>NC_138768.1:258550115-258957615 GCF_965119305.1 Pelophylax lessonae | reverse complement strand
TATAGATTGCTATGCAAGAAAATCTGAAGGACTGCGTTTTCTTGGAGGAAGATTGCCGCAGTCACGATTATCAGTCGGAGCCCAATTTAGATCTCCAAGAATATCGTAAGAACTCACTACACAAGTCTTACCAGTCATCCCCTCTGCAGCTAGACAGCTTCACTGCCAACACTCGCTCACTGAGCCTAAAGAATACGGGGCGTCGAGAGTCAGAGAAGATTCCACTCCAAATGGTGAAATCTGAGGGTGACCCCAATACTCCGTACAAGAGTGTATTTTCCCCCAATGCCCTGTCTAACCGCAATGGGAGCTTATCTTATGACAGCTTGCTCAACCCAATGTCTCCAGCATCTGCTAAATGTACTGCACACACTGCCGCTGGTTCTGTGGGATACCACTCACCATATATGTCTGCCAAAATGTGCCACCTACGAGGAGCAGAGCGCCAACCGGTGCAAAGTTTCAGCCCTGTACTGAGCAGGGCGTCTGGACATCAGAGAGAGCCTTCCCCCGTGCGCTATGATAACCTCTCCAAATCCATTATGGCCTCTATCCAGGAAAGGAAGGAGATGGAGGAACGGGAGAAGTTGTTACATTCTCACACAGATTCTGTGTTTGCAGACTCAGGGGTCTATGATACCCCTAGCACATACAGCTTACAGCAGGTCAGCTCACTCTCAGAGAATCCACGTGCTGCTCCAGGACGGTATGGTTCGAAAGACAATCTGCTGGCTGGGGCGGCCACTTTCAGTTCCAGAAATCCTATTCTTCAGTCCTCTGTATCCTCTCTTTCCAGTGCAGTCTCCAGAGCACCTAGGACTTCCACCACCTCTTTACAGGCTGACCTAGCCAATAACAATATACAAAGTCACCAACCCTTACAAGGGCGAGTGAGCAATGGGTCATACAAGTCCCCTGGCCATCAGGCTCCATCATCACCCTCTGGTATACCTAGGTCTCCCTCTTATGGGGGAGCAAAATCTGTCACATTTCTTAACACCATGGAATTCGCAGAAGGACCTTCCATCATGTGTCAAAGGTAAGATGTTCTGTGGTACAGATCTGCATCTTTAGATTGAAACTGTATTTAATCACAATGTACTATTAATATGTTTAAATATTACCAAGCACAAGCTAACTTTTCATCACAAAGACTTTACAAATAAGGGGCATCAGCTGGAAGAAAGATTTTTATCATCCATTTAGGAAGGGGCTTTATATATTAGAATAGTGGTTAAGATGTGGAAGACCTCTACATCATGATATAAAAATGTCAAAATGATATTGTTATAAATCATGGATATAACAATTATACTAAGGGAATCGATTTTGATTTATGGTATTTATCCCCTGCAAACAAAATAACAACAAAATCCCAGTGTTAAGTATTTTTCTATGCGCGTGCTTCATTTTATTGCCATACTACAGTTTTTAAGCACAATCTTTTAGACCTGTGGGCTTTGTAAGGTGTACCTGATGAACTTCGCAAGCCCAAAATGTTTTACAGCTAAACTTGACTTTCCTCAAAAAAAGATCCCAAACTCTAGTCCCTGTCTTAAAATAAGAAATAAAACATACTTACTGCACCATGGAGTCCAGCATTGTCTCGCTTGAAGAAAAAGCTCTCCCTTCACCCCTCTAGTGCTGCCATTCCTAAATGAGATCCAGCACATGCAGAGACATGCTGTCAGGCTCTTCCAGGTCTATGGAACCCTCCAGAGGTGTCTGCAACATTTCTGCGCATGCAGGGGCCATGACCTCTTTGTGACCTAGGCCAGTGGCAGAAAGTTGAAGAAAAAAAAAAAAAAGTTTGACTTTTTTGAGAGGGTAAAGGAGGCAGGAGAGCGGACCATTTAAAATTTGGTCAAGTTCTGTTTTAGACTAGGTTCACACTTGTGCGGGTAGTTGAAGGTGCAGGACAGCAGTTGTATCGTACTTGTTCCTACACCTGCTATCATTGCAGCAAAACTGCACTGCTGCTTTGTAGATAGGCGGTCTACCAGTTATTCCCCACGTATCTGAAATCGCAGTGCTTTTTCAATTTCTGGAAATTGCATGGTCCTTCCGGCTGCATTTTTAAACGGATACAGGAACCTTTTTCCTACATGAAACACAGGGCAAAGTAACCCATTCAAAGGAATGGGCCGCTGTGCCTATGCAAACGCGGCTCACAGAACCGCATAGATGTGAACCTGGCCTTAAGCTGTAGTAAAGCAATAAAAAAAAAAAAAACCTATAAGTGTAATCTCAGAAAATATAGTTGAGTACCAGAATTTTAATTTGCCCAGTTAACCTGAAATGCTTGATCGCACTCCTGCTGATAACATGTTAAAGATTTTCCAGCAGAAGGATTATGAATAGTGATCTCTGCTCATCCGTTTGCCCTTTTTGGAAATGGGGAGCATCCCCTTCAAAAACTTTGAATTTAGCCTTTTCCTTCTTTGTCTGCTGCATATGTCAAAGGGTAAATTTAGTATTTGTGAAGCCAAAACTGATTTTATTTTTTTTTTTCTAATTTTTTTTTTTTACCATTAAGAAAATCTGAATGTCAAGAAGGGGTTAAATTGCTTGGTGGCATTTAATCAAATAAAACCTATGCTCAGAGAAAAAAACGTTACTATTGCTGATTTCCTCCTGAAAATACCAGTTTCTTGCCCTTTTGCTTCAGTAGACTTGAGTCACTGACCCAGAACAAGTATGCATGGGGGAAGTCAGCTCTGTTTTGCATACTTCTTCCAGGTCAATGAATCAGAAAATAACAAAAATATTACATTAGCATGACAGCCAGGTAGGTAGCATTTTCAGAAGTAAAGGTGAAAAACTGCAACTTGCAAATTTATTTTAGTAACGGTCTTATAAAAAATGCTTGTAATGCTGAGAAAACAATATGCTAAAAGTATGCATGTAAAAAGATGATGTTTTTTTTTTTTTGTGTGTGTTTTTGTTTTTTTGTGCGTTTTTAGATTAGTTTAGATTTATTTTTGTAGAATTACTGTTGCTATGCAATCTCTCCCTGTGGGAGGATATAATGTAAAGGGATGACTGACCTAGTCTGTTAGCATTCTTGAACAACAATGTAAAGTAGTAAGTGTATAGCTTGTATAACAGTGTAAATTTGCTGTCCCCTCAAAATAACTGAACACCCAGCCATTATTGTCGAAACCGCTGGCAACAAAAGTGAGTACACCCCTAAGTGAAAATGTTCAAATTGGGCCCAATTAGCCATTTTCCCTCCCAGTGTCATTTGACTCATTGATATTACAAGGTCGCAGGTGTGTTAAATTTTTTGTTTATCACTGTCACTCTCTCATACTGGTCACTGGAAGTTCAACATGGCACCTCATGGCAAAGAACTCTGAGGATCTGAAAAAAAGAATTGCTGCTCTACATAAAGGAGGCCTAGACTAAAAGACGATTGCCAAGACCCTGAAACTGAACTGCAGCACGGTGGCTAAGACCATACAGCGGTTTAACAGGACAGGTTCCACGAAACAGGTTCATACCATGGTCGACCATAGAAGTTGAGTGCACGTGCTCAGCGTCATATCCAGAGGTCATCGTTGGGAAATAGACGTATGAGTGCTACCAGCATTGCTGCAGAGGTTGAAAGGGTGGGAGGGGAGGGGTCAGCCTGTCAGTGCTCAGACCATACGTCACACACTGTATCAAGTTGGTCTGGATGGCTGTTGTCCCAGAAGGAAGCCTCTTCTAAAGATGATACACGAGAAAGCCCAAAACCGTTTGCTGAAAACAAGCAGACTAAGGACATGGATTACTGGAACCAGGTCCTGTGGTCTGATGAGACCAAGATAAACTTATTTGGTTCAGATGGTGTCAATCCTGTTTGGCAATCAGGTGAGGAGTACAACCAGGTGAGGAGTATAAAGATAAGTGTGTCTCACCTACAGTCAAGCATGTTGGTGGGGGTGTCATGGTCTGGGGCTGCATGAGTGCTGACGGCACTGGGGAGCTACAGTTCATTGAGAGAACCATGAATGCCAACATGTACTGTGACATACTGAAGCAGAGCATGATCCCCTCCCGTCGGAAACTGGGCCGCAGGGCAGTATTACAACATAACGAACCCCAAACACACCTCCAAGACGACCACTTCCTTTCTAAAGAAGCTGAGGATAAAGGTGATGGACTGGCCAAGCATGTCTCCAGACCTAAACCCTATTGAACATCTGTGGGGCATCCTCAAACGAAAGGTGGAGGAGTGCAATGTCTTTAACATCCACCAGCTCCGTGATGTCATCGTGGAGGAGGACTCCATTGGAAACCTGTGAAGCTCTGGTGAACTCCATGCCCAATAGTGTTAGGGCAAAGCTGAAAAAAAATGGTTTGTCACACAATATATTGACATTTTGGGCCCAATTTGGACATTTTCGCTTAGGGGTGTACTCACTTTTGTTGCCAGCGGTTTAGACATTAATGGCTGTGTTGAGTTATTTTGAGGGGACAACACATTTACACTGTTATAAATGTAATTTCTTCAGTGTTTTCACATGAAAAGATATAATATTTACCAAAATGTGAGGGGTGTACTCACTTTCGAGAGATACTGTATCTTCTTATACCAGTTAGACCAATTTCATGTTCTAATTTATTTTGACTAACCTGGTGGAAGGGTTACCGTATATACTTGAGTCTAAGCCGACCCGCATATAAGCCGAGGCACCTAATTTTACCACAAAAAAACAGAGAAAACTTATTGACTCGAGTATAAGTCTAGGGTGGGAAATGCAGCAGCTACTGGACCCAACTGGACCACCACGAGACACAAAACAGGGGCTGCGGGCATGGTGAAGGAGATGCAGGGCTGTGGGCATGGCACAGGGGATGGTTCGGGCAGGGCACAGGAGATGGTTCGGGCAGGGCACAGGAGATGATGCACAGGCATGGCACAGATTGTTCAGGAGATGGTACTCGGGCATAGCACAGGTGATGGTACACAGGCATGGCACAGATTGTACAGGAGATGGTACACAGGCATGGCACAGGTTGTACAGGAGATGCAGTGCTGTGGGCATGGTACAGGAGAATGTCCTGTACCATGCCCGCAGCACTGCATGAGGAAATGCAGAGGCTGCGGAGGAGTCTCACTTTACCTGTCGGTGAGGCACCTTACATTTAAAAATAGCACCGACTGGCGCCAACACATCACTGCGCGTGCGCTGCCGATGCTCGGGAAAGCCCGCACACGTTCGGCTATTCCCAGGCAGGCGGCGCATGCGCAGTGACGTGTTGGCGCGGGCCAACGCCATTTTTAAAAGGTAAGTCAGACAGTGAATACAATATCAAGGGACGGGGAAATGGGTATGAGTCACCAGGAAACCACTCTAACGCCCCGAGAATCCTGGGGCGTTTGGGTGTGGCACAGATAATCTCTTATTTCAAATACCTAACGGTGTGTAACCGGTGAGCCACGCAACTGAAGCCATATGGAGAAAAAAGGAGAAGCTGCACACAATGGCTCAAACCCAGGTATTGAAACAGTGAAATTGGTACTTTATTATGAAACAATTGTTCAGACAATATGCAGACATTGAGTAAAAATTACAAAACTAGAGGTAAAAAATTCCCATGGACCCAAGGCCAAACAATGAAAATGAGGTGTCCCTTCTCATATAGACTGCTGGTGTAACCTCAAAGGCTCCACCCACCACCCAGACCCACAGCCACCAAAGTCAAAGTACCCCCCCCCCCCCCCCCACAAGAAACACAAATGCAGGTGTATAGAGGCCCCACAGGGAGAGTCTTGATTGAAGATTCACATATCATGAAGAACATCCATATACAACAATGGGGGTTTATTCAGGGGACTGAAAATGAACTGTCCAGTAGCACTTGTGAGGCTCCAACTCGTCAGGATGTAATCCGGAAGACTGAAATCCTCCGTGATATAATCAATCAATAGAGAGGCTCAGTGTCTCCAAGAAGCCCGGGCCTGGGACTAACGTGTATAGTTGTAACCAGTCCTCAGTTAGCACTTAATTCAGGCAATGTGAGACCCAGTAGTGAAGGAGACAACAAGCATGTATCACAAAGCATAAGCATGTTGCAAGCAAGCAGGGCAAAGCAGTGTGTATACCTCTTCAACTCAAAATATCCCTAGGTCACAGATAGAGGGGATGCAGTGTCCCAACCAGGTATATATGGGTATATAGCAGTGTCCATGAAGGGTACTTGGTGTGGAGACAGATGACCCAATACCAGTATGTGCAATAGAGATTGTCCCTTAAGACCTAATCAGGGTAATGAGGAGAAGGTATACCGAATGAAGGCAGGCACAGTTAAGCATATGCAGCGGGTAGTGCACAGTAGCAATCGTTGCAGATTGATTACAGCGTGTCTCGTCAAAAACTCACATGTTGAGGCTATAAGAGTCCATGAGTCCCCGGGTAAAGGAGGTCCAGATAGCCGAGTAGGAGTGTTTGAGGGTGATGTCCCCATTGGGGGGAAGGACTGAGGCCCCTCGCTGGTTGATTACGCCGCTTGATCGGCTTCAAAGATGAAAGGCTGTGGAATGTAAGTCCGGCCGGTGGGTGGAGCCGGAGGCGTGCCCGTCCTCACGTCAACGCGTTTCACGTGACCAGCACACTTCTTCAGGACGTAAAGTGCGTCATGCACGTCAGCCTATAAATACCAGGGGCTCGGGCCATCATTGGCCGATAGACACCTGGCTTCAATAGACGTGCAATCAGGAGTTAGGGACATCTAGTGGGCATCTGGAGGCTCTGCAACTCACACATAACCCAAGCCTGAATCAAAACATACACATTAACCAGGAAAGGGAAAAGGAGAAGGCAATGATGGCGACAATGCCCATTCAGAGCGAGCAAAGAGGATGAGAACATCTCATATGCGGCATAATATGGATAAACCTCCGGGGATCCCGGCAGATTATAAATAACATCAAAATCATTTCAAAGCACAGTGAATATCCAATAGTCATTCATCATTTGGCATAATGTCAAAAAATAGTCCATACTTTCACAAAATTTTATAAGGCAGATCCTTTGGCATCTGCAAATGCTTCTTTTCGCTGTAAAGTTTTGCAGGCTGCTGTTTAAGAGGGGCTGTTCTCTCTTGAGTGGTGTTTTTCTTTAAACTTTTATTTTTTTCAATCGGGCTCCTGTGTCCTGGTTAAGGGCACAAATGTTTAGCCTTGAGTTATTTTCCCCACCCCTCATTTTTCTTTTTGGACGTCCCAGTAGTTATGATTTATGGAGTGCTGTGTCCGTCACTGAACGAAAGAGAAAATGGGATTTTTTTACTTACCTTAAAATCCTTTTCTTGCAGTTCGACTGACAAAGCACCCACCCCTCTATGGAATTCTGATACTTCTAATACTGCTTGCTACTAAACTGATTACCTAGAGCAGAGAGAATGGTTATATACCAAGCTGAGAACGGCCCATGGGCATAGCCAGGTGTTTTTTGTTCTGTCTAGTCCTACTCCTGGAGGAGGCAATATAACCCAGTAGGTATGATTTAGGGATAGACAGATTATCGGCAAGGCCCATATATGGGGGGGGGGGCCAATATGCACTTTCCCAATATATCGGTATCGGCCCCAGAACTGGCCGATATTGCTTATATTTTTGTGACATAATTCTGCCTTCTTAGGCCGCCTCCCTTACCTTGGACAGCCTCTTCTGGAGTCGGGACTAGTCTCCTGGGAGTGTATCACAGCCATACACCCACCCACAGCAGCCCTGCACCAGCCAGCCACCCACATCCACAGGCCCTGTACCAGCGAGCCAGCCAGCCACCCACAGGCCCTGTACCAGCCAGCCACCCACAGGCCCTGTACCAGCCAGCCACCCACAGGCCCTGTGCCAGCCAGCCACCCACCACAGGGTTCCAGCAAGCCAGCCATTAAGCGTTAAACAAAAATGAACATATTCAGTACCAGATTTGTGTCAAAAATTCTTATTTTTCAAAACTTTAAATGTACAAAATATCGGCCGATACCGATACGTTGTGACCAAGATATTGGTATCGGCCCTGAAAAAAACATATTGGTCTATCCCTAGTATGATTTATGGAGCGCTGTGTCAGTCGATGAACTCAGAGAAATGGATTTTACCAAGTACAAAATTTATATCCTGCTTCAATCAGGGGAACGTTCATTATACCCTCGTGAATGCGTGCAGTCCAGGATCGCTAGTCCTCCACTTTAGGGGCAATGCCCACATCCCTCTCCCATTTGATAAGGAAGTTTTGATGAGGGGAAAACAAAGGATTTGTACAACATGGAGAATACAACCCCTCTGGAAAGTCTCCTGTATGCATCGGTTTTCGAACTGTGTTCGCACTGTAATATCAGAACTGTTCTTTTGTAAAGAACCTAAGAAATGTTGTAGTGTATTGTAGGCGTAAATTCTCAGAGGGGGCATCTGCAAATCCTGCACAAAATACGAAGTGAGCCGTACACCTCTATGGTCAAGATATTTGCATAAGTGTGATCCCAGCCTTATTGGAATTATTTTTAGCAAAAATATGTAGCTGAATAGATATTACCCTAAATTGATGCAGAAATTCGATTTTCTCTTACGTCCTCCGACAGTCGCCGCCTCTTCATATTCGTCACATATGGGGTATTAGACTTTGCTCCGAAGGAGTAGCTAGGCAACAGAATATGTTAACAATAAAGCTTTTAACATATCCCACCCTCAAGGGGTGGTCCCCTCAGTCAATACCCTCCCACTTCCTGCAACCATATCTCAGTTTTAATGTCTAGCTTGTCAGGAGTGGCTGGCTCTCTCTGTGCTGGGACTTTCTGTCCCAGACTCTTTCTTCTTTTTAAAATTTTGTTTGAGTTTTTCTCTCTACCTTTACTTAGCTGTTATTTTGTCAGCGTTAGTTAGTTCTTCGGATGAAGAGGATCATGCGGACTGGGTCTCGGGCTGATCCCCCTGGTCGCAGGTCGTGGGTCAGTGGCTTCCCAGTCTGCCATCGAGCGTTCAGCCAGGTAACGCTCCTGGCACAGTGAACGACCCATCCCTGTTCGGTGCAGGGATGATTGGTGAGGTGGCTACCTCACTGGACGCTGTGCGGTTTCTTAACCCCCCTTGTGTGCGTCTTGAATGCGACTCTCCCTGCCTCATGTGCAGCGGCTTGTTCGCCTGTGCGGGTCCCCCACGCCATGTGAGGTAAGTGTATTTATGTGGGGACCTGTCTGTCTGGGGGGGTGTCAGTCTGGGACTGTGTAACCTGCCTCTATTCACACTGCTTGTCTCCCTATCTCTCGGCTGCATGCTGTGGGCTGCAAGGGGGGGGGGAGCTGTATGACACTGTGTGTGTCAGACTGGTCAGTGTGAGAAGCTGTGTGCTGTGGGGCATGTTTTTTTGGCATGTTTGGGCATATACAGCGATCGCTGCGGCGATCTGACATGTATTCTGATATTGGAATGTAATGTGTGTTTTAATGCACTGTGGAGCGGCGGTTTCGGCGCCAAACGACGCCATTTTGCCTACACTCGCTCCGGCCGCATGTTTTACATGCATGGCGGCCATTTTCTTGTAGCCTCCATAGGCTTACATAGAGCGCCCTGGCAGCATCACTTCCTCTTTCCAGGAACACCGATCGAGGCAGCAGCAGCGGCGAGGGTCTCCTCAGGTTTTATCCTTCTGTTCTTGCTATCCATTGCCTGTGTTCAGTTTGCATATTCCCTGTGGGGGTCTCATTGTGCTTGAGTGTGGGCTGCGCTTGCCACGCTTGCTTAAAAGGGGCAGTTAACCCTTTGTTGTCTGGCATTACAGGGGCAATGGATTCTCAGGAGGGCAAATTTCCTACAGTATTGGTGGAAAGCCAGGGGACCGCTGTTTCCCCCCCAGGGGGGGATTTAGCCACTATTGTGGCTGGCCTTGCTGCTCAGGTGCAAATGCTGGTGGCTGCTCAATCTACTAAAAGGCCCAGAGTTGCTCTTTCCTCTGATTCTGAGGGTGAAGGTGATGGGGCTGTTATGGCGGGGGCCTCCTTATCGGGGTCCCGCTCCTCTCTTGATCTAGTGGGGTCTGAGGTGGAGGCTGAAGTTGAGGGGGTTGATAATTCTCCCCCTGGCTCGCCTGAAGAGCTTGCAATCATGGATGAGTTGATTGCTTCCATTAAGCAAACGCTGCGTTTGCAGGACGAAGTGTGTCCCCCCGCTGCCTTGGCGGCTTATGGGACGCAGAGGAAACGCAGGACGCCGCAGGTTTTTCCCTGCAATGATGATTTTCAGCGCGCTGTTAAGGATCAATGGCGCAATCTGCGCAAACCTTTTGCGGTACCAAGTAGATTCAAGCTGCGTTATCCTTTTTCGCCTTCCACTGATGAAAGGTGGTGTGTGCCTCCCCCAGTGGATCACGCAATTGCGGTTTTGAACAAAGCCACTGCGATTCCTGCAGAGGATTCCCCTGTTTTCCGTGATGCCACGGATAGGAGTGTCAGCAACAGGTGTGACCAGAAATGTGTGGACTGACACAGAGAACATTAGACATAATTAAGGTGTAAAGAATATAATTTATTTAAAAATAAGTGAATAACACAAATGTAAACGCACCTCCAGAAAACTATAACTGTGTAAATCCAATCAGATACCCAAACAATAGTGACACACAGCAAACAACTGCTCAAACCAAATATATACAAAACAGGATAAATGAATAGTAATAGTAACAGAGCCGGGGTCATACACGGGAGATCAAGCAGAGGGAGCTGGGAGCAAGACAGAACAGAGAGAGGGTTGCAGGAGACGGAGTAAGCAAACAGGAAGGAAGGAATCAGGCTGCAGGGTCAGGGTCAGAGTCCAGGATCAGGATACAGGGACACAGGCATGCAGGTCAGGCGCACATGGAGACAATACCAAGGCAGTGAGAAGAAGCATACACAGGGTTTAAATATACTTCCTGCAACCAGCATCAGGTGATGACTGATTGCATAAGATGTTCGCTTCTGACTACTGAGAGACACCCGCTGGTGGACACTGGAACTGCAGCTTATGGATCTGGGAGCTACAGTGCCACCAGCCGGTGAGCTCTTTCCTGACAGTGCCCCCCCTGTAAGGAGCGGCCTCAGGACGCTCCAAAAAACCCTAGCTAAACCAGTCCATAAAAGACAGTCATTTGCTGCACAAATCCAGAGCAAAAGTTCCTTGTAGGCTGAAGAAGTGCCGGGTTTCAAGCGAGATGCCCCATTGCCAAGATCCAACAATAGGCAAAGTGTCCCACCGCCTGGGTCAGGTGACTGACTGGGTATCCCACCGCTGAGGTCAAGCAACTGGCTGGGTGTCCTGCTGGCCAGATCCTCTGACATGTACAGAATTTGATACTTCAAGTCCCTCAGAACAGCAGGTACCCCATTGCTGGGGTCCCACGAGTTGCCTGCAGACTTAGCCATGGGGTCATGTGACAATACCAGAACTCTGACACAGAAGTGTCTCGCCATAACCAAGTAGCTTGCCTGGTTTCCAGGACTTACTCTGCACTTCAAAAGCCACCTAGGTATCTCTGAGGCACTGGTTACCTGACCCGGGTCCCCTAGTGCACCCAAAGCTGGGGCAAGCGCATCCGGATCATGGAGAGGCACAGATAGTACCCCTCCATTCCCCAGGAGCTTACCATGACCAGGGCCATGAAGGCAAATGCAGCTACTAGTTACCATGGGCATGTCCGGACCACCAGGCTTTGGAGCCATAGGAACAACACTCTGCCAGAGGGACTCAACCGAGGCAACCGACAAACGAATCTCAGGCCAAACAGGTAACCCATATAAAGCATGCGAGGACTCAGAGCTTTCAAACCCATTAGCAGGTGAACACTTTGTTTTTGCATGACAGTCCAACCGAGCAGCTGGTATTGAGTCAGTAGAACCCGGCTGGGTGGTAAGTAGAAGAGAAGTAAGATCAGGCTGGTCAATGGTAAAAGGATCATCAGATGCATGCTGGACATCAAGCATGGGATCATCAGGCTGGACATCTGTCACCGGATCAGAGGCAGAAGAAGGCAGGTTGTCAGACAGCAGATCCCTAGGGGTAGACGTGTCATCGAGCAGCAGACCATCAGAGGCAGGCAGGTTGTTAGGGACAGGATGTCCAGAGACAGGCTGGGCATTGGGCACCTGTCCCTTTGGCTGGGCAACAGGGACTGAAACTTCAAGCTGGGCAACAGGGACCGGAACTTCAAGCTGGGCAACAGGGACCGGAACTTCAAGCTGGGCAACAGGGACCGGAACTTCAAGCTGGGCAACAGGGACCGGAACTTCAAGCTGGGCAACAGGGACCGGAACTTCAAGCTGGGCAACAGGGACCGGAACTTCAAGCTGGGCAACAGGGACCGGAACTTCAAGCTGGGCAGCAGGGACCAGAACTTCAAGCTGGGCAGCAGGGACCGGAACTTCAAGCTGGGCAGCAGGGACCAGAACTTCAAGCTGGGCAGCAGGGACCAGAACTTCAAGCTGGGCAGCAGGGACCGGAACTTCAAGCTGGGCAACAGGGACCGGAACTTCATGCTGGGCAAAAGGGACCGGAACTTCAGGCTGGGCAAAAGGGACCGGAACTTCAGGCTGGGCAAAAGGGACCGGAACTTCAGGCTGGGCAAAAGGGACCAGAACTTCAGGCTGGGCAAAAGGGACCAGAACTTCAGGCTGGACAAAAGGGACCAGAACTTCAGGCTGGAGCAGTTCGGCTGGCGTGGAAGTAGGCTGGAGCAGATCGGCTGGCGTGGAAGTAGGCTGGAGCAGATCGGCTGGCATGGAAGCAAGCTGGAGCAGATCGGCTGGCGTGGAAGCAGGCTGGAGCAGATCGGCTGGCGTGGAAGCAGGCTGGAGCAGATCGGCTGGCGTGGAAGCAAGCTGGAGCAGATCGGCTGGCGTGGAAGCAAGCTGGAGCAGATCGGCTGGCGTGGATGCAGGCAGATCGGCTGGTGTGGATGCAGGCTGGAGCAGATCGTCTGGCGTGGATGCAGGCTGGAGCAGATCGGCTGGCGTGGAAGCAGGCAGATCCGCTGGCGTGGAAGCAGGCAGATCCGCTGGCGTGGATGCAGGATGGAGCAGATCCGCTGGCGTGGATGCAGGCAGATCGGCTAGTGTGGAAGCAAGCTGAAGCAGATCGGCTGGCGTGGAAGCAGGTTGGGGTAGATCCGCTGGCGTGGAAGCAGGCATGGATGCAGGCTGGAGCAGATCCGCTGGTGTGGATGCACAATTGGATAGTGGCAAGATTTTGCAAGTTGGGAAAAACTTTCGTTTCTTTTTGGGTTTTGCCACTGAGGTTCTGCATGTGAACACAGGGCTGTGAGTAGGGGGAGCAGCTGGTAGCAAAGAAAAGCTGGGGGATTTTGAAAAAGAGGGAGCAGTAACTAAGGAGGATTTCTGAAGGATTGGTGCAGACAGTGGAGAAGAGGTAAGCTTCAAGGAGTTAAAGGCAGGGTAGGTGCAGCAAGTGGGAACAGGGTACTGACATATGGTTGGTAGAAGGGTAAACTGGGCTGCAACTGTGGTTGCTGTGGGTGATGGAGAGAGAGATGTTTGAGCAGGCAGGTGTCTAGCAGTAGGAAGGGGTTGTTGCAAACTGACTGAAGCTGAGTGCAATATATCTGACCATGCTTGTAATAACGGTTGAACAAGATTCAGTTTACACTCTGCCTGTCTGACAAGAGACTGCACTGCATTAATACAATCTACTAGCACCTGTTGGGAACATGCTGAATAGTGCTCAAAGAAATAAGAGGAGTCATCCTCCAATAACCATACCAGTGATTCTACCTGAGCCATACTAAAGGGGGGAGAAAAGTCATCACTTTCTTTAGGAATACTGGACAAAGCCAACTCTGCACAAACTTGAATCAATGGCTGAACATCATCAAACAGCATCCTGCCCTGATCAACTAGGGAATGAGCAAGACGAATGCATTCTAACAGCTGGTCCCTGGCCCACTCCTTTAATATCTGGCAGCAGTATTCCTTTTCCTCTGTCACCAGCAAAGAAAAGTAAATTACCTCCTCAAGATGCATCTTGCCACAAACAACAGAGCTAAGATGGCTTCTCTGTGCAGCCACTTCTGGTCAGGACTGGCCTTGGTATTCTGTCAGCAACAGGTGTGACCAGAAATGTGTGGACTGACACAGAGAACATTAGACATAATTAAGGTGTAAAGAATATAATTTATTTAAAAATAAGTGAATAACACAAATGTAAACGCACCTCCAGAAAACTATAACTGTGTAAATCCAATCAGATACCCAAACAATAGTGACACACAGCAAACAACTGCTCAAACCAAATATATACAAAACAGGATAAATGAATAGTAATAGTAACAGAGCCGGGGTCATACACGGGAGATCAAGCAGAGGGAGCTGGGAGCAAGACAGAACAGAGAGAGGGTTGCAGGAGACGGAGTAAGCAAACAGGAAGGAAGGAATCAGGCTGCAGGGTCAGGGTCAGAGTCCAGGATCAGGATACAGGGACACAGGCATGCAGGTCAGGCGCACATGGAGACAATACCAAGGCAGTGAGAAGAAGCATACACAGGGTTTAAATATACTTCCTGCAACCAGCATCAGGTGATGACTGATTGCATAAGATGTTCGCTTCTGACTACTGAGAGACACCCGCTGGTGGACACTGGAACTGCAGCTTATGGATCTGGGAGCTACAGTGCCACCAGCAGGTGAGCTCTTTCCTGACAAGGAGACTGGAGTCTCTTGCCCGTCATACTTATTCTGTTACGGGTTCTATGCTTAAGGCTCTGTTTGCTTCTCTCATGGCGGCCCAGGCGATCGCAAGTTGGACGCAGATGCTTAGGCGCGTCCTAGTGGCCGACTCGGCCTCGCCGGCGACCCTGGATATGGTGGATCAAATCCACCAGGGTGTCATGTATCTGTGTGATGCGGACCTGGACCTGGTTCCGTTGGCTGCACGTGTGCACAGCGTGGCGGTGTTGTCTCGCCGCCTGGTTTGGTTAAAATGTTGGTCGGTGGACCAATCTTCACGTAAGACCTTAGCCAATCTACCTTATGATGGGTCTCGCCTTTTTGGGGAGTCCCTGGATGTGTTGATTAAGGGGATCACCGGGGGTAAGAGCACTCTCTTGCCCCATTTCCCCAAGGCTAAGGGGGCTTCTGGGAAGAAGCATGCTAATTTTCGGCCCCCTCAGGGGTCCTTTCGTGCCTTTCGGCCGCACTACAAGGGCAAACCGTTCAAAGGTCAAGGCTCTCAGAAGAAGCCCTGGTCTGGTAAACAGAAGTCCGGCCAATCCGGATCTGCAGCCCATAACAGTTCGGCCTGAAGGGGCGCCCTCACCCAGTTTTGGGGTGGGGGGACGCTTGCTCGGTTTTCTTCAGCCCTGGTTGGCCCGTGTGCGGGACAGATGGGTTCAGGAAATCGTTCGATCTGGTTACAAGATCGAGTTTCTCTCTCGGCCGGAGAGCAGATTTTTTCCCTCAAATCTTCAACTGTCTCCAGAGCGCTTGCGGGACCTGCACCTGGCGGTGCGGGACCTGAGGGCTCAGGGAGTGGTGGTTACGGTGCCTCATCGGGACAGGTTTCGGGGGTTTTATTCCAATCTGTTCACCGTGCCCAGAAAGGAGGGCAAGGTTCGTCCGATTCTGGACTTGAAGGCTCTGAACCGCTCTGTGCGGGTTCGCAAGTTCCGCATGGAATTCCTGCGGTCGGTGGTGGCTGCCCTGGTTCCGGGGGAATTCATGGCCTCCATCGATTTGAAGGATGCGTATCTTCACATCCCCATTTTCGAGGGTCATCAGAGATACCTTCGATTTGCCATTGCGGAGGATCACTACCAGTTCGTGGCGTTGCCCTTTGGTCTCGCCTCGGCTCCGCGGGTCTTCACCAAGGTGCTTGCACCGGTTCTGGCATTATTGAGGGCCCAGGGCGTTTCTGTCCTGGGGTATCTGGACGACATTCTGGTTCGGTCTGCGACCAGCCAGGGTCTGGAGGAGGACCTGTCTGTCACAATGCAAACTCTGCAGGAGTTTGGTTGGACGATAAATTTTCCAAAGTCGACACTGAGTCCGTCGGTTCGTCTTCCCTATCTGGGAATGATTCAGGACTCGGTGCAGGCGAAGGTCTTCCTGCCGGAAGACAAACTCAGGACTCTCCAGGAGGAAGTCAGGTCCCTCAGGGACGTTCCGCACTCGTCTCTGCGGACGTGTATGAGATGTCTGGGACTGATGGTCTCGGCCTTCGAGGCGATTCCATTCGCCCAGTTTCACACGCGGGGTCTCCAAGCGGAGATCCTGTCCAGGTGGGACGGGCGACCTCAATCTCTGGATCTTCAAATCTCGTTGAGTCATCGCACCAGAGAAAACCTTCTGTGGTGGCTCCAGTCCCCGTTGGTGTCCGGGGGCAAGTCGTTTTGTCCGATCTCGTGGACG
Source organism: Pelophylax lessonae (assembly GCF_965119305.1). Classification (NCBI taxonomy): domain Eukaryota; kingdom Metazoa; phylum Chordata; class Amphibia; order Anura; family Ranidae; genus Pelophylax; species Pelophylax lessonae. Next base: position 258,941,235 of record NC_138768.1, on the reverse strand, counting down.
GTAATCACCATGGATGCCAGCCTGTCGGGCTGGGGTGGAGTTCTGGGCGTTCTGTCCGCCCAGGGGACTTGGTCGGAGGGGGAGTCTTCCCTTCCGATCAACATTCTGGAATTGCGTGCGATAAGTCTCTGTCTTCATCGCTGGACGGACCGGCTGCAGGGCTGCCCGGTTCGGGTGCAGACGGACAATGCCACGGCGGTGGCCTACATCAACCACCAAGGGGGCACCAGGAGTGCCCGAGCGGCTCGAAGTGGCCGACATTCTGTCTTGGGCCGAGACTCATGTCCCGGCGATAACGGCGGTTCACATTCCGGGAGTGGAGAACTGGCAGGCGGACTATCTGAGTCGCCAGACCCTGGATCAGGGGGAATGGTCTCTCCACCCGGCTGTCTTCCAGATGTTGTGCGCGAAGTGGGGTCTTCCAGATGTGGACCTGTTCGCGTCCCGTCTCAACAACAAGGTGAGAAGGTTCGTGGCAAGGACGCGCGACCCTCGGGCAGACGCGTCGGACGCGTTAGTGGCCCCGTGGCATCAGTACAGGCTGCTGTACGCGTTTCCACCGATTCAGTTGCTGTCCAGGTTCCTTCGCAGGTTACACTCGGAACACAGCACGGTGATTCTTGTGGCACCGGACTGGCCTCGCCGGTCCTGGTACGCAGACCTCGTGAATCTGGCGGTCGACGCCCCGTGGCGTCTGCCTCTTCGAGACGATCTACTGTCTCAAGGACCGATATACCATCCTGCTTTACAGTCGCTGGCTTTGACGGCCTGGCTGTTGAGACCGAGGTCCTGAAGGAGAGGGGTCTCTCTCCAGAGGTCGTTCATACTTTAATCAACGCGAGGAAGTCTTCCTCAGGGAAGGTTTATTACCGTACTTGGAAGGCCTATTTTGCCTGGTGTGAGTCCAGGGGGTTTTCACCCTGCACGTACTCGGTCTCCCGTGTGCTGTCTTTCCTTCAAACGGGTGTTGATCAGCGTTTGGCGCTGGCTACGATAAAGGGTCAGGTGTCTGCACTGGCCGTTCTGTTTCAACGTCCCGTGGCTTCCAACTCCTTGGTTGGCACCTTGGTTCAGGGTGTGCGGCATCTGGTCCCCCCTAGGAGGGATCCTCTGCCCCCTTGGGACTTGAATCTCGTTCTATCTGTGTTGCAACGTGCTCCTTTTGAACAGATCAGGGAGATCTCGTTGTCTATGTTGTCCAAAAAGGTCGCCTTTTTGGTGGCGATCACTTCGGCTCGCAGAGTGTCGGAGCTGGCGGCTTTGTCCTGCAAGTCTCCGTACCTGGTTATTCATTTGGATAAGGTGGTCTTGCGACCTAATCCTTCTTTTCTTCCGAAACGAGTTTCGGAATTCCATCTTAATGAGGATATTGTCTTACCTTCGTTGTGCGCGAAGCCTAAACATCCAAAGGAGGTGAGATTGCATTCTCTGGATGTTGTTCGGGCGATAAGGGTTTACCTTAAATCGACTGAGTCTTTTCGAAAGACGGACTCCTTGTTTGTTCTTCCAGAGGGTCCTCGGAAGGGCATGGCGGCTTCGGCCTCTACCATCGCCAAATGGATCAGGCAGACCATTGAACAGGCCTATGCTTTGCAGGGGAAGGTCCCCCCTGTGCCTGTGAAGGCGCACTCTACTAGATCTCTGAGTACGTCTTGGGCCTGTCGTCATGGGGCTTCTGTAGCCCAGGTGTGTAAGGCGGCGACTTGGTCGACCGTGCACACTTTCACAAAATTCTACAAAGTAGATGTTCAGGCATCGGCGGATGCTTCCTTTGGCCGCAAGGTTCTTAGTGCGGCTGTTCCCTAGGGTCCCTTGTTGGGACCTCTGGCCGTTGGGATAAGTTTTGTATCCCCTGGTTTTTTTGTCTTTTCCTGGGTTGTTGCTCCTGTTGAGCACTTGTTTTTTTGCTGTTGCCCAGCTGGTTTCCTTCCTTTGGTAAGGTTCCTTTCTTTGATGCGGAGACTGCGTTGCCTTTCGGCGCGGATGCGTTTCCCACCCCTCATGTTTGCACTGCTTTGGGACGTCCCCATATGTGACGAATATGAAGAGGCGGCGACTGTCGGAGGACGTAAGAGAAAACGGAATTTTTGTAAAATCTTACCTGTAAAATTCCTTTCTCTGAGTCCTCCGACAGTCGCCGCCCCCGCCCCTCTTTTGGGGTTTGGTTGTATACTCTACTGCTATTCCACTAAAACTGAGATATGGTTGCAGGAAGTAGGAGGGTATTGACTGAGGGGACCACCCCTTGAGGGTGGGATATGTTAAAAGCTTTATTGTTAACATATTCTGTTGCCTAGCTACTCCTTCGGAGCAAAGTCTAATACCCCATATGTGACGAATATGAAGAGGCGGCGACTGTCGGAGGACTCAGAGAAAGGAATTTTACAGGTAAGATTTTACAAAAATTCCGTTTTTTTTTTTTTTTTTTTTTTTTTTTTATTAAATTTATTTAATTAGGAGTGTTTTATAGCAGAAAGTAAAAATTATTTTTTTCTTCAAAATTGTCAGTCTTTTTTTGTTGATTGCGCAAAAAACAAACAAACCATAGAAGCATTGGTGCCCACAAAGGGGGGCCAAGTGCCCCTCCACTGGAATCTCATCTTCCCCTTTAAAGTGGTTGTTAAGCCACTTTATGCCATCCTATCTGGTCTATTTAATAATCCTGTGTGCTCATGCCCTTGTATGTGTTTTTTTTTTTTTTTTAAATAAGCTGTTCTTTACCAGTTTTCTAAACCCTGATCCCCGCTCACGTGACCCACCGGCTCTCTCCTCTCCCCGTCTGACAGCTGTCTGCAGTGGGTGAAGCTGAGGATTTACCACTGACTGGAGGGGAGGAGAGGAGAGGCAGTTCACATGAGCAGGGATCTGCGCCCTAAAAACTGGTAAAGAACTGCTTATTTTTTTAAAACACAGACACAGGAGTACACAGGATTATTTAACAGACTGTAGACAGGATATGAAACTTTAAATGAAACTACAGCAGCAGGAGGGGAGGATGCGGGCTCGACACAGGAGCAGACAGGCAGGTAGGGGGGGAGAGAGGACAGAGGAAGACGGCAGGGCTGTGGATGACAGCTGCACGTAGACTGACCACAGTGTCAGGGCTGAGCAGTCATATTATACTGTGGTCAGTTTACAAGGGGAGGACATAGCCAGGCAGGATCAGCCAAGTATTTTAGATGATGGAAGGGAGAAGGGGCCAAATTACACAGCACAAGCACTGTGCTGTAGAACATGCTTTAAGGGAACAGGATCTTTTTTATTTTTTTTTTTTGGTCCACAAACACTTTAAAAATAAATTCTGCCATTTCCCCTTTTAAAAATAAATGGTTCTGCGGATGCCCATGCGTAGAGGTGATCAAATACCACAAAAAGAAATTGTCAGTTAAAGAAACACAGTGCCGTATCGCCAAAAATGGACTGGTCATGAAGGAGGTAAACCTACTGAAGCTGAAGTGGGTAATTGGAGAACTCCAGTATATTATTCCACATAGGTAGTGCTGCATTTTTATTTTTTATTATATATTAAACATTACATCACAGAAGCAGGCACAGTTAGACTATTTTACATTAAAGCTGAACTCTAGAGAAAGTAAAAATGCTTTCTTGCACACACTCCATGTGATAAATTATTGTTTAGGTCTCTGCTCCCATATACTCCCTCTACAAGTCCCTACAGCCTCTTCTTCCCTACACTCCAATGGTCGAATGTCATCTTATCTGATAAGTCCATAGCCCTGCACTGGATGTGAGGATGCTGAGCAACAGTCTACTGCTGGAGTATATGGGAGCTCTGGCTGCTGCAAGAGAGGAGGATCGTGTAAATATCTGCTTTTTCTATCCATTAGACCTAAATGAGCTTTTATCCTTTGTAGTGTGGGGGACAGTCCCACTGCAAGGATAGATTTTAAAAATAATGCAATTAATAATTCTCAAATAACATACTACAAAGTGCTTAAACAGAAAAAAAACACAAATCAAATATTATTTGGTGTGTCCACTCTTTTTACCTTTAAAACCGCATCAATCCTCCTAGGGACACACACATTTTTTTTTTTTTTCTCTTTCAATACATTTTTGACGGTCAATAGTCTCATTACAACGTAAAAATATGAAGCACTTGTAATAAGTTGAATGGTACATTGTCATGAGATAAAAACATATGCATCTCCTTACAGCCAGTTGTGACAATAGGCGTTGGGTATAACAGAGGCCTTCTTTAGCCCCAGAAAATGGGATAGCTATGTAAGGTAATATTATGATGAATATAAAGTTGGGCTCAGTTTTGGTTAGTGTCCCAGTGATGAGTGACCACAATAAGAGCCAAATTTACCATTAGCAATGTTGATAAACATTTGCCGGAGGCTATTTTGTTTTGTTTTTTGATAGCTGAGTGAGCAGAGAGCGGCTGTGCACTGTATGAATCGTGGAAATGCTGGATGAAGATCGTGAGGAGGGTTAAATCGGGATTGCTATTTTATTTTGTTTTTTTTTTTTAATGAATAATCATGCAGCTCTAGCTCTAAGTAGTTCATCAAGTTTCCTGTCATTCAGTAACTGCCTGCCTCTTATCAGAGGTACGGGCAGACAGCTACACTGACAAATCTGCAGGAGCCTGGCATTACTCCCACAATCTGCTGATTGTGGATGAAATGCTTTACAGCCTCCTAATAATAATAAAAAAAAAAAAAAAAGAATAAATGAATTAAATTTTTTTGAAAAAAAAAATATGTGCATTGATTGATTTTTTTTTTTTCTTTTTGCAAAGGTGAACTTATCCTTTAAAAATGTAAATGTTAAAAATGAAAAATGTGGACAGCACATATGGAAACACATTTCTCCCTTTAAAATTTCTGCCTATGAGAGACTGTTGATGCAGAAATATATCACCCTTGTTGCTGGCTATACTTTAGGCATCACTCTCGCCAATGTGTTTTTTCTCTATCGTTCATTGACGGACACAGTTTTTTCTGATTAATATCAGTAGGGTAATACTGCCCCCTACAGGAGTAGGACACTAGGCAGAAAAAAGTTCTGGCTACGCCTATGGGCAGTCCCGGAGAGTACACCCTCTCTCTTCCTGCATAGGATGCCAGTTTTAATCTGTGTAGTCAGGAGTAAGGACCTAGTTCCTTGCTGGGATCTTTGGTCCTGGCATAGAAGTAATTTTTTTTTGTAGATTTTTTATAGCTAGTCTTTTTTTCCTGTGAGATCTTCTAGCAATTATGTCGGGCTGGGCGACAGACTGGACCCCCATATCCAGTGGTCACCCCACTCTGGCCATCGAGAGTGTGGAGGCCTTAGCTCTGTGCTGGGTCGGCCGCGACATAGTCCCACTGGATGGGGACTGGCCCCACAAGTTAAATGTCTCACCAGGACGCACACGACAGGGTCTAGGCTGATGTCGCAGCGTTCCTATTTGGCCGACAGCCCTCCTACTCCGGTGGCGTGGGGTCCTGTTATGAGATGGCGCCCGCCTGTGTTCCCAGTATGGTGAGTAACCTCTTTTTGTTGTAGCCTGGAGGACAGTGTGTCATGAGGGTGGTCTCTCCCTCTCTGTGGGGGTCTGTTAGCACGCCCCTGACCTCCAGGGGGCGCTGTGGGGCCGCTTTTAAAAAAAAAAGTAATTTTTTCATTTTTTTTTTTTTTAAAGTTGCTGGCAGGTTCCTCAGGTTCAGTATTGACCCTGCAGGCCATTTGTTCCCACCTGACCCTCTCACAGAGGCAGCAGGGCCTCCCGGATCTCCACTCCGGTCTTTCTCGTGGCTCCGGACAGGCCTCGCCGAGCTTGATACGCCAGCCTGGTCAGGCTGGCCGCAGACGCTCCTTGGAGAATACCCCTCAAGGAGTAGTTATTGTCTCCAGGGCCCATCTCCCATCCAACTTTGCGGTCGCTGACTTTGCTAACTTGGCTGCTGAATGCCAGATGCTGAAGGACGGGGGTTTGGCTGCTTCAGTGATTCCCACCCTGCTTGAAGCTTGGGAAGCGACTTCTAGGGTGATTTTTGTTCATCATACGAGACAGTCGTATATTGCGTGGGCTCCCCCTCGCTCTTACTCGGTTGCCCTGATCTTGGCTTCCTTCAATGTAGAGTTGATTACAAGTTTGCCTTGAGTACTGTCAAGGGTCGGGTTTCGGTTTTGGCATATTTCTTCCGAAGGACGGTGGCCGCCTGTGCCCTGGTGCGTGAATTCTTCCAGGGGGTGCGACACTTGGTGCTTCCGGTGCAACCTCCGTCATCCACTGGGGACCTTGATTTGGTGCAGTCGATTCTTTTAGACCCTCTGTTTGCTAGTATTCGGGGGTATCCCCTGCCTACCTGATTACAGAAGGTGGCCTTCTTGGTTGCTGTCAATCTGCGTGCATTGTTCTGTCGCTCTCCTATGTTGATCCAGGGGTCAAGTGGTACTTCGTCCGGATCCGTCCTTCCCTCCGAAGGTGGTTTCTGGTGTTCACTTGCATGGGGACATTATTCCCATCTTGTGTCCTGAGCCCTCACATCCTAAGGAATGTGCATTGCTTACTCTGTAGAATGCAGGCACTCCAGGTGTACTTGGCGACTACTGAGTCTTTTCGTGAGTCAGGCTCGCTCTCTGTACTTACGGATGGCCCGTGAACGGGACTGCCTGCGTCTGCTCCCGGATGGATCGGACAGACGGTGATGCAGGTTTATTCAATTAGGGGTCAGGTCCTGCCTTTCCCTGTTTCGGCGTGTTCTACTCGGTGCTTCCTGGGCTTTTCACCTTGTGGGCATCTGTGCTCCAGGTTGCAAGTTGGCTACCTCGTAGTCTGTACACACCTTTACCATGTTTTTTAAGGTGGATGTGCTGGCATCTATAGATGCCTCTTTTCGGCCACAAGGTTTTTTGCTGGCTGCTGTTTGGAGGGCTTTTGGCCTTTCTTGAGGGTGTTTACTGTTGTTTTCACGTGGGCCTCATCTTTTGTACTGATGCGTCCTATGTTGCCTGGTCGGCTATGTTTGGCCTTGAGGACTTGTTCTTTTTTGCTGTTCCCACCCCTCATTTCATGGCACTGCTTTGGGACGTCCCTACTGATATGAATCAGAGAGAACTGCATCCGTCAATGAACGATAGAGAACTGGATTTTTTACTTACTCTTAAGTTCATTGACGGACGCAGTACCCGCCCCTCTATTTTGAGTTGGGTTGGTGTAACTTTTCTGACACTGCTTTTGATACAAAACTGGCATCCTATACAGGAAGAGAGCGGTAGTACCCTCCGAGACTGCCCATAGGCGTAGCCAGAACCTTTTTCTGCCTAGTGTCCTACTCCTGTAGGGGGCAAAATTACCCTACTGATATGAATCAGGGCAAAATTACCCTACTGATATGAATCAGAGAGAACTGCGTCCATCAATGCACTTAAGAGAAAATTATTTTACGGTAAGTCAGAAATCCAGTTTTGTTTTTTTTTATTTACATAAATGGCCAACTTGTTAGTAGAGCATGATTTTTCTTCATCCAGTTTCATTTCTTCTACACAGCTTAGTTAAATTTAAAAATGGCTTTTTAACCTACATATTGATTTGTTGATGATGGAGAACTTAATAAATATATATAGTTTTGATATAGGACAGTGTCTGTTCAGTCTAAGCAGGGCTCCTAGACTAATGCCTTGCTGAGTCAGAACAGTATGGATGTCACACTTTTATCCATTTGGAATTTACCTCCATGAAGTCCGTATGGATGAGCGGTCAGTGAAAAAGGACCTGAACGCAAACTTTTTCTGTTCGGTCCTAAAGACCTAAATGGAACCCGAGGAGGGCGGATGTAGGCAGACTAGTCGGTGTACATCTGCCCACCCATAGAGATTTGTCAGTTTTCATCCATGTAATTGTGGGTCAAAAAAAAAACAGATGGACCGCCAGTGTAAAAGGGTCCTAAATCATACACTGGACTACATGCCTGCATACTCTTTACCTGTGTGCAAGAGTACCTGGAAAAAACAGATGCTATTTTAAGGCAAGAGTGAATACACCAAATATAGATTTGGTTTAGCATTTTTTCTCTCTATGCATATTGTAGGTTAATAAATGAAAAACTATTGACTTCACCATTTTTATAAGCATTTCAAAAAACCCAAAACCTATACGCAGTACTAGAATTCTAAAGAAAAATATGCATATATAGAACTAGTAATACCAACATTTAGTGTAGCATTTACTGTGCCAACAACTCCTAGCTTGTGTTGAAAGATTGTATTTAGAGTATTTCCTCCTTTGTCCATATAAAAGACCCAGTTACATAATGCTGTGGCATTTCCTAAGCAAAGAACGTTGGGAAATAATTTACAGTTGGCATTTCTCAGGCTAGGTTCGACAGCATCAGCACACTGTATTTCACTTTTTAATTATTTGAAGTATTAAGTGTAGATTTGTCAGTGCCGTGAAAGGTCTCCTTTAAAATGCTACAGATATTGTATTTGTTCTCAAATTTGTCCTCAAGTTTAACAGTCCCATCCCAGTGATTTAGCTTTGTGTGTGGGGTGTGATGAATATACCAAAAACAATGACTATTGGTTGCACTTGAGGACAGATTTGAAAGCTACTTGGCTGATGGACTAAAAGAATTGGGAATCTTTTTAATCAAATAATTGTGAATATTCACTTCAGTTGTCCAATTTTGTCAAAAATCTGCAGATGTTTGGGTATTCAGAGTTAAATATGCTTCTTACATGATTGAATAATTGAAGTGAATATTTATACAATACTTTGGAGGGTTCACACTACCCTATTCAGTTTTTCTTTTCTGGCAGTGATTGGAGATGGTGCCTTGCGTTTTTACAACACAAGACACTTTTTTTCCTCCGTACTTTTTTTTTCTTTTCTAAACTTGGCATTCCATTTATTTCTATTCACTGCAGCTCATCTGCTGTACAAAGAAACGCAGAGAGATGCATGCGGCTGCAGAGCGGTGCAGAAAAATGCAAATGGGTTGCAGTTTCCCGCACTGTTCTGCCCTGATGTGTGGAAGTGCGAACTGGGACACAGCCATTGTACAGAAACGCGCAGCGCTCTGCACAAGAGTGGACCAGATTGAACACTCTGGTGGGCTGAATATACCCTGTCCTACCTTGGAGCATAAAGGGGAACTAAAATATGTCGATGGAGGATGAAGAATGATATAGGCTTTAATGAATAGCACCCCATAGTCATTATCACCTTCTCCTTCAACACCTCCCCTAGCTGTGACTCCTGCATTGCCTACTCTCTTAAAAATCCCCAATCGGCTGCCATTCTCCTCTCCTTTTGACCTTGGATAGTGGTCTCTAAAAGTGCAGCCCGGGGGGCCATATGTGGCCCTTTGCTTGCCTTCATCTATCCAGCCCTTGAGGCACTTTTTCTCCCACTGATACGAGACACTGACACCAACTATGGGACATAATTCCTGCTACTGACAATAATGGGGTACTATTTTTCCTATTGACACCAACGATGGGGCACTATTCCTCTCCTTAGTACCAATACATTGTTCACTCCCACTGATGCTAGGGCAATTTTTACTCCCACTGGCCACAGTCCAGCCCCCCCAAAGCCTGAAGAATCGTTAACTTGCTCTTTGTTTAGAAAGTTTGGGGACCCCGACATAGCATAGGCTCCCACTTTATCTCCTCAATCTGTGTATCTCAATTAGGTTTGTACTCTTGTCCCTTCATCTAATTTAATGTTTAGCTCCCTCTCTGATTGGCCCATGATCAGCTCCTGCTCTGCATTCTATCCTAGTGGGCTGCAATTAGCTGTCAGTTCTCTCTCTACTTCACTCCTCTACAAGGGCAAGGTCTTGCTAAGCCTCTTCTCATCCCTGTTCATGATCGGCTCCTACTGTGTTTGATTACTACTTTCTCTTTTTCCTCACCATTTCGGGTCATGCTCAGACACCTACCTACTTATTTTACCTGTCCATGGCCCACTTCTACTCTCCCTCCCCTCACTGTGTCTGGTTGTTGGTCAGCCCATGCTCTACAACTGCTGCTTTTCTCTCTCCTCCGTCTTTTAGTGTGATCAGTTTCTGATGTGTTCCTCGTCCACGATTGCTCTTTTGCCTCCTCTTGCACATACCTCCAGTGCACAATTGAATGCTAGTCTTCCCCCTTTTCTTTCACCCACAGTCTAGAAGCAGCTGCAGTTGTTCATCTACAAACCATTGTCCGTGATTGTTTTTGTGTCTCTTCTCGATTTACAGTCCTTTCCCTTATTTGATAGAGTACTATATAATGATCTTCTCTTCTCTCTAGGGAGGACCTGAAGATGCCTCATAGTAAGATAAATGGACAGCCAAAGGGATTATCAAGGCCTGAGTGTCGGCTGGGATCCACATCAAGCTCACAAAGCACCAACACAGTGAGTCCTTCCAGGCATTCTAGTGTTAAGAAGGTAACAGGAGTTGGAGGCACTACATATGAAATATCCGTGTAGAACTTGACATGCCTGAGGGTGATGAACTATTATTATACAAGGCATGTTTTCTGACCGTTCCGAAGACTTAAACTAAGGAGAGCATTCAGAAACGGTCAATGGGAGCTTTAAATATGACTGATGAAGGACCTCAAATTATGAAAACAATGGTTATAAAAAAAGAAGACTTGGTGATATTCTGAGGAAAAAAAGAAAAATTAAGCCATTGTACGTGTGTCTGTCCAACAAACACAGAAGAAATATTGTTTTAAACTTGTGATGTGGAAAGAGTGGGACAACTGTTTTATTTTTTTATTTCAAGTTATTTTAGTTTTTTTTTTTTCCTGATTTGCAGGGCTTGTTTAGTAATGGAGCAGAGTGAAAGAATAACATTCATGAAAGATTTTCTAAGATCTATGGATCAAGACAAAAAAAACTGCCCGTGTGTTCTGTTCATTCTTTACATTATGACCATGGTGAAAAAAACATTTTGAGTGTATGTGTGTATGAATGCATGTGCTTGAAAATCTGTTATTTCAGGGGATTATGCAGTACAATATACTGTTTTGTTGTGGAAGGTATATCACTCAAAAAGCAGCAGAATAGTGTGCACTCCGTTTTCATCCAGTTACTAATTGAACCCTGTTGCGGTAGGGTGTGGTAGGTGTCAGTCTTGCTTATCTCCATGCTTTCTGGTTCTCTTCACCCTACAGCATCCTATGCTTGCAGTAACTTTCTATGTTGAAGACTTCCTATAGGAAAAAAAAACGTGATAAGAGTGGCAGGCTAATAAAACTCAGTGCTGCATCAATGTGTGGGACAGGAGGATCATTGTAATGCTGCCTCAGGTGGGAATAATAATCACCTCACCCTGCTAAATCGCCATTGGTAGTGCTTCCTTTAAATGATTCCAATCATAGGCACATATTGGCAGTAGCCATTTTGGGGTTAAAGTAGTAACATGATGGCATCATGATATTACTACTTCATGCATTCAGAGGCTGACTGCTAAATTATTACATAATACTGCTTTGTCTGTTTTTGTACAATCTGTCCACCCAAAAAATAAACAAAAACTTTGGTAAATGATGATTTACAGAGATTTTACAGATTTTTATGGTTTAACTATGTCATGTATTGCCAGTAACGAGGGTTTCATTTGTATATTTAAGTATTAGATTAAGAAAATACAACACAATCTGTGAAACTGCAGCATATTTTTTATCCAGGTGCAGTTTGTAAATTTTACATTTATTTTATATATGAACTCTTGAAAACATGTTATTTTGTGTGACTGTGTGTATGTGCATAGCGTTTTTTTTTTTTTTTTCTTTTTTTGCTCCGTTGCCGTGGTACATCAGTGTTATAATACATGCAGATGTTATCCTGCCTTAACCATAGCCTCTGAAACAGGGGCAAAGCAACGTGGTGCTGTGTGACTGCTAATTTTCGTAGTTGGGTTGCTCCTCTACTTGCCAATGTAGTGAATCAAATTCTTGATAAGTCAGATCAACACTCAAACATAAAGATCTTTAACATATTGCTATTTATCAAGGAGATTTACAAGGTCAGTTGTTACTTCCAAGTAACAGAGGATGAAGAAGATGAAGAGCAAACAGAAGTAAAAATTTACTGAAGCATGATTTACAGTCAAAGTACCATTTGGAAAGAGATGTCCTCAATTTCCGATCTATGAAAAAACCCCAGAATAAACTATTTATGAACTATGGCATTGAGCATAAATCATATTTGTTATATTTACTCTTTTAAAAAAACATTTTAATGTATGCCATGTGTCCCTACCATCATGGGTATTATAAAATGTTGTTCTTTTTATTTATTTATTTTTTTTTTAGAAGGTTAGGGCTTCATCCGGGTAATATTACTCTTTGTTGCGCAAATAAATGGAGCTATAGCACATAGCAGCTAGTAAGCATTCATGTCTGTTTTTCCTGGTTCAGGTTATCAAAGAAAACTGAGACTTAGTTATTCTGCTTTGCTCCAGTTTTTTCCCTTATGTTTTACATGACCTTTTTCCTAATTTATTTTAATGAAGGAAATATTCTGTATTTACTATGTTTGTCTTATCTTCATAAGGGTGTAACAGATTTTTGAAATTGAACTATTTTAAGTTAGATAAGGAAATTTAAAAAATTTGCAAAAGTTGTCAAATTTTTTGTTGGTAGCTCATATTTTATTTTCAGACTGTTACATTAAAAAAATTATCTTGGTTCAGCTTAAATAAATGGGCCTTTTTTTTTCTCACCCTGCAGTTTGCAGGGTTAGACTGTATTAAACTGCAAATATGTTGGATAAACGCACAGACACTTTATAATCTGAATGTTTTCACCAAGCTTTTTATGCAGATTATTGAATGGATGGGGTAGGTGTAGAACGAAGAATGGAGCTGCTAAGGACGACTTGCAATTTTAAATAAAGTCGATCTGAGGGTCTAAGGGAAGTGCATACATAGTGTAAGTAGTACTTTTCTGTGTGGTCCCAATCTGGCTACAAGTCTCACTGTGTGATAAATGTCAAGGAATCACCCTTCTCTTATACCAGTATTAGATATTTACTTATACAAGCCTTGGGAGAATTGACACACGTTACTGCAAGGTGCTGATGTAAAGGGGGGGGGGGGGGGCGCTTAAGCAAACTTGTTAGGATAAAAGTATGAAAAGTATCATTGATGACTTGTTAATGAAACTGCAAGTTCCATTATCTTTAAAGGGTTAGTTTATCATTACAATTTTTCTGTAAAGATGAACTAACACTTGACACCCTCCTCAACCCCTGGTCCTTGCTGCACTTCTCTCCAAGGTTTCAAAGCTGACCAGGCCCCTGCAGCTGGTCCAGGAATTTGAAATCCCCAACTCTTTTCCATCAGTTCTTCCGGGAAGGACCAGAGCAATTCTGATTGGTCAGCGCCATCTCTGTGAGGTGGCTGACTAATCAGAAAAGATCTGGTCCATGCCAAACGTACTACACAGAAGAGCAGGAATTTCTAGACTGGCTGTGGGGGCACAAACTGCATGGCAGCCCCAGTGGTAAGTACAGCGGGATCAGGAGGATGGGGTAGAGAGGGTGTCCTGTGCTCACTGTTACTGAAAAAATATACAAGGTGAACTAACAACACAAACCCTTGGAGACTCTTCAACTTGCTTGTTTAGGGCAATGACACTGAGGATAGCCATACATACATGTATGCATAGCTTTCTCTCAACAGACTGCTTGAATACGAAAACTGGCAGGATGCACTCACTGTTTGGCCAAGATTTTTACAACCGGCTCCTTCCATTTTTTTAAATTCAAGCCACGTATGGCCAGCTTAAGTAGTGAAAGAGAGAGATGACAGCAATGATGCTTGCAGCTTCAAGCCAGCAGTAGCAGATGTGATATTTCTATGTCGACAGTTTATCTTTTAAATTACTCCTTGGCATTTATATATATATATATATATATTTGCTGTATTTACTGCAATGTATATACATTCAATATTCCTACTTTTTGAAATTTAAAGCTGAAGTTCAGTTAAATAATTTTTTGCTTTACTGCATGAGGGAATGAAGGGTGTCCAACGTCCTGCTGGGTAATTCTTATGGTAGAAATCCTCTCTATCACAGATGTCAAATAATCCTTGGAGCTTCTTGCACTGTATGGGTTAAGAGCTGCGGTTGCGAAAGTCTCCCAATGCTTGCCCTCCCCAGATTCAGCCCCGCTCCCTCGTTTCCCCCCTACCCTTTCCTCCCCCCCCCTCCTCCGTTTTCCACCCCTTTCCTCCACCCCCCTCCTCCCCTTTCCCCCCCCCCTCCTCCGTTTTCCACCCCTTTCCTCCACCCCTTCTCCCCTCCCTCCTCCCTTTTATTCCCCTTCCCTCCCTCTCCTCTTTAGTCCCCTTCCCTCCCCCCTCATACATTTAGAAAACTCCTCCTTACACTGTTTTCACAGTATGCATCACATTCTGTGAATGGGGCAGGGACAGATAAATGGGTTTCCTTCTCCAGTCCCAGAATGTGGCAGGTTGTAAAAACAGTGCAAAACTTTTTCCAAATGGATGAGGGGGAGGAAGGGGAGGGTAGGTGTCAGGAAGCTTTCAGACATCGCTCTTAACCCATGCAGCACTGAAAGTTCAGAGCCTCTAGGAAAATCCGATCCCAGTTAGAGGAGGACTTCTATTATAAGAAGTGGTCAGCAAGAATGTAGGATACTCTTCATTAGAGGGTACGTCTCTGGTGCAGTATAGAAAGGAAAAAATTAAACTTCCGCTTTAAACTAAAAGCTTTAAATACCGTATAGGGGACTGGAAACCTTTACTTTTCATAGTCTTTGAATAATTACTGGAGATTTACCTTTCCTATTTGCAATAAGGTCCATGTAAAGTCTCGCTATGGATCTACGCTCTAGCATTTCTACCTCTTCCTGCTGCTAGCAACTTTATACACACACCAGACCTTTATTAGGACTCCTGAACCTCTTGTTTTAATGTCATACCTTCTACTGAACTTAATAACTACACTACTGGTCTTACACTGACCTGTAATAATAATATCAGCAATGCCACTAAATTTTGACTAGCGGAAAAAAAACGAAACACGTTTTTCCTGCATTTTACCTTGCAAGTAAAACGCAAGAATATGTTTCCCTTTAAAACCTATTGGACTCTTCACACCACTGCATTAGGTGTGCAATGTGTTTTGAAAAGTCCTGCATGCTGCATCTTTGATGTGGTTTTTAAACCGCACTAAAAATGCAGCTCCCCATTAAAATGAATGGAAAACGCATCAAAATCGCAGTAAAAATGGACCTCGTTTTGTGTTTGAGTCATGTCCATTTTTCGGGGGTACAGGCAACCCAAAAACTCACAGGAAACGCAACTGAAACACGTGATTTTGTTAGAGCAGTATGAAAGGGCCCTTTTAACAATTTTCCACCTGATAAGTGTGAATTACTGTAGGAGAATGCTGAGAGAATTCACTTTTTTCTTTTCTTTATGATGAAGTAGGCAGCAATGATGAGTCGGAAATCTTAGTTTGAAGGGTTTATTTGTGAAGAAGCCGTGCAGTGCACCTAAATTGCTTGCCAAAGACCGTATAGCTCTCTCCGCAAACCCTATAGACTAGGGATGTCTAATATACAGATAATTGGATTGAGTGCACTTGCTCCAGAACTTGGTAAATGAGGTAAAGTTTCACTTTTCAAAGAATACTCAATCACATGCAAGGAAATGAAAAAAGAATTGTGCTTGCCCATGATTGGATGATAGAAATCAGCAGAGCTTCCACTCATTTCAGAGCTTCCCCTCAGATCTAGAGCAAATGCACTTGAAGTGCACAGTATATTTGCCTTTAGTAAATCCACCTCAATGACTACAGTTGCCTAAATTATTCTTGGCAGTGGCCAAATCACTGGTGCCTTACTATTGGTCACTGAGGCTATCCATCATGAGGATAGACAAGTAAGGGTGGGTGAAGTGCAACTTCAGAAATTGAATATTTGCATGTTAAATGTCCCTGGGCTTTAGAAAGAATGGGGAGCACTAATCGGTATCTAAAAAAAGTGGAAAGAACTCTCTCATGTTTGCCTGCACTTTAAGTTAGTTTAATCTTGTATCGGTAGTCACTTAGGAAGAAGTCAAAACCACCATGCCTGCAATAGGCTGTGCTCAACTTGTTTTCATGAGTAAAGCCCAAAAGTGTAAAAGGTGATGATTTAATTCAAATGTTCAGCACTGTTTTTGATCACACAGCGAAGTACATGATGGGCAAATGAACCCTTGAAACAGTGGATGGGGGGGGGGGGGGGGGGGACTCTGGCTGCACTGGACAGCAGCCTGCAGCAGATCAGTCACTAATGGCATCTTAAAGCGGAGTTCCGGCCTCAAATACCTTTTTTAACTAAAAATACCCCTATAATACTAATCCATCGCCCTTTACAAAACCCCTATTCTCATACTTACAAGGTGTACAGTATAGGATTTTAGTCAAAATCTTACTTTTAAAAATGCTGTCTGGGCGCGGCCATCTTGAATGTGGGCATCTGAAGCCGCAGTGTAATCTGCTGTGTCCTTCTTCCTGATTCCAGGGAGTGTTCTGGGAGTTCTTCCTGATTCCAGCCTCCTGGGAGTGATGACAAACAGCTCCCAGGATGCAATGCAAAGGTGGAAATGATGTCGGTGGCCATGGCCACAGAGGGGGGAGAAGGAGGAAGTACAATCAAAAATGCCCTGAAAATAAGGTAAGGGATGCCCAAAAAAAATTGAAAATGCCTAATTGTTGATCAGCATAGCGAGCACTCCAGGAATCACTAAAGTTGCAAAATAGCCCGGAACTCCGCTTTAAGCTGCCATAAATACAAACCTTACAAGCGTATTTCTACATTTGCAGCCACATTTGAGAAAACCCCCACTATATAATCTGTGTTTACATTCATACAGCATGCATATTTTTTTAAAATATTTTTTACGTTTTAGATGTTTCTCGACAGAAGGTGTCATTGCTGACTGCAAGGTTTTTTGAACAATTTCAGAGTGCGTCTATCCTCAGTCTGTCTTTATTAGCAAACAATGCTGGAAGCTTATCCCCTAAACTTTTAAAGTGTTACTAAACCCAGGACCCTGCTTTCCCTATATCTGGTCTCCCACAGAACATTGAAATGCAATTATTTTAGTAAATAAAAACTGCTAAATATCGTTTCTCATCAGCAGTATAGAGCAGTCTTGTGACTTCTATTAGTGCCTGGTTAAAGCTTGTAAGAAGATTTTTAATACGGCATTGGCTGTCCTATCAGGATGCAGGACCTCTGATCCTCTGTGTTGATTGGCTCAGTGCTGATCACATGCACTCTCCCTAGAAAAAAAAAACCCTCTCTAGCAATACACACCAAACTGAGCATGTGGAGCCTGACTCCGGTAACTCTGTCTTATCCGAACATGTTATGGGGACAATGCAAGAAGAGGCGAATCTGTGCATACAGGATCAAACCCCTTTTTTACACAATGCAGAGGATTAACTCCTTAGGTTCCACACTGAGTATATTAAGCATGCTCTACTGCATATACAGACTGATTTTACTGTTGTGGGTTTTGTAACACTTTAACCTTTATCGTTTGTTTTAATAATTATAAATTGATGGTGAAGATTTGTCTGCACAGTACAGACCGGGTTAAAGAGGACACACACACTACCCAGCCCACTCATAAACAAAGATAACTATGTGGGTTTTCTCCATACTAGAGGGTCCATAATCGATCTAAAAAAAATAGGCTGCAATTTTTAAATATGTTATGGTATTTAAATAGGAACATGGTACAAGTATAAAGTAGGTGTTGTTCAAATTTGGCTGCAAAAGTGGTAATACACTTTAAAATTAAAGTGATTTTAAAGGTGTTTTTTTTTTTTTTTCTTAGCAAACATGTCCAGTTCTGTACAATGGTTTTGCTACCCCGCCGATGTTCCAGGCACCTCCTTTTCTCTGCGTGCCCCCATAGGAAGCCACTTCCTATGGTGGCACATGTGTGGGCTTGATCCCGAACTGTGCTGTGTATGTCTATTGACCCAACCAGTGCAGCTTGGCCCTGCCCCCTCCTTTCTCATCACTGGATTTGACAGCAGCAGGAGCCATTGGTTCTCACGGAGTACAGTGAGGAGGGAGAGAGCAGTGCCAAATTGGGTTCAGGTAAGTAGAAGTGGAAGTTGAGGGGGGGAGGTGCACAGAAAAGATTTTATACCTTATTTCAGAGAATGCATTTAAATTAATTAAAAAAAAAGCCTTTACAACCACTTTAACACAGATTTACTTTAGGCTCCTTTCATGTGGTGTTTTGGTCTGTCCATTTTTCATCCATCTGTTGGGCAGGCGGATGTAAATGGATGTCATCCGTTTACATCCGTTTTTCATTTGCTTCCTTTCTAGTTATTTTTTTTTAACAAACCACGTCTTCATTTTTGTTCTATTTAAAAAACGGAAGTGGACGAAAAATGGATAAAAACTGATGTGAATGGAATCCGTTTTTTCTTAGCAAAAACAGAACTTAACAGATGCTGCCTTCGTAAAAGGGGCCTAAGATAAATTAGACACAGTTGCTAATTGGTTAATATGTGTTTTTGCATTTTAAGCATTTTGTTCCGATCTGCTACACAGCTTGGCCTAACTATTGAGACCATGAAAAGTGATCTGCAGTAGCTCATAGTAACCAGTAAAAGGACCACTGTATTTTCTGATAGGCGAAGGGAATTATTTCAGAATCTTTGTGAGCCCTTTCATTGAATCTGCTTTAAAGTGAACCTGTCATGCTGATCTTCAATGTTGATTATGCATTGTCTGACCTTGAGCAAGTGTGTAACAACTGAGGTCAGAACTGCTGACTTGTGTTCTTGTCCTAGGTCAATGACTCACGGAGTAACTTGAGGAACAGCATAAGCAGGCCTTTAGCATTGTCCAAAAGAATTTGTGGCATTTTGTTCATTTCTGTCAGGACTGATTAAATCCACTTTGACCTGTAGGTATTTTGCACCTAGACAAGGTGCAATCATTTTATTAGGTTTTCTGGAAAAGTGCAATGTATCCCTTCATTGTTGAGAGTGTATTGATAGTGTAGTAATTGTATATAAATTATCACACAGCTCTGTAATGGTGAAAAACGCCAAACTTTATACAATACAATTCTATTTATCACTGTCACGCGTTCCTTATTTTACTTATGAAAACTGGTTCAAGATGTTGGCTCTCTGCCATTTGCCCTTTTCGGTCTTTTAATTAGTTATTTCTGTTATATCTATAAATGTCTATCAAGCATTTGAAAATGTCTGTTTGTGTTTGCCTGGTACCCCAAAATATGTAAATTTATATGAAGTAATTTCTGACTGTAACTGTTTAATAAATGCCCTTTATTATTTTTGTCTATTTCTGTCCTGTAAGCTCATATTGATACCTGTTTAAAAGAAAAAAAAAATTACAGGAAAAAGGCGCTAATGAAAACAAATGTGTTTGTAAGATTGACCTTTTCTTTTGTAAATCTTTTTATTTATTTATTTTTTTTACTTTTTGCCAACTGGAATAACCCTGCCATCCAAATTTGACCACCAGCATGAATGGATTTAGCTTCCCGCTGTGGGAAAGAAAATGGTGCCCAGTTTTTGTGGGTCCTGGAAAAAAAAAAAAAAGTTACATATTGTGACCACCCGCAGCAGTTTCTTGAGTTGTGCGTATGTGTAAATAAAATAAATAAATAAAAGTATTGCATGAGCTAATTTAACTGTTAAAGCAAAATTATTTTTTTTTCTTGTATTAAAGAGAAGAAAGCTTGTTTAAGTACCTGAAATTAATGCGCTTAGGCAATTCTGTTTTTCTGTATTTTTTATTTTTTTTAAATTCTCTCTTTAAGTTACTTCAATATATTTTTGTCCTATTTCATTAAATGTGTTTTTTTTTTTTTTTGGAAAAGGGATATTGTTTTGTTCATCCACCCGTTTATGCTTTGTTTAGTATAATTCAGAATAAGCACAACTTTATCCTGTATTAACTGGATAGTGTGCATGCTACGATTCTAAAATTGTTGATGGGTGTTGCATGAAGTATATTCATGATGCAGCCTGAAAAGCTGCCCACACTGAAACAGGACCAAATAGTTATTTTTGTGAGGTCAGTGTTTACAATGATAGTGATTTGTTTCCCATTCAAAGTAGTAGCAAATAAGGGCTAGTATGCCATATTAGTAGATAGTAACTACGTGTACATACTCTTTAAATCAAAAACACTGTGCTTATGTATGTGTAAATAAAAGAGCCAGTGCATCCAAAACTGAGTTTAACTACAGGTGATATACGATGGTTAAAGTAATATTAAAGGCAATTAAAAAAAAAAATAAACCTGTTATACTTACCAGCTCTGTGTAGCGGTTTTGCAAAAAGCTGCCCCAGTCCTCCTCTTCTCAGGTCCACCACCAGTGCTCCTGCCCCCTCCCTTTGGCTGAGTGCCCCCAGGGCAAGCAGCCTGCAAAGGGGCACCCAAGCAGGCTTGCTCTCTGGTTGCTGTTCTACGTGTCCATTCATGTGCAGAGCTGTGGCTCTGCCCCACCCCCATCTTCTAATTGGCTGTGATTGATAGCAACAGGAGCCAATGGCTCCCGCTGTTGTCTCAGTCGATGAGGAGGGAGAGTGCCTGGAGACCTGAGACGCTCGTGCACATCAATGGATTGCAATGGAGTTCAGGTAAGTATTGGGGGGAGATAAAAATTATCTGATTGAAAAAAAAGTATTGGGGGGAGCTTCACAGAAAAGGTTTTTTTTTTTTTTTGTTTTTTTTTTCCTTTGTGCATGAAATACATCAATGTAAAAAATCCTGAGCCTTTAGAACCACTTTACTCCTGGCTTCCTAGGTACTTTATTGGTGAGCTTTCACTGATATGTATGCTGTTTTTTTTTTTGCCCACCCAATATAGAGTGTTTTCACTCCCCTTGTTGGGTATTTTCCATAATGTTAAATCAGAGATCCGACAGGGAGAGCAGGAGCTCTTCGACCTAGCTGTGGCTGGCATTCAAACCTAGGACCTGCTGTGAAAAGATCTCACAACCAGAGTTGAACCTATAAACTACTGGGCTGAGATCTCCCAATCAGATCCCCCCACTTTGCAAGCACAGTTGCACACTGCAAGAGCATTATCTCCAGAGTTTAGTAACTGAGGCAGGGTCATCTTTAGTATTGATTTGACCCGGGGCAAATATTTTCTTGGGCCCTACCAAATGCACTTATTAACTATTTGTGGGCACAAGGGGCTGCTGCTTTTGGGCCCCACAACAATGGCTAGGCCCGGGGCAGCTGCCCCTTTTGCCCTGTGTTAGACGGCCCTGAACTGAGAAGCTCCTCTCTGCAAAGAATGCTCAATCACATGCAAGGCCATTTTTAAAAATGCATTTTTACTTGTACATGATTGGATGATTAATTTACGAGGTTCTGGAGCTCTTTTTTGATGGTTTATCACAAAAACACATACATAATTGTGGTTTTAATGTCAAGAATTTTTATTAATATTTTGGCACATTAATTTATTGATATATTTAATGTCCTTAGCGTGGGTAAATTTTATATATTTTTTACGAAGATGTGTTGTAAATAATACAAGGTATGGCACACCTTTACAATGCGCAATCTAAAATGAAAACTGGCGCTAAAAGAAGGTAATTGACCCACAATACTAAAGAATAGTGGCCAACTAGAACAGAAGAAAACCGAATGAAAGATGGAATAAAAAAAAATACTCCATATTAACCACATCCCGCCCGCCCTATAGCAGAATGACGGCGGGAATGTGGTTGCATTATCCTGACCGGACGTCATATGGGGGGCGCGCAGAGCGGCGATCGGTGATGCGAGGTGTCACACTGACTCCCTGCATCTCCGATCTCGGTAAAGAGCCTACTGACGTAGGCTCTTTACCATGTGACCAGCTGTGTCCAATCACGGCAGTGGTCATCATAGTAAACAGGAAGAGCCGTTGATCGGCTTTCCTCAGTACGTGCCTGACGGGCACGAGTAAAGGAGCGCCGATCGGCGGCTCCTCTGACGGGGGGGGCGGCACTGGTAATCAGATCATTGATTACCAGTGCAGACCCTCGGGGGGGGGTGCCACTCGAACCACCAGGGATGCCCACCCATGACCCCAGGGATGCCCACTATGGCCACCAGGGATGGCAATCAGGGCTCAGGGAGCCCCCCATTGCCCTCCCCATCAGTGCTGCCCGCCAGTGCCCTCCCCATCAGTGCTGCCCACCAGTGCCCATCATTGCCTTCTATCAGTGCCGCCCACCAGTGCCCATTATTGCCCACCAGTGCCGCCCATCAGTGCCCACCAGTGTCGCCCATCAGTGCCGCCTATCAGTGCCCAGCAGTGCCGCCTATCAGTGCCTCCTCATCAGTGCCTGTCAGTGCAGTCCCATCAGTGCAGGAAAAAATGTATTTATTTACAAAATTGTATAACATAAACAAAAAAACGTTTTTTTTTTTCAAACTTTTCGTTTTTTTTTTTATTTGTTTAGCAAAAAAGAAAAAACCTTGCGGTGATCAAATACCACCAAAAGAAAGCTCTATTTGTGGGGGGGAAATTACATAAATTTGGTTTAGGTACAGTGTTGCATGACCGCGCAATTGTCATTCAAAATGCAACAGCGCTAAAAGCTGAAAATTGGCCTGGGCAGGAAGGGGGTGAAAGTGCCCTGTATTGAAGTGGTTAAAATATGTCCACCTTTACCAGGATACATAAAGAAAAAGGTTAGGCAATCACGAAAGAAGGTATTACACAATATTTCATGTTAATCTTTTTAGCCAGCAGAGGGAGCTTTAGGGACATTTACCGTATTTTCCGGCGTATAAGACGACTGGGCATATAAGACGACCCCCCTGATTTTCAAGTTAAAACATAGGTTTTGGGCTATACTCGCCGTATAAGATTACCCCCCTTCGGAAGCAAGACAACACCATTGAAAAACATCAGATTTCTCATAGATCTCCAAGGTACCCCAAGTACTGTAATACATGTAATCTCTCATAATATCTCCAAGGTACCCTAAGTACAAGTATTACCAGTAGATGTAATCTCAAGATGCTGGCTGTGCGGGAATCCTGTACCAGTATACCGTATGTACTGTAGCTTCAGCTACATACAGTATACCGCGCTGAGCCAATCACAGTGAGCGATGGATTCTATTATTGAATGCAAAGCCTGCTCGGATTGGCAGAGTCAGAGAGGCGGGCTGATGTTACTCCGCCAATCCGAGTAGGCTTTGCATTCAATAATAGAATACATCACTCTCCCTGATTGGCTCAGCGCGGTATACTGTATGAAGCCGAAGCTACAGTACATACGGTATACCGGTACAGGATTTCCACACAGCCAGTGTCTTGAGAGATTACATCTACCGGTAATACTTATACTTAGGTTACCTTGGAGATATTATACTCGGCATATAAGACGACCCCCTATTTTTGGGGGATTTTTTTGAGGTTCAAAAGTAGTCTTATACGCCAGAAAATACAGTACTCATTTTACAGGCTATGTTAGCTTTAGGCCCTGTTCACACCTGTGCGTTTTAAAGCTCACGAAACGCTCATCTCTGAAGTCTCAAAATGCCCAACAAGCAACAATCCCATTCATTTCAATTGCCCCTGTGCACATATAAGTGTTTTGTCGGCTGAAGCAAAACGCCTGAAGCTCAAAAAAGTTAATGAGCTTCTTTTTTTTGGCAGATTACAAGCGTTTTTTTTATATGTCAATGCCTGCTTCCAAACGCCTGCAAAAAATGTCTCAAAATACGCCTGAAAAACACCTGAAAATGATACGCTCAGGTGTGAATGGAGTCTAAATAAAAGCAGCCCATTGTTTACAGAATTCAGTAGCACAAATCGAAATCTACACTCACATGGACTCCTTTTTTAGAAGAATTATTTCAATAGTTTTATTTAAATCGTTCTTTAAAGCAAGCATCACCTATACTGTTGATCTAGCTGTTAGAATGCTTTTTCATTTATCTATTTATATATATATATATATAATTTTTTAACCACTTATGGACCAGAAGGTTTTACCCCCTTAATGACCAGGCCATTTTTTGCGATACGGCACTGCGTACTTTAACTGACAATTGCATGCTTGTGGGACGCTGTACCGAAATAAAACTGAGGTCCTTCTTTCCCCACAAATAGAGCTTTCTTTTAGTGGTATTTGATCACCTCTGCGTTTTTTATTTTTTGCGCTATAAACAAAAAAAGTGACAATTCTGAAAAAAAAAAAAAAAAAAAATTTTTAAACCATTCCCACAAAAAAATTCAAAAATCTAATTTTTTTTTATCAATTTAGAAATAGAAAAAAGGAAGATTGGGACTTTAGATGAGGCAAATATGTATAAATGCGTCCATCCCTAATTTGGAGAATAGAGGAAGGGGGGTATTGGGACTTTACATGCGCGTGCAACCAGTTCATAAGCAGTATGTAAATCTCATGTGTCTGTACATAACATACAATAGTACCCCAATATAGTAATACAGCATAGCTATATGTAGACCTCATACATCTAAATATACATACAGCCGTACACAAAAACATATATGTGGGTGAAAAAGTATTTATTGAACAATCTCTAAAACACATGAAGAGAGAGATAAATACAGGCAATATTCCATCAAAAAAATATTATACACAAATTATAGATAATCCATATGCCCATAGGGTACAGCGATGTCATACAACATAAAAATAGGATAGTAGGCAACAATATGTAATCATATATACAATATTCATAATTGGAATAAATAGTATCCAGACATGTAATAAAATCAATAGGACTGCATCTTTGTGTGCTCTACGCGTTTCGTGACAAGTCACTTCCTCAGGAGCAGATGCAGTCCATGCATCTATAAGAACCATATATTATTAACTACGTATCGGACCGATGTCATAAACCTAGCTTTACACCAATGTAACTTGCAAGTCAACTTAATCTGTCACCATACACCCTATGAGATGGAGGGGCCTACGGGACAATGCCTAGCCAGGGAACAGTGGGAGTAATACCTCTGCACACCCAATGGGTCTGGGAGGGCTGTGAACAAATTGCAATTAACGATGGAGCAACCCATATAGTAAATACTAAAGGTGGTATAAACGTGAAAGTGGATATAAATGAAGAGGTGGTGAAGATCTTAATGTGATGAAAATAGTGGAGAAGATGGTGATGAACACCCATAAACCAAAAAAGGCGGACAGGATCAGGAAATGTGGTGCATCACAGTTAGCACAATTAAGAACCCTGAAAAATAGAAAACCTTAAAATAAGTAGTGACAAAAATAATAAAGTGCAGTGGATAAGAGGTAATAGAAGCATGCAGTGAGATGGGCAAAGGTACAGAAAGAAAGAAACACATAAGTACCAATAAAGGAGGAGGAGAGGTCTGAAATGTCCTAGCATATAGTAAATAGAGTCAGTCAAACAACTGTGTCACAGTTAGAGAATTACCCTGTGTAACGGAGCTCCAATACCCAGCCTAGGTATCTCCGCTGTATCATCCTTGAAGCTGAGGAAGTGCTACAATATCCATGGCAAACTCCCCCCCAGTAACTGAACGACACACAGTTCTGGGAGTCAAAACTAGACTAACTTTTATTATTGAAAACACAAACACAAGGGAACTACAATCTAGGAAAACCCCTCCCTCTTCGAGCCATCCCACACACAAAATTGAACATCCCATAATAACCTACTCTGGCTAGACAGGAACAATAGACTGCTGGTATTTAACAATAACAAACCCCCACCCATCTCCTGAGGGACACTCTCACTCTGCTCTCTCACTCTTCCAACACAAACCATACTTTTAGTGTCCATTCCGCTACACTGCTCCCCCTTAACCACAAGCAGGCATACACAGTCTGATCCTAACGGATCGGCTTGGGGATGTCCGGGGAGTACTCACAGATCATTTTTCCAGTTCAGTTTGTCGCGATAACCCGTCAGCATTGCCATTCTGTTTTTCCAGGGCTGTAGTGAATAGTAAAGTCATACGGTTGTAACGCCAAACTCCAGCGCAACAACCGGGCCTTGTCCCTTGCCACTCGGTTTAGCCATACCAATGGGTTGTGATCCGTGAGTAGGGTGAACTGCTGTCCTTACAAGTAGGGCTGAACCTTCTTTTCCCTAGGCAGAAGCTTTCTGCTCAAGTAGGTTACGGTATGTTCTCTGCCATCTTCTCCAACCTGGCTCAATACTGCTCCCAATCCAAACATTGAAGCGTCTGGACCTCAGAAGGTCAGTAGGCCTTTGTGATGTGGGCCTGGCATCTGGACTGGCAGGAACGCTGAGGGCAACTGGCCTAGGTCGTTCCCCAGTAAGATGTCGGTGGGGAGCTCCCGTATCAACCCCACATCAATCAGACCTGACCCGGCACCCCAATTCAAGTGCATCCTCGCAGTGGGTAGCCGGTGTACTGCTCCCCCTGCCATCCGTACCACTACTGAGCCTCCGGTTCGGGCGGCATCTGGGACCAGGTGTCGCTTGACCAAGGTGAGATTGGCTCCCGTGTCTCGGAGACCTTGCGCGGGCATTCCATTTAACTGGACAGATTGTAGATGGTGCTGTCTGTTCTCCGTAGTGGCTTGCACCAGGTTAGCTTCGTGAAGGGTACCCAATTGCTCCTCGGTGGATTTGAACCTGGGTATGACTGGGGGAACCCCTGCGGCATAGTAGGGGACCGTTGTCCGTGCTGAAGGGGGTGACCCTGGTCGGATCCATGCAGCTTGGTTCCTGCTCTGGGTACAGTCTCGTCGATAGTGCCCGAACTGCTTGCACCTGTGGCACTGTACCCCACTGCGGGATGTGTATCTGGGTGTCTGGTGTTTGGAGGAATTTCGCCCCCTCTGTTGTAGTGGGGGTCCTTTTCGAATCCATGAAGCGTGGTTCCGTTTCTGAGTGCAGTCTCTCTGATAGTGCCCAAATTTCTTGCACAAATGGCACTGCACTCCGTTGTGCCCGTGGTATCAATTTGCTGGGGGGTTGGGGATTAGTCCTGATCTTTGTCGTGCTGGTGACCCTGGGTTATTGTTCAGCGGTCTGGGGTTTGGTCTGAAGCTAATCTGCGATTGCCTGCGGGCATCCTGATATTCATCGGCCTGCCTGGCCGCTTCAGGGAGAGTGGTAGGTTTGCGGTCCCTTACCCACTCCTTTACCCCTGGGTTTAGTCCATTATAGAATTGTTCCAGCAAAATCAACTGGGTGATCGCTTCTGCTGTGGTTGCCTGACTGGCTTGTAGCCAGGCTTGGGCTGCCCTCTGCATATGGCAAGCCCATTCAGTATGGGAGTCCTTCTCCTGTTTCTTGGTTTCCCTGAAGCGTCTCCTGTACACTTCTGGGGTGATGGCATATCTTGCCAAAATCACTTCCTTTACCCGACTATAGCTTGAGATTTCCTCCTCTGGCACGGCTCTGTAGGCTTCTGCTGCACGGCCTGACAGTTTACCAGCTAGGATCCGTACCCAGTCTGTTAGTGGTACTTTGTACAGCCTGCATTGCCGTTCAAAATCTTGCAGGAAGCCATCGATCTCTTCCTCTGCTTCCACAAACTTTTTAAAGGCATCATGTGGTACCTTTAATCTTGTCTCTGGTGCCTGTGTAGTAGTTGGCCGACTCTCCAAGGCACGCTGCTCTGCCAGCCGGAGTTGGTTCTCCCGCTCCTCTCTTGCCGTGATAAAGGCATCCACTTGGGTTAAGGTTGCCTGTACTAGCTCTGTTGAGGGGTTTTCTCCATAAAACGCTAGCCTGCGTTTCACTTCTTTGTCAAATTCTGTATCCATGGCTTCCGTAGCCATACCTCGTGTCCGATCCTCCTCGGTCATTTTGCAATCAGCGTGGCTTTGGTTTTATTGCTGGCGATCTTCCCTCTCACTTCCAGCAAATCCTTTAACGTGGCTTGTTTTAATCCAGCATAGTTCGTCTCCATTCACACTTCCATTCGCGTAACCAAATTTGTACAAACTGCGGTTCTCCCGTTGCCGTTCATGTATCCAAATCCATACGAATGCTGCTTCCTCTTGCTGCAAGGCTTGTATCCCACCGCTTGCCACCAATGTAACGGAGCTCCAATACCCAGCCTAGGTATCTCCGCTGTATCATCCTTGAAGCTGAGGAAGTGCTACAATATCCATGGCAAACTCCCCCCCAGTAACTGAACGACACACAGTTCTGGGAGTAAAAACTAGACTAACTTTTATTATTGAAAACACAAACACAAGGGAACTACAATCTAGGAAAACCCCTCCCTCTTCGAGCCATCCCACACACAAAATTGAACATCCCATAATAACCTACTCTGGCTGACTGCAGGTATTTAACAATAACAAACCCCCACCCATCTCCTGAGGGACACTCTCACTCTGCTCTCTCACTCTTCCAACACAAACCATACTTTTAGTGTCCATTCCGTTACACCCTGTATAATCAAAAAACCTCCCATAGGGAGAGCACAATGACAAACGTCCCCCAGAAAAGTGCAAAGAGTGAACCTCCGATAGAGCGACAGGAATGGTGGTCCCCTTCTCTCACGAGCGTATATCGGAATGACTCCCATCATCACGCAGCTGCTCAAGAGGAGGGAGCGGACCCCATCCCCGACGACAGCTGCCGATCAGGAGCAAGGCGCCAAATCAAACTCCCTCCTGTTATGAACGCTAGATGGAAGGTCACGTTCTGGCCCGCAACCACCCACAGGTTGACGTCACGTCCAACACTGTCAGGGCATGGTGCCGATGAGCTGCGGCCACAGCCCGCCCCAACCTCCACGTAAAGGATCAATTTTTTCATCAATTTAGTCCAATTTGTATTCTGCCACATATTTTTGGTAAAAAAAATCCCAATAAATGTATATTGATTGGTTTGCGCAAAAGTTATTGTGTCTACAAACTAGGGGATAGATTTATGTCATAATTTTATTTTTATTTTTTTTACTAGTAATGATGGCAATCGGAGATTTTTAGTGGGACTGTGACATTGTGGCAGCTAGATCTGACTCCTAACTGACATTTTTGAGGGGACCAGTGACACTAATACAGTAATCAGTGCTAAAAATATGCATGGTTACTGTACTAATGACACTGCCAGAGAAGGGAGTTTAACACCAGGGGTGATCAAAGGGTTAAATGTGTCCCTAGGGCAGGGGTGGGGAACCTACAACCCACAGGCCGTATGCGTGTAGCTGAGTCGGAGTCTCTCAGCTGATCTGTCAGAATGGAGCCGATGCTTCCAGTATAGTTCTGGCTCCTTTCTGATAGTCTGAGTGATATCAAATGCACTCCGCCTGTGACTAATACAGGAAACATCTCCTCTTTTTCCAGTGCAGCGCCTCTACACTTCTCCTAGCCAGCATTTCCTACCAGCAGCACACATAGCAGTACCAGCAAGAATCAGCAGTACCCACAGTAGTACCAGCCAGCAGTACGCACAGCACAGTACAAGCCAGCAGTACCAGCCTGAGCCAGCAGTACCCACAGCAGTACCAGCCAGATGTACCCACCAGCAGTTCCAGCCAGCTATACCCACCAGCAGTACCCGTCAGCAGTTCTTTTCAAAACTTAACCACCACAAAGAGTCGACTGCGCTCCAGACTGACCGACGCAAACCTGGAAAACCAGTTGCGAGTAACATCATCAATACCAGCTAACATCACACACCTCACCAAAGAGAAGCAGTTGCAGCCATCACATTAGGGGTGAGTGAATTAAATGTTTGACCAAATATAACAGGCACATTTTTGTAAGGCCCCCCGAATGATTTTATAAATACCAAAATGGCCCTTGGCAGAAAAAAGGTTCCCCACCCCTGCCCTAGGGGATGCTCTCTAACTGTGTGAGAGATCGACTCACTGGATGAACACAGAAACCTAAATAGGAGGAACACAGGATCCCTGTGTTCATCACTGACAGAACTGGTCTGCCTTGTTTACAGTGGCAGACTGCCGATCTGTTTCCATGGAGAGCATTCACGGGTGGCAGACAGACATCGTGTCCGGCTGACCCGCTGATTGGCTCCCCCGGGGCCAATCGGCACGTGTGTGCGCCCCCACTATCTGTTATACGAAGCGTCGTACAGGTATGTTTTGCATAATAGAGCCGACCTGCCGCAGTAAAACTACGGCGGCTGTTTGGCAAGTGGTTAAACAAGAATCTTGTGTGCATTTTTTTTTTTTTTAACTTGTTGATCTTGCAAATAACACATTTCCTGTCACTGAATTACTGCGCTCACTGCTCCACTATATCTATGGAGGGATCGTTTTGTTTTTCGTTGGGGGGGTTTTTTTTGTTTTTTTGGTCACTCAGGCTAGACATCGACCATGTCTGCCTTTGTTCATCTTCATTACATGAGAGAGGGGAGATTATAAATTCACATGACAGTGCATTTTTGGCATGATCAGTCAGTATTTTCTGTACTTGCTTAATAAAAATTCAGCTACTATGTGTAAAGACTGGTAAGCAGTAATCTATTTAAACAAGTAGTTATCCTTTTAAAAAAAGGAACTTAAACAAATTTGACCCATCTATGAACATTCACACTGGAAGAAGGAAGAGTGTCGTGGAGGTCCTGAGCTCAAGTTATAGTCTGTGATTGTCTAATGTCTGTTTAGAGAAGAGTCACAAATACTTTATATGTTTTAACATTTTCACAGAAAGATGAGGGCAAGTTGTTGCCATTTTAGTTTTTACAATAAGACTTTTGTGGGTTTCTTTTTTGTCCTCTGTTGTGTTTATGGAGCGGACATGAACAATCAGTCTAATAATTTGACAGGGGGTTTCAGTTCTTATTGGCAAGTCTGCTCTAGAGCCTCAGGGCAGATTTGAATTCCTGTATGCTACCTTCTCTAGGGAAGCCATATTGTTGCTGGCATATTATGTACCTCTATGGTTTTGCTCCATGGTAATTAGTGAGGGGTTTGCATTTATGGCTCATCACCCTATGATTCTAGCCATTCGCGTGGGTAACTTTAACACAACCTTAAATACCAGCCTAGATAAATTGCTTTCAAGCTCTGCCAAGCAGGCTACAGCCCATAATACCAGATTTTTTTAGACTGATCAGGGATTTTAATCTAGTAGACACATGGCATAAATACCCATCCACTAAAGTCTTCTCATGCTTTTCCTCCTCCTAAAACTCTTATGTCCTGCATAGATTTCCTACTGGTTTCCTAAGTGCTCTTATCCAGATTTCTAGAAGCTGGCTTCTGCCCTAGACTGCTGTCTGATCATTGCTCATTTTGTATTATTTTTAGGTATGCAACATAATCAGCTTTCTACATGCAAACTCAACTCGTTTTGGCTTATCCTCCTCCCAGAGAAAGATGGCCTCTCAGCAGAATGGAGGCGATACTTTGCTGAAAACTGCAGTACCGCTTCCTTTTTTAGCAGTTTGGGACTTTCAAACTTTATGCTCGATCCACTCGTTTCCAATATTGCTAGGTTGAAGGCTACATCTGAAACTGTCCTTGATCAGGCTGTGTTGACACTGTCATCTGCCGAATGGCAATATGTAACAGATCCCTCTCCTGCTCGTGCTGCAGCTCTGAAGCTGCAAATCAGACTAGTAACGAGAACAGGGTAAAAATTGTCCAGCACTACCGTTGAGTACATCTCCATCCCAAATTAACATACAAAAAGAAAACATTTGCCCAGTGGGACTGTAAATTGAGGTGGACACAATGGCCACTGGGGCTCGGTATAACTGATTTATTGAGTAAAAAAACAACATACAGGAGTAAAATAGCATGACCCGATATCCAACATAGACATCAATATTATGCATGGTATACAAGGTAACAGTAACAATATGCATATAGGTACATCTTGTTGTTGAACTCGACGCGTTTCATGGGATTGTGATTGCCCACTCATCAGAAGTAAATGTATGGGAGCATATCTGAAAAAATACATATATATTGTGTGATGTTATTTAGTCGTCATGCAGAGTAGTGGATACTAGGGTATGGAAACTCAAAAAGTAGAACCCAAGTGGGGAGAAGTCCTACTCCCATAGCAACCACTCCATATTGCTTGGAACAGATGGTCCGGTTCATGAGCTGAAGGTGCAAGACCCAAAAGTGCTCCACTGGACAACAGGTAGAGGATGAAAATATACCAAATGTGTAAGAAAATCTTCCATATTGGCTAGTCTAGGGAATAAAAAAGTATATACATACATATATATATATATATATATATATGTATGTAGATACTTTTTTACATATACATATATATATATATATATATATATATATATATATATATATATGTGGAATGATGAGGAGGGCGAGTAAGAACAGGGCTGTGCTGTATGGGGAATGCATAGTGAGAGCCCAGTGCCCGCCGCCGCCGTTCACAGCACAGCCTGCATTCTCTAGTACAGCTCCTCTTCCCCTCCTGCACCTAGGACCGCCCCTCTCTGCCTCCTGAATGTCCCCGCCCCTCACAGGCTCGCAGTGCGAGCATTACACTTAGTCAACTGGGCACCTGGGACTTCCCCACTACACCCTCACCTGATACATGTCCCTGCCCCTCACAGGCTCGCAGCGCGAGCATTGCACTTGGTTAACTGGGCCGCTGGGACCTCCCCACTTCACCCCCCCACCTGATACACATACCCGCCCCCCACAAAAGACTGCCGCTTTCCACTTACCTCCTGATGCATGTCCCCACCCCGCACAGGCTCGCAGCTTCAAGGGATGCCTGTGACCACCCCTCTCCACCTCCCTCTTCTTGCATAATCAAGGAGGTGGGCGGTGCATGCCTCTGTGGGCGGGCTCAAACCTTCTCAGTCCACCCTGTGCACTGATGCCTGACTTCCCCCCCCCCCCCCCCCCCACCCACCCGTGGCTGCAGGAAAACGGTGAACATGACGTGGAGGCATTGGTGAAATACAAACCCAATTCCAAAAAAGTTGGGGCACTGTACAAATTGTGAGTAAAAAAGGAATGGACTAATTTACAAATCTCATAAACTTATATTTTATTCACAATATAATATAGATAACATATCACATGTTGAAAGTGAGACATTTTGAAATGTCATGCCATATATTGGTTCATTTTGGATTTCATGAGAGCTACACATTCCAAAAAAGTTGGGACTGGTAGCAATAAGAGGCCGGAAAAGTTAAATGTACATATAAGAAACAGATGGAGGACCAGTTTACAACTTATTCGGTCAATTGGCAACATGATTGGGTATAAAAAGAGCTTCTCAGAGTGGCAGTGTCCCTCAGAAGTCAAGATGTGCAGAGGATCACCAATTCCCCCAATGCTGTGGCGAAAAATAGTGGTGCAATATCAGAAAGGAGTTTCTCAGAGAAAAATTGCAAAGAGTTTGAAGTTATCATAATCTACAGTGTATAATATCATCCAAAGATTCAGAGAATCTGGAACAATCTCTGTGCGTAAAGGTCAAGGCCGAAAAACCATATTGGATGCCCGTGATCTTCGGGCCCTTAGACGGCACTGCATCACATAAAGGAATGCTACTGTAATGGAAATCACAACGTGGGCTTAGGAATACTTCCAGAAAACATTGTCGGGGAACACAATCTACCGTGCCATTCGCCGTTGCCAGCTTAAATTCTATAGGCCAAAAAAGAAGCCAAATCTCAACATGATCCAGAAGCGCAGGCATTTTCTCTGGGCCAAGGCTCATTTAAAATGGACTGTGGCAAAGTGGAAAACTGTTGTCTATGGTCAGATGAATCAAAATTTGAAGTTATTTTTGGAAAACTGGGACGCCATGTCATCCGGACTAAACGGTTCGTTCCAGCCCACTCCGCCGTACACATTCCGGGGAGTCGAAAACTGGCAGGCGGATTACCTCAGTCCGCAGACGTTGGACCAAGGGGAGTAGTTCGTGGTTGGTCAAGGGATCCTCTGGCGGATGGCCCAGATGCACTGGTGGCCCTGTGGGGTCAGTATCGTCTGATTTACGCCTTCCCTCCTCTCAAGCTTCTGCCAAGACTTCTACGCAGGATCAAGGCAGGAATTATTGTCCAGTCTGGCCTCGCCGGGCTTGGTGCGCCGATCTGGTGCGGCTGTTCGCTGATGTTACTTGGAAGCTTCCTTTCAGGGAGGATCTGCTGTACCAAGGACCAATCTTCCATCCTTCTTTACAGTCCCTGGCCTTGACAGCTTGGCTGTTGAATATCAGGTGCTTAAAGATAGAGGTTTGACTGAGTCGGTGATTCCTACTCTGTTAAAAGCTAGGAAATCTACTTCTCAGAGGATCTACTATTGTACGTGGAAGACGTTCATTGCATGGTGTGAGTCTCTTGGGGTTCATCCTTGCTCCTTCTCGGTGGCTTCCAATCCTAACCTTCCTTCAACGGGGCGGTTGAACAGAAATTGGCCTTGAGTACCATCGAGGGCCAGGTGTCTGCTTTGGTGGTCTTCTTCCAACAACTTTTGGCCACACACTCCCTGGTGCGTACCTTTCTTTAGTAGCCAGACTTTTTTTCTGCCTAGTGCCCTACTCCTGTAGGGGGCAGTATAACCCAATGGTTAAGAATATCAGGAGCTGTGTCCGTCAATGAACATCAGAGAAATGGATTTTACAGTAAGTCAAAATTCCATTATTTTGGTTGCATTAGATACTGGTTTTCTCATTACAGATAACATTATATAAAATTTAAAAAAAAAAAACAAAAAACAGAATATAGAAACAACTACAGAATTGGGTATATGTTGTTTGAGAAACTGTGCTCCAAAAGGAAACGTGCCAAATGTGCCCATGTAAGAAATTATTCTTTTGTTGTGACTTTGGACATAACACCCTCAACTACTGTATACTACTATTTTACACCTTTGAGTGCTTTTAAAAAACACATTTATTCCTGTATTATCTTTTACTGACTGGAAGATTATGAAGCTAAAGCACAGAGAAAATTATCCAATGATTCCTGTTATGAGAGATGTGCTCAAAATCCATCCTTGAGATTGGTAGATAAAATTCAGTCCATGTTGAGTTTGGCCTCCCAGAGTGGTCGGTCTACTCAGCAAAGATAAAAATGAATACTTTTGAATGGAAGAATACAACGTTTACTACCAAAGGAGAATAAGAAATAGTAAGAGACCACCTGGGAGACCAGTTGTATCGAAAGCATTTCTTGGAACAAATAGTTGACAGATTGAACAAATACATTGACAGATAGATCAAAAATATAGTCTCTGTGTTGTCAACCTTTGCATTGGATTCCAATGGTGTATTGAGGATACTAGATACTTTATTGATCCCAGAAGACTGCCTCCTTGTTGGCATTGATGTAGAGGCATTGTATACATCTATTCCACATGAGACGGGAGTACTTTAATGGGCAATACTATAGACCAAAAAAGAAAAGGGGCATCGCTTTGAAGGCAAGAGGGTACCCACATAGACTTCTCAAAAAAAAATAAAATTAAAAAAGCTTTGCTCTAAGATAGATCAAAAATCCTAAATCCTAAAAGAAAATTGCAATTGGGATGATCACAAGGTTTGGATTCCATTAGCATAAGCCACATAGCGGATAAACATTGGTCAATACTATGGTCACGTACTTGGTCAGTGAGCCTGACGTATAGAGGAAGGCCTCTCGTACAGCTCCGGCTCGAGGGCCACTGGTAGTGATACAGCAGCCACAGGAGCATGGTGAGGTATGAGTGCCTGTAATCAGTGGCAGCAGTCAGCAGGTAGGAGTGACAGCAGACTGGTAGCAGGTGTGCTGGCAAGATGCTTGGCTGGAGGCAGACTGTGGTAAACAGTTGGAAGCAGGAACCAGATAGGAGCTTGCTAGACTGGAAGCTGTAGCAGGCTGCATGAACAAGGTGCAGGGTCAGATGAGCCGGGTCAGTAAGGGTTGGGCAGATCAGGCATAGACGGCAGACAGCAGAATGGTCAGGTAACAAGCCAAGTCATCACCAGGAGATCAATCAAGCAGAAACAAGTGGCAGGAGCAGAATCCAAAGCCAAGCCGAGGTCGGGGCAGATAGCAGACAAACACAGGTCAGAGGGTAG
The DNA here is from genome assembly GCF_965119305.1 of Pelophylax lessonae. Lineage (NCBI taxonomy): Eukaryota > Metazoa > Chordata > Amphibia > Anura > Ranidae > Pelophylax > Pelophylax lessonae. Next base: position 258,905,266 of record NC_138768.1, on the reverse strand, counting down.
GCTGAATCAAGATCAGAGGTCACACGGAATTAGGAACAACACACAGAAGCTGCAGACCAAACCGCAATGAGCCCATACTGAAGCTTGTTTAAATAGCCAGCATTAGTGACAGATGCACACGCGCCGTTGTTCAGGATTATGAACACATTTGGGCATTTGCCGGTCTGCGCATGCACATATGTGTGCACCAAGAGATACCAGCAGCACCACAAACATGCCTTCCCTGTCACATATGTAGAGCTATCCCTGCAGAAGCTGCTAGAAGTTTTGGGTCCAGTGTTTGTCACTAAGCACTGGGCAGAGCACCACCCCTGCTGACACCACCAAAGTACTTTGACCAGGTAGTCTCCTGGCTGTCACACAAAAAAAAAATATGCACACACTTAAACAAGTTATTAGGTTGTATTAAGATTAAAGAAAAGTATGGCAGTCAACTGAAACTATTGATAAACGAGGTAATACAGCAAAGGGTTAATGCAACACTGTAAACCCTTTAAGACACGCCCATCCATCCTACAGGTCTGAATATTTAAACAATAGCTCTAGGACTGAGGGATTTTCCCCAAGTGAGCGAAAAGGAGCAACAAAAACACAGGGCTAACTCACTTGTAGACCCTTAATCAGGAGAGACTAAGTTTAGTCTTCAGGAAGGTTCTCAAAGCTACAACCTAAAACTAAACCATAAGTATACAGTATGTTGGATTTATTTGCTGGCTAGTTGGGGCCCATAAGTTGGTGCACAATGAGGGACACAGTCTCTTCAAGAAGTAAACTGAATATTCTCTAAAGATTGTAAAGTGGTCAGCAGAGTTCCCCTTCAAGAGATGAAGTTGGTGTGGAAAATCACTTTAAGAGTATTTAATGGTAGGAAAAAGTTACTTTACTAGAAGAGGAGGAGGGAGGGGGGAACTGTCAGATGTATGCCCCCTTAAATGGAAAAGGTGAACTTGAGTGGCTATTTCCTTCCTTGGATGGCTTGAACTTGATTTAGAATAGGTGCAGAGTTCTGCCTAGGAAGGAGTGATAGGGTTAACATAGATAACCTGCTTGCAGTACTTTTTGGATCAGATAGGAATGGCAGACTGCAGAAATAGATGGGCTCTGGCACATGTGCTGATTGCAGAGGCCTGTACTGTACATTGTCCTTAAACTTAACCACTTTACCATTGGAGGATTTTCCTGCTTTACGTCCAGGCCACTTTTTGCAACTTGGCACTGTGCGACTTTAACTGACAATTGCACGGTCATGCAACACCGTATCCAAACGAAATTTACGTCCTTTTTCCCCCACAAACAGAGCTTTCTTTTGGTGGTTTTTGATCACCTCTGCGCTTTTCATTTTTTGCGATATTAATAAAAAAAGAGCGAAAATTTTGTGAAAAATTGACATTTTCTACTTTGACAGTTAAAAAATATCCAATATATTAAATTTTGTCATATATTTAGGCCAAAATCTATTTAGCTACATGTTTTTGTCAAAAAAATTCTCAATGAGCGTATTTTTAACTGCTTTAAGACCGGAAGATTTTACCCCATTACTGACCAGGCCATATTTTGTGATTCGGAATGGCGTTACTTTAACGGACAATGCTGTACCCAAATTACATCTATGTCCTTTTTTTCCCCACAAATAGAGCTTTCTTTTGGTGGTATTTGATCACCTGTGCGATTTTTACTTTTTGCGCTATAAACAAAAAAAGAGCGACAATTTCGAAAAATAACAATATTTTTCAAATTTTTTTTATATGAAATTCCCCCCCAAAAAAATTAAAAATCTAAATTTGTAAACATTTTAGGCCAATTTGTTTTCTGCTACATATTTTTGGTAAAAAAAAAAAAAATCGCAATAAGTGTATTTTGATTGGTTTGCGCAAAAGATATCGCAGCTACTAACTACGGTAAAGATTTATGTAATTTTATTGTTTTTTTTTTTTAACTAGTAATGGCGGCGATCTGCGATTTTTTTTTGCGGGACTGCGACATTGCGGCGGACAGATCGGACCCCTAACTGACATTTTTGACCCTTTTGGGGGTACCAGTGACATTACTACAGTAATCAGTGCTATAAATATGCACTGTTACTGTACTAATGACACTGTCAGTTAAAGTAACTGGCCCGACTCCCGCTGTGTCTGAATACAGCAGGAGCGAGCCTCCGGCGGAGGGGAGGAGTCAAGCAACGAAGGTCTACGTCGCCGGACGATAACGAGCCATTTTGCCGCAGTACCAGCTCAGTGAGCCGTCGGCAAGTGGTTAAAGTAATTTTAACCACTTTTGGACCCTCTTAATGACCAGGTCTTTTTTTTTTTTTTGCGTTACGGCACTGCGTTACTTTAACTGACAATTGCGTAGGTCATGCGATGCTGTACCCTACTAAAATTGATGTCATTTTTTTCCCCACAAATGAGCTTTCTTTTGGTGATATTTGATCACCTGTGCGATTTTTATTTTTTGCTCTATAAACAAAAAAAGAGCTACAATTCTGAAAAAAAAAAACAATATTTTTTACTTTATGCTATATAACTCTCCCAATAAAAAAAATAAAAATACATTTTTTTTCATAATTTGAGGCCAATTTGTATTCTGATAACATATTTTTGGTAAAAAAAATCCCAGTAAGTATATATTGATTGGTTTGCGCAAAAGTTATCACGTCTACAAACTAGGGGAAAGATTTATGTCATTTTTATTTATTTATTTTTTTACTAGTAATGGCGATCAGCGATTTATAGCAGGACTGCGACATTGCAGCGGACAGATCGGCCACCTAACTGACATTTTTGACACTTTTGGGGGGACCAGTGACATTACTACAGTAATCAGTGCTAACAATATGCACTGTTACTGTACAAATGACACTGGCAGGGAAGTGGTTAACACCAGGGGTGATCAAAGGGTTAAATGTGTCACTCACTAGGGGGCTTTCTACATGTGGAGGGGCTTGCTGCATGAACACAGAGACCTGTGTTCCTAAATAAGAAGAACACAGGATCCCTGTGTTCATAACTGAAAGAACAGCCGTTCTGTCTCCTGGAGAAATCGCGGGTGCCTGGCGACAATCGCAGCCGTGTGTCCCGCAAATTGGCTATCCCTGTGGCGAATGGAGGCACCCCCCCTAGTGGTTCCACGAAGTGATGTACAGGTACGTCGTTTTGCAGGACAGAGCTGACCTGCCGCAGTATATGTACTGCTGGCGGTCGGCAAGTGGTTAAGTAGCTTGAAACAGCAAACACACTGACAACAAGGGTAATGGTAAATGGGTTAGGAACCCGCTCATCTATTTCTTATGCACGGCAGAGCGAAGCGATTAATGTCCTGCTGAGTGCCCTCTTTGTCCTTTGCAGATGTGGCTATAATTATGATGATGACCACCCGTTCAGACCACATACAGATTTTCCACCAGTCTGCCTCCTCCAGATACTCGACTTTCCGATGACACTGGTGGCTTCATGGCTCAACCGGGTCTGGTCAAGGCCCACTGGGCCCACACACATGTCCTTCCAGCAGCCAAATCTCTCTCTCTCCCCCTTTCCTGTTCCTGTGCTTTTCATTTTTTTCTGTTCTCGCCCCCTGGCAATTGCATTCTAGGTTGTGTAGTTTCCTCTCAGCTAAACTGTAGGGAAAAGTTCTGCTTCCAGTGTACAAGTCCCAGCGATCCTGTACTCTTGTATAGAAACGTATGATGAACAGAGTTGATGAACACTGCCATCTTGTGGTAAAAGTTCTACATTACAGTAACAATGCACAGTGTTACACCTATATTATATTTGACTAGACATTAAGCCCGTTAAATTAACGGGCGCTAGAGCATATGTGGTCAAACATTTGTAAAAACAGACTTGTTCCAGTTAAGCGAGAGCCTCTGTCAGCTCTGCATCCCTGTTGCCCTAGCAACGTTGGGGACATGCGCAGAGCTGACTGAGCAGCTCTCACTTATCTCGTTCTTTTTTTCTAACAACACGAGAGCCGCATGACTTAGCCAGCTCTGCGCATAGCGTCCCTGTTGCCCTAGCAACATTGGGGACACGCGCAGAGCTGACCAAGCGTGACATCGCTCGCCCGCCGCCACTTGTAACGGCTGCTGCCGCTTAGCAGTAAGTCCACGCGAGCGCGTGCCCGCGCACACCCGCCGCTTCAACAGTTTCGCCCGGCCGCCCGAAGTCTCCAAGTCCCAACGGCTGTCCTTGGGGCACATGCGCAGTAGCGCAATCCCATGGACACAGGGACTGGACACAGAGACACTTGTACTTTATATGTATAGATAATGATAATAATTCCCCTCCCTACGCGATGTCATTGTGTGTGATGGCAGGCTCCTGTGAGGAGACATGAGACAAAGAGCAGACACACACAATGACGGGCAGGGCACAGCCATGCTGCCAGGCGCTCCTCACACCTCCAGGCTCCTGGCACCATCATATCTCTCCCCCCTGGGGCCCCTTCTCTTACCGTTACCAGGCTTCCCCCACAGCTCCGCGCACTTCCTGTTTCCTTCTCTTCTTCTCTTGTTCCTCAAGCCGAGACCAATCCCGGAGTGACGACCCGGGAAGTAAGCTGAGACTTCTGCGCATGCTCACCAGCCCTTTTCCCAGTCTCGCACAGCCTTGAAGCCGAGTCGGCCATGTTTTTGTCAGGCGCTTTTTTGATTGGCCGGCTTTCCGTAGAGTGCCCGGCCCCTCAAAGTCTCTGCACTCCAAGTCCCAACGGCTGTCCGTGGGGCACATGCACAGTAGCGCAATCCCACGGACACAGGGACTGGACGCAGAGACACTTGTACTTTATTATAGTAGATGATGGCGAAGGATGATAATAGAGGATGATGGTGAAGGATGATGGTGATGGAGGATGATAAGGTGACAATAAAATCACATTTGCACATGCCAAGTCCAATCTATGGGTGATGGGGCGCATATTTATTCCCACACATCCACCTCAGCCCCCCACCATACCCTGCTATGGGGAGGGAGGTCATTGCCATTATAGGTGGAGGTATCTCCCCTCCCCCAATGTTTATATGGTATCTGCACACCCGGTGGAGATGTATACTGATAATATTATTAGGGGTGACGGTATATGTTGGAGATACAATGAGGAAGTGATATACGTTGGTAATATAATGATAATTGTGGCAGTATATAATGATACAATGTGGCAGTATATGTCAATGATATCATGTATAGTGTGGAGGGATCATGGTATATGTCGGTGATATCATGTATGGTGCGGAGGAGTGGCGGTATATGTCGGCGATATTCCCGGAAGTGCTGTGTCCGGCATGCCCGGTAGGGTGCGGTGCAGAGCCTGGCTCCTCCTCCAGATTGTAGACGGATGTCGGGTGTGCAGGCCAGTGTCCTGCCGAAAACTCCAACCTACCGAAATCTCCAACCACGTTATTTCCGGTGAGTGTACACTGGGAATAATTGGAGATTTCGAGTGTTTGCACCCAAGTACATGGTATAATTAGTGCAGATTCTTACACCGCCCGCTAGTAACCAAAAAACATGGCCGCCTCCAAGGCAGCGACAACTACAGGGCGGAGTAAGAATCTGCACTAATTATAACATGTACTCAGGTGTATAGGCTGCCGGTGTTGTGTGAAAACACCAAGTGCTCGAAATCTCCAATTATTCCCAGTGTACACTCACCGGAAATAACATGGTTGGAGATTTCGGCAGGTTGGAGTTTTCGGCAATACACCGGGCGGCAGGTAACGGGAGGGGGACAGCGGGCTCATCGGATATAAAAACTATTAGCAGACTACACCCGATCTCTCTCTCTCTCTCTCTGGGTGATCCCTCTCTGCGTGATCCCTCTTAACTTTGTCTCTCTGCTCTTTTAGATGATCCCTACTCTCTCTCTCTGGGTGATCCCTCTCTGCTCTCTTAGGGTGATCCCCATTTTCTCCTTGGCTGATCCTTGGTGTAGTCTCCCTGTAGCGCCCCCCTCAGTGTGGTGCCGGTATTGCTCCTCCATTCACTCACTGTCGCTCTCGGCCCTCACCAGCAGAGACATGCCCTTCAGGCGGTCCACATATCCAGAGGAGACGTGTCCGGTGCCCCGGTCATCCCACTGCCGATGTCGTGTCGGATAATGCCTCCCGTCGGATAGTGCATCCGACGGACTGACGTCACTGCAGCTGACTGCTCAGATCAGCAGTGCTGGCGGTGACGACACTGGCATGCGCAGTTTGTCGGATGCACTATCCGACGGTAGATAGAGAGCGGAGGAGGGGAGAGAATCTATTGTCAGATTCTGCTTCGCTCTCTGCACATCTATCGGGATGGATCGGATTACAGTGCAGTAGAATCCGAATGTACTTAATATAATAATGGAATGCGTAATGTAATGGAATACGGATTACAGTGCAGTAGAATCCGAATGTACATATAATCTGCTCTACATTTATCACCCTACGGCTGATAAAAATTTGGAGTCTCTGGGACCCATGGGCGCGGAGTAGAACCGGGCCTCCCCCCGCCACCATAGACTTCAATGTTAATCCCGGTCACCTCACGGTTAGGGTACCGTCGCTTTGAAGTGCTGTCCCGGGCGAGCCATAAGTCGCATCAGACACTAAAAAAATATGGTAGGTAGCCAAGACCCTCAGGTACATCTGGAAAAATTTGGGGTCTCGGGGACCTTTGGGCTCGGAACAGCAACGTGCCAAAGTGGACCAAGTTTCCCTATAGACTTCAATATTAAACTTCGAACGTCTGTCACGGGCGAACCATAGGTGCTGGAGACCCCATAATTTGGAGTCTCTGGGACCCATGGGCGTGGAGTATTGATCCCGAGAACCGGCCGCCCGAAGTCTCTCTGCGGCTGTCCGTGGGGCACATGCGCAGTAGCGCAATCCCAAGGATACAGGGAAACTGGACGCAGAGACACTTGGATTTTATTATTATAGATAACAAAGTGATTAAAAATAGTAGGAGCAAGTGCGCATGCGCGCGGGCACGAGTGAGGACATGTCCTAGCTGCGCTCCGCACACCACCGGCCACAACCTAGCTATAATTAGCGGCGGGAGACGGCGAGTTCGCCCCACCTGACGACCGGAGCGGCGGTGGAACTGCCATGAAGCGGGGGAGCGCGGGGCCGCCCAGGAAAAGGCAGAACAAGCAGCTTAACAAGCGGGACGGATTGCGGCCTACTTCAGCCAGTAAGTCCTCCTTGCCAAATATGGCGCCAGGCAAGCAGAGCGCGCGGAGCGGCCGGGATGCAGCCCAGGAGAGGTCTCCGGCACCAGCTTCTCCCCACCTGCCGGCCTCTTCCCCCTTTGGGGAGGATTTGGGGGACCCCTTTTCTTCCCAACAGTCCGGACGATCGGGAGGGAGCCCGGGCACGGCGGCGGGGTACGGAGTCCCATCCCCCGCAGCCTCATACAGCGAACCTGCACCATCTGGTTCCCCGGGATCCTCCTTGGACAGGAACATGGCTGAACTGGCGGACTCCATGTTCAGTCAACATAGCCCCTCGGGTGCAGACCAAGCGCCCCCCCAGGTCACCTATTCGGGGGACGCAGTTTTGCTGGCACGGTTCTCTGCCTTGCTGCAACAGGAACTGTCTAAGGCCTGCACAAAAATCACTACAGACATCAAGCGGGACTTTCAAGCTTTTGGGGTTCGGCTGGATGCCATTGAAAGCAAGGTGGACGGTTCCCTACAAAGGGTTAATCAGAATACCAAATTGGTGACCCAGTTGCACGACAGGCTAGAAGAGGCCTATTCCAAGATCGAGGACCTTGAAAACAGGTCGCGCCGTTACAATGTGCGCATTAGGGGTCTCCCGGAAAAACATCAGGACCTGGAGGCAGCGGTACAAGACCTCATGAGAGACCTGATCCCTGATATTTCCCCCCATCAGCTTGAGGTGGATCGGGTTCATAGGGCCCTTACAGCGCCCCGGCAGGATGGTCTCCCTCGGGATATCATACTGAAACCACATTACTACAAAATCAAGGAGAAAATGATGTCCACAGCCAGGAATCGCCCGGATCTCTCCTTGTTCGGCTCTCCCATACAGCTTTTTACAGATCTAGCTCCTTCCACGGTTCAGAAACGTCGGACCCTCAAGCCTTTATTGCAACAACTGATGAATCGCCAAATTAAGTACAGATGGTCCTTTCCTTTTAGACTCTCCTTTTCCTACGGAGGCAAGAATTATTCGTTCAATAATTTCCATGATGGTGAGGACCTTCTGCTGGAACTGGGCATATTATCTAGGGAACCTCGCTCTTCAACTTCAGCTGCAGGGCCGGATCGTCCTCTGTCTCCGTTGTGGTCTCGTCGGGATCCTCCGTCCTCTCGGAAGAACGACAACCGCAAGACTTGAAGAGTGTTTGGGAACTGGTCTCACCTTTTTTATGGTTTTTCCTTTTTGTGGTTCGTATTCTTTTTTGTTTTTCTTAGATGGGCTTCCCTTCCCTGTCAATCCCGGCCAATGCCAAGTTTGTGGCGGCGGCTGGGTGAGGGAGGGGAAGAGAGTTTTCACGGCCGCCTCCGGTCGGTGAGCACATACTTATATTTTTCTTGTACCTGCTGGACTGAACTTTGAGGCCGCTACCTGTTTAGATTTTGTTTAACTTTGGGGCTTTTTGTTCGGTTCCCTTTCTGTATTGGGACTCCTATCTGGGTTTTTTGATTTTTTTTTTTTTTCATGCTCTGGATGCCCTGTGGGGGTGAACTCTCCAGGGGAAGTTTGGAGTTCGGTCGCCGGGAGACCCGGCTTGCTTCCTGCAGCCCAGGCTTTGGGAGCGGGGTGGGTGGGGGCTTCTGGCTCCTCACATCTCACAGGGGATGGGGCGACTCCGGGGAGCGGGGTTCTTCTGCTCCTCAGCCGCAACTTACTTTTGTGCATTTTTCAGGTTGTGGCCCGGGGTGTTCCCGCATGCCACTTTGGTGAATTTGCCCTTATCTTGGGATGGGGGCAACCTCACATCAATCACCCCAGGTTTGGGAACTGGGGGAATACCATTCCCAGGTACTGTTTTTTGTGTTTATATTGATAGTTTGTACGGAGTGGGGGGTAACTCCCCCTGCCGCTTCTTATGCTCTTCCTAATCCTTTTCTTTTTCTTCTCTGTTCTTGGACCCTGACTCTGCGTGCCAAACCCACTGTGAGGCCCCGGGGCAGCCGGACGGCTTGGACTCCGCTCGGAGAACGGTTGAGACCTGTTGAGATGCGACCAGGTGAGTGCAGTCTACCGGACCACCATGACACCCTCTAGTTCCACTAAGTTCTCCATTATCTCTCATAACGTGCAGGGTTTTAATTCCCCAGTGAAGCGTACCAAGGCTTTCCTGCACTACAAGCGCCAGAAAGCTGACATATTATTATTACAGGAAACGCACTTTTCTAAAAATTCGGCCCCGCGTTACCTCTCGTCCCACTTCCCACAGTTTTATCTGTCTTCGGGTCAGGAAAAGAAGAGGGGGGTAGCTATATGCTTCTCGCGCAAGGTTCCGTTTACCCCGGTCACTGTGGTTCGGGATAGGGAGGGCAGGTATTTAATGGTGGTGGGGTCGATTGCCGACCAGCTGGTCTCGTTCGTTTCCTATTATGCACCTAACTCGGGACAGGTGGCCTTTTTTCATGATATGCTACGCACTTTGCTCCCCAAGGCTCAGGGTAGGGTGGTCCTGGGGGGGGATAGCAATCTTCCCCTAGAGCACACTCTTGATAAATCGGTCCCGGGCAAGCCTAGATATAGACATCTACCCAGGAATGGGCATAAACTGGCTCGTCTCCTACATGACTGGGACTTGCTGGACCTCTGGAGGGAATTTAACCCGTCCCAGAGGGACTATACACATTTTTCCCATGTGCATGGCACTTACTCTAGGATTGACCACGTGTTCGCCAGCTCTGCTCTGGCCCCGTTTGTGTGCTCGGCGCGGATCTTGGCGACCCCGTGGTCGGACCATTCGCCGGTTCAGATTCAGCTTACGGCCCTGTGGTCCCGGCCGGGACCCTCCCCATGGCGGCTCAATGCAACTTTACTGTCTGATCCGGGGGTTCTGGAAGAGGTGGAGCGAGACATTAAACTATTTTTCCAGGAAAATGATACGGGGGATACTTCTCCGACCATTACTTGGGCGGCTCACAAGGCCACGATTCGCGGAAAATTAATTCAAATTGCGGCACGTTTGAAGCGCAACCGCGAGAGCACCATAAAATCGCAAGAACAGACCCTGACGGCTTTGCTCCAGGAGCAGAGGACGCATCCCCAGGTGGACCTCAGGGATAAAATAGATGCGGCTAGACTGGCCCTGAACTTGAGCCTCACGACCCAGGCCGAGAAGTGTCTTCGCTGGTCCCGCCATAGATATTACACCATGGGAGACAAGCCGACCACGCTTTTGGCGCGGAAATTGGTCCCTCGTCCCTTTACTTCTGCCCTTCCTGGGTTGCGGTTACGGACTGGGGCGCTATCTCGTAACCCGGAATTGCTCACGTCCGAATTCACGAGGTTCTATACTAAGCTCTATCGAGAGCCGACAGCTTACGATCGGGGGCAGGCAGACGCCTTTTTTGCGGAACTCGATTTGCCGTCGCTATCACAATCTCATGCAACACTTATGGACGAGGCGATCACGACGGCGGAGGTGGCACAGGCCATTAAGGGCTTGCATCCCTCCAAGGCCCCGGGGCCCGATGGTTTTTCGGGCATGTACTATCGCAAGTTCCAGGAAACCCTGACCCCTCACCTATGTGCCCTTTTCAATGCACTTCGGTCGGGTGAACCCCTTCCGCCTCAGGAAAACGTAGCATATATACACGTCCTTCCTAAACCGGGTAAGGATCATAGCATTTGCGATAATTATCGCCCGATTTCCTTAATCAATTCTGACCTAAAAATTTTGGCTAAGGTTATGGCAGCCAGACTTTGCTCTTTCTTGCCTACTTATATACACCCTGACCAGGCCGGGTTTGTCCCGGGTCGTCAGACCTCGGATCAGACCAGGCGGGTCTTGGACATTATCTCGGCGGTTCAGTCGAACTGGGACGGGGGAGGGCCTCGTAGGGGTATGCTTCTTTCGTTGGATATACACAAAGCCTTCGATTCCCTTTCTTGGGATTACCTGTTCGATGTTCTGGCTCGCTTCGGCTTCGGCCCCACCTTTCTCACTTTGCTCCGGACCCTATATAGCACACCTAAGGCGACCCTTAGGCTGAAGGGTTGCTCCTCGGGACCTATCCCCATAAGAAGGGGCACCCGCCAGGGTTGCCCCCTGTCCCCTCTCCTCTTTGTTCTAGCGTTAGAACCACTCGCGATCAAGATCCGGGCCTCGCCTGATGTCCGAGGCTTGGTATGTGGGGGAACAGTGCATAAATGCGTCCTCTTTGCGGACGATCTTTTGGCAGTGGTTTCCTCTCCTCTTACGACCTTGCCCAATCTGTTTGCATTACTAGACTCTTTCTCGGGAATCTCGGGGTTGCGTGTTAATCAGAATAAGTCACAGGCTATGAATCTTTCTCTGGAAGTTGGGACGGTGGTGTCGCTACGAAACTCCTTCAAATTTACCTGGTGCTCAGACTCTCTCCCTTATTTGGGAATTAATCTAACCCCAACCCTGCACACTTTGTACGCTAAAAATTATCCACCCTTGTTTGCCCGGTTGAGGGAGGACATGGGAAGGTGGTCATTACATCCCCCTTCATGGTTTGGTAGACTGCATTCGATCAAAATGAACGTCCTTCCGAGGGTACTATATTTATTTCGTACACTGCCGGTAGCTCTGCGCAGGACAGATGTGCTTAAGTTTCAGAGCCAAATCCTCTCATTTATCTGGGGGAACAAGAGACCTAGGGTGAATAAGAAGACGCTATATACCCCCAAAACCAGGGGAGGTCTTGGGGTACCGGACCTGATGAAATATTATCACGCAGCCCAAATGGCCCAATTAATACAGTACCACTCCCACCAGTCCCCTACGGCCTGGATGAGCATGGAAGCAAGTTGTATACCGGATGGGGTGGTCTCCCATGTTATGTGGTTGCCACCTAGAGATCGCCCCCCCATTCTATGTCCAGCTTTATCCCACTCTTTAGCCATCTGGGATCGTTTGTCTAGAACACATGCCTTTCGATCCCCCCACACCCCCATGGCCCCCATTCTCAATAATAGCGGGTTCCCCCCGGGTCTCTCCCCCAGGTCCTTTCAATGGTGGACGAATAAGGGTCTCATCCGCATAGCAGATCTATGCGACCATAGAGGTTTCCTTAAACGACAGCAGCTGGTTGACAAATACGCTTTGCCTCGGTCCGAATATTTTAGGTACACTCAGATTGACCACTATGTACGTACACTGTCTCGCCTCTCAGACCTGACCACAATGACGCCTGTAGAGTATTTATGCCGCAACTTTGATAAATTACGGGGCTACATTTCCATGGTTTATAACGTGTTAACTGACTCACCTATAAAACTTCCTTATATGCTCCGTTGGGAAACCGACATCCAGGACACCTTTGAGCTGGCGGACTGGCATGTTATGGCTCAGGAGGCCTCCGGGTCACTGATCAACACCTCCATCGTAGAAGCGAATTATAAAGTGTTGCTCCGCTGGTACATGGTGCCGGCCAGAATAGCAACTTTCGTCCAGGGCGCATCATCTCTGTGCTTTCGGGGTTGCGGCCAGGAGGGTACCATGTTTCACGTTTGGTGGCAGTGCCCCAAAGTGCGGCGTTTTTGGATCAGGGTGTACAATTTTATTTACACCTTGACCCAGGTTAACCTAATCAAATCTCCACAGCAGGCCCTGTTGGGTCAGAAGGTGGGTGCGGCCACGAGAGCGCAGAGGCGGCTTATCACTTTTATCTTTACAGCAGCAAAAATTACCATAGCCAGGTCCTGGAGGTCTCCTGTTATACCATTTGAGCAGTTGAGGCACAAGCTGTCCTGGATTATGCTGAATGAGCGGCTGTCGGCACAATTGGACGACAAGCTGCGCGGATTTGATAAAGTGTGGGAGCCCTGGCTCAGTTATCTGACGGGGCCGGCTTAAGGGAGGTCCAGGGGGCGGGGTGCGGAGTTGGGTCCATTCTTTTTCTCATCTTCCTTTATTCTATCGCTTCTTCTTCCCTTTCTTTTCTCGCGTTTCTTTTTTTCTTTACCTTTCTTCTTTGCCTTTTCAGTACTTTTCGCTTAGCATGGGGCTGCCTTGAAGAGGGCACGTAGCTATGTACCCTAGCACTTTTTACCTACTCAGGGGAATACGCTTTTGTAGCCTATCTCAAAGGCCTCTGTTGGATTTTTATGCGGGGTAAATACTGTGGGTTTACTGTTTGCCTCTGGGCTTGTTACAGTTTGTTGCAGCACGGGCCTAGCCCCTAAATGATGCCAAATGTTGTTGTTCTGAAGTATATGTTAAAATTCTCAATAAAAATTATTGAAAAGAAAAATAGTAGGAGCAAAACCAAACTTTGTTGCCCAAAGGTGTTCAGCTGCTTTTCCCTTTCCAGGCCTGTCAGGCATGCTTGGGTTAAGGGACTGGTTATGGATAATAGGCGGAGCCCAAGCTTTTATTTATTTATTTTTTCTTTAGCATGTACTGCAGCAAAAGTGACATTTAAAAATATAAATAGTAATAATTGACATTTCCCTGCTGGCTTCTTCTTTTTTTTTTTTTTTTATGAAACTGCATGGGGACCCCCAAAACACATACCAGACCATTAAATAAAAATAAATAAATAAACCTAGCAAGGAAATGGTAATTACCACAATTTACCTGGCTTTTTTTTTCTAGATGTAATTTTTGCTGCAGTACCTCCTACAAATCATACAGATGAACCCCTGCACAATCAAGTTTAGCACACTTCACAGGCATGGTATTTAAAGAGAAACTTCACACTCTCAATCGACACTGTCTCTTTTTAATCTCTAGGCTGCTAGCATTAGAAAATTGATAAGTATATAATATTTACTTGTTTTAAACTTTTATTTTCACTTACTTCCTGGTTTCCAGGTCTAGGCAAATGATTTCATATACATCCCAGGAGTTTTCAGGAGGGGAGGAGGGGTTTTATAAACTAAGCATACCCTCCTACATACATGCCTGAGCTAAGGACACATAGATTTCGGGAAGTAAATGCTACATGAATCATCAGTCCTCTTGATGGTTGAGTCTGCTTTGAATATTAAAATTGAATAGCTTTTTGGTTTGTGGTGCTCAGATGCAGTGTAGTTCAAAGGAATTTTGCAGTGTTATTTTTCCACCTAAAGCATTATTATAAATGCTATTTCTCACTGCATGGTCTGTTTTACTTTTTTTTTTTTTGCAGGAGCAGGTGAGCAGAACTGGATTTACACTGACTGCACTTAGGGCCAAGCACCTAACCCTGCACATCTGCTTTTGCTTACATAGGCTGCCTGCACACAGCCCCTGGTGACTCCAGCCACATACACTACTGTATTGCCTAATTCAGGTTGTACAGGTCTCAGTGTTCTTGTGACTGAGGCCCTAAAACATATTATAATGTGGTGCCCTGCCATGGGCTGGATAGATTTGGTTTTTGGCTCTGTTTTGGTTTTTGGCTCTGTTGTTCTCACCTGTGCAGCATTTTATTTTCTAGGTCTGGTCAGGTCTTCCTAGGCCTGATGGTTGATTTGGATGAAGTAGGAAGTTTAGCCACTAGGTTGTGGGTGCTTGTCTGACCTCAAGCAATCTCTGCGAAGGGGTGCTTAGAGGGTGTGGCTGGGAAGAGGATAGCTGTTTGGGAGGGTCTGTTTGGAGCTCTCTTCCTCCTGGGGCCTCAGCACCCTAGCAGGCAGGATGCTAAATTAGGAAGCTGGGCTGGGGAAGGACCCCTTTTCTCTAAAGAGTGTCGCAGGGTAGCTGGTTGGGAGATGTCTCTCAACATTGTGAGTAGGATCTTTTGCCCAAAGCTCCAGGAATGCTTGTGCTTTGAGGATTAGAAATTTAGAGGTTGCTACAAGGACTGTGACTGCTAAAATAGAGTCTCAGGCTAGTTGCCTGTTCCCTCTACCTCCAGCAATACTTAAGGCTGTTCCCTCTACCTCCAGCAATACTTAAGGCTGTGTTGCCAGCTGCTTGGTTAAGAATTGAGATTAAGAGAAACACTGGCTGCAGCTGCTCTGAACTGTGGCGCTGAACAGGTTAACAGCTATATCAGCAAGAGGGGAGAGCTACTGAGTCAGGCAGCACTGCATTGTGGGAACTGCAGTCTAGAGCAGTGGTCTCCAAACTGTGGCCTGCCAGCCAGATGTGGCTCTTTACTTGCCTTTATCTGGCACTTGGGGGACCATGCCAACTATTGACACCAATTATAGGGCACCGTGGCACCATTCCTCCCACAGACACTAACAATGGTAAACCATGACACCATTCCTCCCACACACACCAACAATGGGGCACCACTCCTCCAACTGATACCAACAATAGGGCACTATTCCTTCCACTAAAACCAATCATGGGGCACTGTTTATGCTCAATGAAACCAGGACGTTTTCTAAACCCACTGGCCCCTCAAAGCCTCAAGGACACTAAATTGGCCTATTGTTCAGTAAGTTTGGAGAACCTTGGTCTAGAGGAAAGAGACTCTAGCTTTTGAAGCGCATTTGCCAGAATGCCAGGAGGAGGGGAAAGGCTGTCCGAGGCGTGGGAGGTGGTCTTAGAAGGCAGAACCTGTCAAATTATAGGCCCAGCGTGCGGAGACACGTGAAGCAACACATGCAATGATGTCACGCGCTCGCCGCGCACAATATTGGTAACTTCCGGGGGCGATTCCGATATATCGGGCAAAGTACATATCGGCCCTCGATACAGTATATCGGCCTTGCCGATAATCGGTCGATCGCTACTATAATTGTGGTCCAACTTTTTTCCTCCTAGTGTCCTACTACTGTAGGGGCAGCATAAACCCAAGAGTCAAGAAGATATGGAGCTGTGTCTGTCAATGAACGAAAGAGAAGTGACTCATTTGCTAAATTTTATAACAGAAACAAAGAAAAGCATTTTTTTTTTACTAAATTTTCATTTTTATTTTATATATAGTGCAAAAAATAGAAAAAATATAGTGGTGATTAAATACCACCAAAAGAAATCTCTACAGTAAAACCTTGGATTGTGAGCATAATTCGCTCCAGAAACTTGCTTGTAATCCAAAGCACTCTTAATGTATATCAAAACAAATTTCCCCAAAGGAATAATGGAAACTCAGATGATTCCTTCCACAACTATTTATTCATAAGTCCTTAAGTTTATAGTCCATATAAAAAGATTATCGCAATGTGATAAGTTGTGTAACCATAAGATGTCCACCCACTATCGGCAACCTCCACAAGGGGATTAGAAGCAAAATTCAATAGGAGCTACAGAGTATAAAAGAGAAGAGAGGCGCCTCTAAGTTTAGCAATATGGTTACATTTAGCAACTCACATAATTGATAATCAAAAGAGGCACATCTATCAATGCAGGCATCTGAAGTAAAGCTATCCACAAAGACCATCCTTTGCACTGCCTGCTTCCACCACTGTCAGTCTACAATCATGACCGGGAAGACTACCCTGCAGTAGAGCCAGGGCCGATCCTGGGCGGGTGCACCCAGGTGCTGCAAGCTGAGGCAGAGGAGGGGCGCCGAAGCTCTAGTGGCAGAGTCCTCCCCTTCTCCAGCAGCAGTAGCGTATGGGGGGGGGGCCCGCGGGCGGGTGCCACTTACTGGGGGTGTGTCAGCCGGTGTCCTGCCCGCATCTCAGTGTGAAGGCAGCTCCTTCAGTACACACTGCTCGTGGGGGGGCGGAGCCATGGGGGCGGAGCCGCGGCAGGAAGAAGGTGAGTGCCCGAGCCGAGTGTGTGTGTTGTAAGTATAGGAGGGGGATGGGGCAGCTGCATATAGAGAAATTGATCTTTCCCTATTCCTCCTGCAGCCGCTGAATGCCTGATTCTCCTCCTCTCCCTCCTGCAGGCATTCAGCGGCTGCAGGAAGAATAGGGAAAGATCAATTCCTCTATATGCAGCTGCCCCATCCCCCTCCTATACAACTTCTTTTGCTGGCCCCCTAGTGCTCTCCAGCCCCCCCTCAGTGCTCTTAACCCCCCCTCAGTACTCTTAGCCCCCCCTCAGTGCTCTTAGCCCACCCCCTTAGTGCTCTTAGCCCACCCCCCTCAGTGCTCTTATCCCCCCTCAATGCTCTTAAACCCCCTCAGTGCTCTTAGCCCCCCCCCAGTGCTCTTTAGCCCCCCAATGCTCTTCAGCTCACCACAGTGCTTTTCATCCCCCCCATGCTCTCTGGCTCCCCCAATGCTCTCCACCCCCCTGTGCTCCCTGGCTCCCCCCTCAGTGTTCTCCAGTTCTCCCCCCACTCCCCCGTGCTCTCCATCCCCCTGGTTTTCCCTGCCCACCCCCCCCCCCCAGTGCTCCCTGTTCAACCCCTCCAGTGCTCTCCACCCCCTGTGCCTTCCAACCCCCCTGCAATGCTTTCCAAACCCCCCCTCTTAATTCTCTCGCGCCCCCCCCCATTCCCCCCTGCCCTTCAGCTCTTCCAGTGCTCTCTGCTTCCCCTGTGCTCTCCGGCCCCCCTAGTGCTCTTTTATCTTCTATCGTGTCCACAGTCTCTGACCATCTCTTGTATCATGTCCTCAGTCTCTAACCATCTCTTGTATCATATCCGCAGTCTCTGACCATCATGTCCGCAGTCTCTGACCATCTCCTGTATCATGTCCGCAGTCTCTGACTATCTCTTGTATCATGCCCTCAGTCTCTAACCATCTCTTGTATTATGTCCTCAGTCTCTAACCAACTCTTGTATAATGTCCTCAGTCTCTAACCATCTCTTGTATAATTTCCTCAGTCTCTAATCATTTCTTGTATCATGTCCTCAGTCTCTGACCATCTCTTGTATAATGTCCTCAGTCTCTGATCATCTCTTGTATCATGTCCTCAGTCTCTAACCATCTCTTGTATCATATCCGCAGTCTCTGACCATCATGTCCGCAGTCTCTGACCATCTCCTGTATCATGTCCGCAGTCTCTGACCATCTCTTCTATCATGTCCACAGTCTCTCACCATCTCTTGTATCATGTCCTCAGTCTCTGACCATCTCTTGTATCATGTCCTCAGTCTCTGACCATCTCTTGTATCATGTCCTCAGTCTCTGACCATCTCTTGTATCATGTCCTCAGTCTCTGACCATCTCCTGTATCAGGTCCGTAGTCACTGACTATCTCTTGTATCATGTCTGCAGTCTCTGACCATCTCCTGTATCAGGTCCCTAGTCTCTGACCATCTCCTTTAGCAAGTCTCGAATCTCTTACTCAAACTTAAACACATTTCTAACAATATTAGCTATCTGTTTATGCCAAAGGTAGGACTGTGCAGGGGAAGCAGAGAGTGTAAAAGGGGGCACTGTGATTAGAGAGACAGGGGGCAGACTGCAAGGGGCACTGTGATGGGGGGGGGGCTGTGAAATGTGTGCAATAGATATTCTTGAAAACATTACAAATTTTTGTGGGTGTTTTTATGTAAGATTCCGGTACCTCCGGTACCCTTAATCATGTAACGCTCATGCGTTTTTTGTTAGTGAATGGATTTGCAGCTGCAGAATTATTACACTCAGTAGTCATGTAGAGAATGTGTTGAACAACATATCCAACTCTCAGGACTTCATCACTGTGTACAGCCTGTTATGCAAATATACATACACTCAAAATGATGTTCCTGGAGTGATAGAATGTATATGATAGAATAGAGGTGAGAGACAGGCAATAGAATGGTGAGCACTTAGTAGTAGTATTCAGGAGAGTGGTAGGTGATGATAGTATGCAGATAGGTTTTAGCAATCATGTATAGTAACAGGTGGTAGGGGACAGCAGATGAAGTATGCAAGAGAGAGTAACCTAGTGCAATGATAGGTGATGGTAGTCCCAAGAGCTAGCAATCTATGCAGATGATAGAAATAGCTTAGATAGTAATAGTCCCTTTAGTATGCAGTAGTAAATAGTGAAAGTTAGGTTGAGGAAGGAATCCCCTGCGGGGTACTTATCACTAGATGGGTTAGTAGTAGCAAGGTCCAAGAGTAATGGAGTAATCCGGTAGCGAGATACTGGATTGGTAGCGAGGTTCCGGTCTTGTTCAGGCAAGGGGAATAGCTTGAAGCTCCGGCAGCATTGGACAAGACAAGGCAACATGCGGTTTGAACGAGCAATGAGTGAGAGAAAGCCGGCGATTGAAATAGCCGCTCATAGCGGCGCCCGGCGATGACGTCATTGCCCTTAAAGGTGTATGCGTTCCATTTGGATAGCAAGATGGGACGCAATATTAAGAGAGAAATGTGGAAATACGGGTACCAGAACATTACAGTACCCCCCCCCCCCCTTAAGGCCGGCTCCGGAAGGCCTCTAGAACTGGTTTTTCCGGGTATTTCGAGTGGAAATTGCGAATCAGTCTAGGGGCATATATATCGGAGGTATCCAGCCAGGTGTCGTCTTGGGGCCCATAGTTCTTCCATCGTACAAGAGATTGGAGTCTTCTTCTATGGATACGAGAATCCAGAATCTCCTTTATCTCAAATTCTTCTCCGCCTTCAACTTGTACAGGAGGTGGAGGTGAGATGGTAGGCCTTATTCCTTGGTTAGGAACATGGGGCTTTATTAGAGACACATGGAAGATGGGATGTATCTTGAGGTCTATTGGTAATGTGAGTTGTACTGCAGCTTTTCCAATAAGCTTCTTTATTGGGAAAGGTCCCAGGAATAAAGGTCCAAGTTTTTTACTAGGGATCTTTAATCTCAAATTTTTTGTAGAAAGCCAAACAAGGCATATTGGGGAGAGGGTTTTCTACGAAGGTCGTAGTACCTCTTTTGTTGGCTATGGGCATGTGAGATGGTGGTGTTGAGTAAACCCAGGGAATCCTTTATTTGGGTAAGATAATCAGAGGCCACTGGATTACTTGATGGCAAGATACGTGGTGGAAGAAGTGTGGGATGAAACCCATAGTTTAAGTAGAATGGACTTTGTTTAGTAGTGCTGTGGGTCGCGTTGTTATAGGCGAATTCCGCCAGCGGGAGGAGGTCCACCCAATCGTCCTGTAGATATGAAGTATAGCAACGTAGATATTGCTCAATGCACTGGTTGACTCTTTCTGTCTGTCCGTTGGTCTGAGGGTGGTAAGGAGAAGTAAGTTTTCGCTCTATTCGTAGAATCTGACATAGAGCTTGCCAAAACTTTGAGATAAACTGTGAACCACGGTCAGACAGAAGTGTTTTTGGAATACCATGTAACTTAAAGACATGTTTCACAAGTAATTCCGCTGTTTGCTTGGATGAAGGTAGTCTTCGGATAGGAATGAAATGTGCCATCTTGGTCAGATGGTCCACTGACACTAAAATGGTGTTGAATCCTTTGGAAGGTGGTAGTTCTACTATAAAGTCTAAGGACACCACTTCCCATGGAACCTGGGGTATTGGTAAACTACAAAGTAGACCCGATGGTTTTGTAGTGTCAATTTTGGACCTTGCACAGATGTCACAAGATGAAACGAACTTTTGTACAGTCGTCTTCATGTCAGGCCACCAAAATTGCCTAGTAAGTAAATTGAATCTTTTAGTCATACCCATATGTCCTGCCATAGGTACATCATGCGACAATTCCAAGATCTTGGTTCGCATAGTAGGGGTATGTATAGTTTATCGTTGTAATAGAGGAAGCCTTCTGCATCAGCATTTAGTTGTGGTGGAGGTGAATCCAGTCCTATGCTGTGCAAAATCTCTTCCTTCAGGGTGTTGTGGAATTTTTCCTCAGGTACAAAATACCTGTTACTTGTTAGTCAGTGATACCAAATCAGACAATATATAGCTATATATAATGAGATCAGACAAGACTCAAGATGGCTGAATCATAGTGACCTGATTTATTACAATATTGCTGGAGTTTAAATATACTCAGAAATGGGTTTGTCATTACAATCTGACGTACAGAAATGGGTTGTTATTAACATCTTTTGTCCAATCAAAGTTAACAACTAATTATAGTAAGCATTATGTCAATCTAGATCGTGATTCTCTGTCATAAAGGGAAATTTCTTGGTGACACACAATAAAAGTTCCAAAGGGGCTTTTAGAAGATATTATTGGCTTTGTGGTCAGCTGTCCAGACAGAGTTGATATTCTGAGAGATAGGGAATTTCCACTGTTTCGTTCATCTGATATATTCTTAGCCTTTGCAAGCTCAGTGACACATGTAAAGAAATCAAAGTAAAATTAGATTAACTCGAAAGACATTTTGTTTAAGATAACCATTCTAAATGCCAGTCAAGGCATCCTGTAAAGGCCAATAAGGTATCCAGAAAATGCGAGATAGGTATGCCACGACAAGGGAACGGACAACACCGACAATACGTTCATAGGGTATTATAGGAACTGAGGGAACCTCGGCGTAGCTATCTTCGGTTAATCGTGAAAGCGCATCCGCTTTTTTATTTTTGTCTGCAGGTGTATAGGTCACTAGAAAATTTAAATCTCAAAAAGAATAATGACCATCGTACCTGCCGGTGGGAAAGAGTTCTATTAGTCTGAAGGTATTGAAGGTTTTTGTGATCTGTGTATATAAGGATTGGCAATCGAGTACCCTCAAGTAGGTGTCGCCAATTCTCTAATGCCAGTTTTATGGCTAGTAACTCTTTTTCACCCACTGGGTAATTCACCTGGGGGCTGCTTAGTGACTTTGAGAAGAAAGCAATTGGGTGAAGTGGTGAAGTGTTTGTTGGTCGTTGTGAGAGAACTGCTCCTACTGCCATATTTGACGCATCTACCTCCAAAATATATTGAAGGGATGGGTCTGGATGGCGTAGTATGGGAGCAGAAGTAAAGCTTGATTTCAACAAGCAGAAAGCTCCATTTGCTTCTTCTGACCATTTGAATTGTTTTTTTGTACTTGTGAGTTGTGTGAGAGGTCTCACAGTAGCAGAGAAGTTCTTGATGAACTTTCTATAGTAGTTAGAGAATCCGAGGAATCTTTGTAATGCTTTGCGAGTTGTTGGCACAGGCCAATCTAGAATACAGGATATTTTGCTCATGTCCATTTTGATTCCATTTTTGGATATAATGTATCCTAGGAATAGTACTTCCTCTTTATGAAATAAACATTTTTTTGAATTAACATATAAATTATGTGCAAGTAGTCTTGACAACACGAGTCTTACATGTTTTATGTGTTCAGATAAGGAATGAGAATAAATAAGTATATCGTCCAGATATACTACAACACAAACATCAAGCAAGTCTCTGAATATGTCATTTATAAATCGTTGGAAGGCTGCGGGAGCATTTACAACCCAAATGGCATCACGATGTACTCCAGTCCGTATCTGGTTCTGAATGCTGTCTTCCATTCATCCCCGTCACGGATTCGAATTAAGTTGTATGCCCCTTTTAGGTCCAATTTCGAAAAGTAGGAAGCTCCGCGCACCTGTTCTATAAGTTCAGGAATAAGAGGTAAAGGATAACGATCCTTTATTGTAATGGTATTTAATTGTCTGAAATCAATAATAGGCCTGAGACTTGAATCTTTATTGCGGACAAAGAAGAGTCCTGCAGCAGTGGAGGAAGTAGAAGGTCTGATGAATCCTTTCGCCAAATTTTCATCCAAGTATTCCTTGAGATGAGAGAGTTCATCCTGTGAAAGAGGATAAACGTGACCGAAAGGCAATTTGCTATTAGGGAGTAGATCGATACAACAATCATAGTCCCTATGGGGAGGCAACACTTGAGCGTTTTTCTCAAGGAAGACTTCCAACAAATCCTGATAACATATTGGTATAATCTCATCCGACACCACAGACAGGATCCTTCCATGTGATGAGAGATTACACGTGGTTTCGCAGTAGTGAGAAGAGAAGGTTAGAGTTCTTGTTTTCCAATCGATGATTGGTTGATGTATGTGTAACCAGGGAAGTCCCAAAATAATGGGAAAATGTGGTGAGGTCAGTACATCAAAAGTGGTGGTCTCCACATGAGACCCGTCAGCAGTGACAAGGAGTGCCTGTGTCTGATTAGTGATGGGACCAGAGGATAACGGAATACCGTTAATGAAACTAACAGAGTCAGGTTTAAGTTTTGAAATAATAGGTATTTTATTTAAGGTAACAAAACAAGTATCAATGTAGTTCCCACAAGATCCTGTGTCGACCATAGCCTTGGTGGTGATCCTAGTTTGGTCCCACTGTAATGTCAAATTAATAAAAAGATAAGGATTAGAAAATGAAGTTGTTAGTCCCCCTAGCAAGACATTTGAACACTCACCCTCTTTTTTGCGGACAAGGGGACAGCCGTTTATCAAATGATCCGGGGATGCGCAGTACATGCAGAGATGTTCGGTTTTCCTCCTGGCACGTTCGGAAAAGGTCAAAGGTGGGCGTATCATTCCTACCTCCATAGGAGTAGGGTCAACAGGCGTCATCCGAGAAGGACTGGACAATGGCAATCCCATCTTCTCAGCCTTTCTTTCTCGCAGTCGTCTGTCAATATTGATACTGGTCTGTATCAGGCCATCCAAGGTGTCAGGTAAATCCGCTCGGGCGAGCTCGTCTTTAACGGCTTCTGATAGGCCGAGTCTGAACTGCGTTCGCAAGGATGTGTCATTCCACCCTGAATCAAGGGACCATCTTTTGAAATCTGCCACGAAGTCCTCAACAGGTCTCCTTCCTTGTTTTAAAGCCCTCAATTGGGTATCAGCAGTACTCTGCCTATTGGGGTCTTCATATAAACTAGCGAGTTGCGCTAGGAATAAAGGATAGGAGTTAAGAAGTGGGTCATCTTTCTCAAAGAGAGAGTCTGCCCAGGCCCGGGGATCACCCGTCAGATAGGAAATAGTGGTACAGACTTTGATTTGGTCAGTGGGGTAGGTATGAGGTTTCAACAAGAATAGCAATCGACATGTGTTTTTAAATTCACGAAATATACTCCGATCACCAGTAAACACTAGAGGAGGGTTTATCTTAGGCTCACGGGACTGAGCAGCAGAGAGCTGCGCAAGACGGCCAACCTGCTGTCTTAAAGCCTGATTTTCGTTTTTTACCTCTGTAAGAGCAAGTATCAATGCATCTACTTGTTGTTTTAATTGCATTACTTGAGTGGGTAATTCTATTTTTTTCTGGCTCGTTCAATCTGTAACGCTCATGCGTTTTTTGTTAGTGAATGGATTTGCAGCTGCAGAATTATTACACTCAGTAGTCATGTAGAGAATGTGTTGAACAACATATCCAACTCTCAGGACTTCATCACTGTGTACAGCCTGTTATGCAAATATACATACACTCAATATGATGTTCCTGGAGTGATAGAATGTATATGATAGAATAGAGGTGAGAGACAGGCAATAGAATGGTGAGCACTTAGTAGTAGTATTCAGGAGAGTGGTAGGTGATGATAGTATGCAGATAGGTTTTAGCAATCATGTATAGTAACAGGTGGTAGGGGACAGCAGATGAAGTATGCAAGAGAGAGTAACCTAGTGCAATGATAGGTGATGGTAGTCCCAAGAGCTAGCAATCTATGCAGATGATAGAAATAGCTTAGATAGTAATAGTCCCTTTAGTATGCAGTAGTAGATAGTGAAAGTTAGGTTGAGGAAGGAATCCCCTGCGGGGTACTTATCACTAGATGGGTTAGTAGTAGCAAGGTCCAAGAGTAATGGAGTAATCCGGTAGCGAGATACTGGATCGGTAGCGAGGTTCCGGTCTTGTTCAGGCAAGGGGAATAGCTTGAAGCTCCGGCAGCATTGGACAAGACAAGGCAACATGCGGTTTGAACGAGCAATGAGTGAGAGAAAGCCGGCGATTGAAATAGCCGCTCATAGCGGCGCCCGGCGATGACGTCATTGCCCTTAAAGGTGTATGCGTTCCATTTGGATAGCAAGATGGGACGCAATATTAAGAGAGAAATGTGGAAATACGGGTACCAGAGGTACCAGAACATTACAAATCACCACTTTCCTCTGTAATGCGTCCCACCTTTCTCTTCAGGTGGTACGCATATACCTTTAAGAACGATGATGTCACTGCTGAGCGCCGCAGAGCGGCTATTTCAACCGCCGGCGGTCTCACTCACATTGTTCGTTCAACCTGCCTTGATATCCACATGCTTTCAAGCTTGTCACTCGATCGGAACCTCCAGCTATTCCCTTTACCTGGAGCAGACCGGAACCTCGCTACTGATCCCTGTATCTCGCTACCGGACCATTCCTCATCTACTGGACCTCTCTAAACTACTAACATTACAAGTGATAAGTACCCCGCAGGGGAACCCTCCATAACCTTATTGCACTATCTACCTATGCACATTAAGGACTGTTACTACCTATCCATACTATCCTATCATCTGCACTGTTACATAGATTGCTAGCTCTTGAGCCTACTACCATCTATCATCTGCACTGCTGCATAGATTGCTAGCTCTCCTGTCTACTACTATCTATCCTTGCACTGGGTTACTCTATCCTGTATTTGTCATCTGCTGTCCTCACCACCTATTAGCATACTCGATACTAACCTATCTGCATTCCTAAATACCATCTTGAACTCTCCTATACAAACCTATCAAGTGATTACCATCCTTGTCACTGTTCACACCTGTGCCTTCAGCACATCACCTTCATACTATCATATACATCCTATCACTCCAGGAACATCTCATTGAGTGTGTATATATCTGTATGTTGAAGCTGACAGGCCCACAGTGATGAGTCCTGGAGAGTTGGATCTGGTATTCAACACATCTCTACATGACTACTGAGTGGAGATTTTGCAGCTGCAAATCCAGCCTATACTAAAAACGCAGGAGCGTTACATTTTACAGTTTAAAGTTGGGGGGGTGCCAGATATAGGATCCGCCCCGGGTGCCAAATGCTCTAGGTACGCCACTGCACAGCGGGCATCTCCCGCTGTGACACGGAGCTTGAGTGTGAAAAGCCGGGGCGGCCACTGTAACAAAGTTCCGCCCCCTTGACTGGCTCCTGTGATAGGCGGCACACTGATCCAATGCCGGGAAATTAAAACAGTATGACGTGTATCATAGGAGCCGATCTAGGAGGCGGACCTTGTTACAGTGGCTGCACAGGAAATTCAAAATCTCTGTGACACAGCGGGAGATCACAGCTCTGTAATCTAGGCACCGGTAAGCTACATTTGGTGGGCACTGGTAAATTGCATTTAGAGGGCACTGGTAGGCTGCATTTGGTGGGCACTGGTAAGCTGCATTTGGTGGGCACTGGTAGGCTGCATTTGGTGGGCACTGGTAAGCTTCATTTGGTGGGCACTGGCATTTGGTGGGCACTGGTAGGCTTCATTTGGTGGGCACTGGTAGGCTGCATTTGGTGGGCACTGGTAGGCTGCATTTGGTGTTCACTGGTAGGCTGGATTTGGTGGGCACTGGTAGGCTGCATTTGGTGGGCACTGGTAAACTGCATTTGGTGGACACTGGTAAGCTGCATTTGGTTTGCACTGGCATTTGGTGGGCACTGGTAGGCTGCATTTGGTGGGCACTGGTAGGCTGCATTTGGTGGGCACTGGTAGGCTGCATTTGGTGGTCACTGGTAAGCTGAATTTGGTGTTCACTGGTAGGCTGGATTTGGTGGGGACTGGTAGGCTGCATTTGGTGGGCACTGGTAAACTGCATTTGGTGGACACTGGTAAGCTGCATTTGGTGGGCACTGGCATTTGGTGGGCACTGGTAGGCTGCACTTGGTGGGCACTGGTAGGCTGCATTTGGTGGGTACTGGTAGGCTGCATTTGGTGGGCTCTGGTAAGCTGCATTGGTGGGCTCTGGTAAGCTGCATTTGGTGGGCACTAGTAGGCTGCATTTGGTGGGCACTGGTAGGCTGCATTTAGTGGACACTGGTAGGCTGCATTTGATGGGCACTGGTAGGCTGCATTTGGTGGGCTCTGGTGAGCTGCATTTAGTGGGCGTCGGTAGGCTGCATTTGGTGGGCTCTGGTAAGCTGCATTTGGTGGGCTCTGGTAGGCTGCATTTGGTGGGATCTGATAGGCTGCATTTGGTGGGCACTGGTAGGCTGCATTTTGTGGGCTCTGGTAAGCTGTATTTAGTGGGTTCTAGTAAGCTGCATTTGGTGGGCACTGGTAAGCTACATTTAGTGGGCTCTGGTAAGCTGCATTTGGTGGGCACTGGTAGGCTGCATTTGGTGGGCTCTGGTAAGCTGCATTTGGTGGGCACTGGTAGGCTGCATTTGGTGGGCTCTGGTAAACTGCATTTGGTGGGCTCTGGTAAGCTGCATTCGGTGGGCTCTGGTAGGCTGCATTTGGTGGGCTATGGTAAGCTGCATTTGGTGGGCACTGGTAGGCTGCATTTGGTGGGCTATGGTAGGCTGCATTTGGTGGGCTCTGGTAGGCTGCATTTGGTGGGCACTGGTAAGCTGCATTTGGTGGGCACAGGTAGGCTGCATTTGGTGGGCACTGATGAGGCTGCATTTGATGGGCACTAATGAGGCTGCATTCGGTGGGCACTGATAAGGCTGCATCAATGCATTGATCTCTTGTATCATATCCGCAGTCCCTGACCATCTCTTGTATCAAGTCTGCAGTCACTGACCATCTCCTGTCTGGGGGCTCTGTCTAACAGACTCTCAAACAGATGCCCTCTCTGTGTCTATTAGAGAGACCCCTGTCAGGGAAATCACCTGTAGACCACAAGCTGATTACAAGGAAGATTTTATTTCTCATATATGAGGAGACAAGCATAGAAGATTTTCAGATCTTCACCCACCGGTTCTAGCTGTCTGTGACACGTGGTATAGACACAGTAAGCCAGCCTAGTCGGGTTCTTATCTGAGACTTGTCTAATTTCTTAAACTAGCTGGCACATATATATATATATACAGTTAAACGTTCTGACTTCACCCTTCCCCCAGGACAATGAGGAATGTCTGTTTTATTGTCATTTCCTTAAAGGGGAAGAAGCTTCATCTTACAACTCTGAGATCGATCCATTACCATATATAGTATAGGGCATTTAAAACCAACTAGATTGTATTCAAGCAGAACAAAATGGAGTCTTAGTCAGTCTTATACATAAATGATTATAAAGGCATTCTTAATTTCTCTAACATCTCCCCCCCTGTTTATACTCATTTATGACAAGTTCATCAGAACCTTAGCTTCTAAGATTTTGCCAAAGTTCATCATATAGTTCACACATAAGAGTCAGGGGTAAAGTTCTTGAATTCGTCCTCATCTGGTTCAGAACCAAGTCCAGAGTATTGTCCATCTAGGTCCCTTTGAAGATACATAGTCTTTGTTAAAGAGGTGTCAATGAAACGTTGGAGGAGTCCTCGAACACAGGGAATGCAACAGCAACCACACACAGTTAGCACTGTGGTGGCCATTATTATTGAAATCAACGCATTTTTTACCAGTTCACCCCACCTACCGAACCAAGTCTCAAAGAGTCCAGTTAAGGGGTTTTCCACCCCAGAATTCTCTGCTAGTTCCTCAGATAGCATCTGTAATCCTTGCAGAGCCTTCATTATGCTACCATCAGGAGCTGTATTGTTAGGAATGAAGGTGCAACAAAAAGTTCCAAACATCTTACACACACCTCCTTTTTCCGCCAACAGCATATCGAGAGCAATACGATTCTGCCAGGCTACCAACGAAGTTGCATCCAGTTGGCTGGCTAGTCCTTTAAGAGCGTCTCGGGTATAGTTCACAAACCTTTGCTGGTTATAGTAGATGTAATTTATCCAGTCAACATTCTTGTTGGGCTGTACCCATAGGAAGATGGAGGTGAGTCCGGCTAATACTTGGTTCTGTGCTTTGAACTCATCAGGGACTCCTCGTGGCACTCCGATGGAATCAACATAGACTCGATTGTCAAACGATCCTCGAGGTGTTTCTCTTTTCATGCGAAAGTGATGCTTCTCCAACCGAGGCATTTTTACTTCAGCACCTACAGGTATCATATAAAAAGGGAAGAAGCAAGTGTGTTAAAGCACAGCTCCCTTTCCACCTGGGAGGGAGTTTAGGCCTAAGCTTCATATCCCCGCATAACCACCATACATCAGCTAATTGCTTCTCCTGATCCTCAAACCATGTCTGTTGGTAATGTGAATTTGTGATAGGTACGTTCTGGGGGCAGTAAGATGAGGGTAGCTCCCCTACTTGTTGTCCCGTCTCATCAGTACTGATGAAACAAGTAAAATTTCCGGGAACTACTCTAATTAATGGGGGCACACTCCACATTTTAGTTGCCGGGTATAACTCCCGCTCATTTTTGCACTGGTCATCTGTAACATTCTCTTTAAACATCATTATTATGCATGTCAAATCTGTTTCGTCAGCCAGGAAGGGGACTGTTGCTAAGTAGGGTCATGAGTTGGCACACGAAATGCAATTTCCCAGCTCTTTACTTTTAGTAGTCCATCTAACCCATTCTATCAATTCATTCTTATCTCCATATCCTGTTTCAATACTTAGTTGTTCTTTGTAGGTAAAATCTGTTTTAAATAGGTATTCAGATTTAGTATCAGGAAGATTTAAGTCGGGGTTTACTGGGGGTGGTGTTGGAGGAGTATTAGGTGTGACTTGGATTCTTATTCTCATCAAAATGTCTGATCCGTAGTTCCATGGGACAGCTATTCCTAAACCATAATCTCCAGAGTCAGTGCTTTTAGGATTTTTTAAGGTTACAGTCAAAAAGTTATGTTTATAGCCTGGGTAAATAAAGTGACTTATTGACAGTCTGGATACCAAATCCTTTTTACTCTCAGGGACCACAGCACCTTTGTTGTAATATCCTAACTTATCTGTTGTCCACCATACATTACTCCAGGATGAACAGGTGGGGTCTCTGCACAGATATCTCTCATATTTTTTACTATTATACCTTAAATTCCAAGTACTGGGGCAGTAATTAATGCTACAGATATCAATTCGCATCATTGTGGTAACCCCCTCATTGACCGTCATAGTATATACTCCATCTTTGTCCCCTCTTCTTATCTCTCTTTTTGTCATTCCTGACTTTACCCTGTTGACCCACTGAGGGGAGTTGATGTCCAAGAGTATCAATATCAATATATATATAAATATATAATCCCTCCGACTACCATTCCACCTAATAAGATCCTACCTGTTCATGTCTTAGTAAAATACCCAGGTTCTAATAGCTGTCTTTCCCTAAGCTGTTTTATCGCCCCTATGAGCCTATCTTGTTCCATTTTCTTCACCGGGTTTGAGACGAGTGGTCCCTATTGGAGTCAACCCCCTTTGTAGCCGGACTTACAATCAAGGCTCTGTGGGCGCTCCCTCTTCTGGCCCTAGATACCTTGCTTTCTTGCAATGTGATAGATGTATCCAAGGTACTCTTTCTGCTACTTTTACAGCTGTGGGTGTAGACAATAATACCTGATAAGGCCCTTCCCACCTTGGATCTGACCACTGTTTTCTCTTGATTATTTTGATCCACACCCAATCCCCTGGTTGCACAAGGATACCCTGCTCTGCCAGAGTTTCCTGACCTGTAAGAGAGTTTGGAGACAATATTTCCTTAGATGTTAACAGTTTTCTCATATAATTTGCTAGTTCATAATCCATTTCCTCATCTTCTCTAACAAATGGCTTAAGTTTTGGGATGTAGTATGGTCTCCCATACAGTATCTCATAAGGTGTCAACCCCCTTGCTGTGGGCGTTACTCTCATGCTTAGCAAGGCTATTGGCAGACACTGTATCCAGTTTTTACCAGTCTCTTCCATTAATTTTCTCAATTTACCTTTTAAAATACCATTATGTCCTTCTACGGTACCTGCAGACTGTGGATGATAGACACAATGGTTTTTTAAGTCAATACTGTACCATTTGCCGATTTGCTGTATTGTCTGATTCACAAAATGAGAACCATTATCACTGTAAATGATGGAAGGGATCCCAAACCTGGGAACTATTTCCTTTATGATTACCTTGGCCACTGACTGCCCATCAGGGTGTGTCAGGGGAAAGCTTTCCACCCATTTTGTGTGTAAATCAACTATTATTAGGCAAAATTTCTTATTTTCACATTTGTTCAGTTCAATAAAATCCATACATATCGTGTGAAAGGGGTAAGGAGGCTTAGGGAACCGACCTCGTAGAGGCCGAAGTGCCCCCTGCACATGATACCTATTGCAGGTTGAACATGTCAAACAAAAATTTTGTAAACACCTTATTAACCATCTGTACCATTCCCCCTTTTGAGACATGGCTTTGCCCATGGCTCAATAAAGCTGCATATCTAAACAAGGAGGAAGGCAAGATAGGTTTGCCTTCAGTACTTGTGTAGATACCTTTCGCCTGTGTCGCTCCTTTTGATAACCATTTTTGTTTTTCGCTTTCAGGTGCTGTTCTCTACATTTCTGTCAGCCAGGTCTCATCTATTGTTTTCTGTATTTCTACTGGTTTAGCAAGATAGGCGTGTGATTCCTGTTTACCTCCAGCTGCCTCTTTCGCTGCCTTGTCTGCTAAGGCATTCCCTTGTGTGATAGGATCTGTTCCTTTCTTATGGGCTGCACACTTACATATAGCTACTTGAGCTGGCTTCTGTACACTGTCTAGTAAGGCTAAGATGAGGTCCCTATGTTGGATAGGTTTGCCTGTTGATGTGACCATACCCCTATTTTTCCATTGTTGTGCGAATACATGTATAGTGGAGAACGCATACTGACTATCTGTATAAATGTTCACCTTTTTCCCTTTTCCCAGGTCACATGCCCTGGTTAACGCTATGATCTCTGCTTGTTGAGCTGAATAGGAATTGGGTAATTTACCTGTTTCAACAACCTGGTTATGTGTTACCACAGCATAGCCTGTTTGATTTGTACCTATATCATTCTTTTTGCTGGATCCATCAACAAAATACGTAATATCAGCATTATCAAGTGGTACATCTGTGAGATCTTTTCTTGGAAGTATTCTTTCATCAATTTGAGCTATACAATCGTGTGGCTCTCCTTCAACAGGTGTAGGCATAAGTGTGGAAGGGTTCAGTGTAGTACATCTTTCAATGGTAATATGGGGTTGCCCTAAAAGAGTGGTCATGCATGACAGATGCCTTGCTGGAGACAAGTAGGAGATTTTGTCTTGCAGCAAAACTACTGAAATGGCATGAGGAACCCTCAAGACGAGGGGGTGAAAGAGAACTATCGTGGCTGAAGACTTAATGGCCATTGAGGCTGCTACAACAGCTTGGACACAGTGGGGTAAACTGTGTCCCACTGGATCCAACCTGGTAGAGTAAAATGCAATTGGTTTGTGCTTGTCACCATATACCTGAGTGAGGACAGAGGTCATATACCCATCTTTACAATCTACTGTTTGATAGAAAGTCTTTTTGTAGTTGGGAAATCCAAGAACCGCTGACCCCACAATTAATTGTTTAATCTTAGTAAAGGCTTCCTCTGCCTATGAAGTCCATTGTATTTTGTCTCTAGCTGACATTGGAGTGCTATGAATCAGTTCAGCTAAGGGAGCTATTTTTGTTGCATAGTTTGCTATCCAAGACCTGCAAAAATTAGCCATCCCAAGAAAAGACATCATTTCCTTCTTAGTGCATGGTCTAGGAACCTGAAGTATAGCCGTCTTACGGCCGTCATCCAGATGCCTACCTTCCTGTGATATAGTATATCCTAAGTACTTCACCTGTGTCTTCCAAAGCTGCAACTTATCTTTACTGACCTTGTGTCCCTGCTCAGCAAGAAAGGACAACAGGGCCAGCATATCTCTTTGGCAGCTTAATTCTGTAGGAGATGCCACCAATATGTCATCCAAGTACAGAAGTATTTGGCTGTCACAGGGAGGTGTAAACCTGGACAAGTTGTTGGACATTTCTTGTGAGAAAATCGTAGGACTTTCACAATACCCTTACGGTAATCGCGTATGTGTATACTTTTTTTGCTTATAAGTAAATGCAAACCAGAACTGACTATCTTTATGCAAAGATATTGAAAAGAACGCATTACTTATATCAATGACAGAGAATACTTTGTTTTCAGGCTGAAGATCGTTCAGGAGGACATGGGGGTCAGGCACGACTGGGGCCCGTGGCACCACAGCCTTATTTACTGCCTGTAGGTCCTGAACGAGCCTCCACCCTCCCTGCAGTTTCTTAACAGGGAACAATGGTGTATTACAGGGCGAATCTGGACATTCTATGATTATACCTCTATCCAACAATTCTTTAATTACAGGATCCACCCCAGCTTCTGCACCTTTTCTTAAGGGGTATTGTTTTTTATAGGGTCTCATAGTACTTTTAGGGGTGATTTGTACCTCACTTGCCGTTTTGATCAGTCCAACATCACTCTTTCCTTTTGACCAAAGATAGTCGGGGATGTCTTTCAATGCATCCTCTTCCTCTTGGGTCAAGAGGAATAGTCATTCCTTGTTGTAGTACCCTCCTGAAAGGTGCACTCCTGGAGTACATTGTGTGACCCAATTAAGGTTGAAAGACTGGATTCCCTTTATTTTCTGTTGTTCAGGTGTCATATGTACCCAGTCAGTCAAAAGTTCCCCTAACTCATACCAATCTAACGAGATATTCAGAGTAATTGATACATGGGGTACAGTTCTTATCCTATATAACTTGAATATCTCATCAGGAAGGAGACAGGTGGCCATGCTGTTTCCCTCCTGATCCCAGTATAAAGTTTTCAATGTCATTCTGACCCCTGAAAACTTACCCAATTTTCTTTCATAATCAACATCAGTTCCTATGGAATGTTTAAAATACATAGTACAGTGTAAATTATTTTGAACCTCATAGCTTTTCCCTTTATCCTTTTCTTCTGCTATTTTGAGAAGGGGTTGCTGCATGTTTCCTGGACCTGTGGAACTTAAGTCCAAGCTGTACCAGTAATAAGGTTCACTGTCAGCCTTCATCACATATGTTCCGCAGGCTCGGTGGGCTCTCAAACCCCCCTCTGCTGGTATAACTGAAATGTCTAGTGCATGGAGCAAGTCCCTGCCCAATAAATTAATCGGACACTTTTCAAATATCACAATTTTACACTCTGTCTTTCTTTTTGTTTGTGGGTCCTCTACAAGAAGTTTTTCAGACACATCTTCTTCACATATTACACCACTCGCTGATTTTACAAAAGTTGTTCCTTTTCTTTTGATACCTTCAGGTAAATCCTGAGGGTGAATCAAAGTTTTACATGCCCCCGTGTCACACAAAAAGTTAATTTGTTTCCCTTGTACAGTGAGTGTTATTTCTGGTTTTATCTCATTTTGTAAATACATTTCCACATTGCATATGTCCAACATGTCAAATACTCCTGAATCTATTTCATTCTTGATACATTCTATTTCATTCTTCTCCTTTCCCACTAGTCATGCTTTCTCCTCTCTCTCTTCATCTCTCCTTGACTTACACTCTCTTGCCATGTGGCCCTTTTTACCACACAAAAAACATTCCCCTCTTTCCTTCCTACCCTCATAATCCTTGATACGAGGTCTCTGTTGGGGCCTTCTTACCTTCCCGGTACCTTTTTCAATGACATATGCATCAGTATCTTCCTCTACAATGAAAACTTTTCCTTTCTTGTTTTTCTTTTTTAATTGAAAATGACGCTCAGCGTGGCGTGCATATTCAATGAACTCATGGAGCCTACATGTTCTGTGGGTTATCATGTGCTTGGTCACGAAACCAGAAATGGGGGCTTGGAGTCCCTTTAAAATCACATTTTTTAATTGTTGTTCATACGGAGTATCATTAACTAGATTTGCTGGGACCTCAATTCCAGAGTTATTATTGAACACTTCCCTCATTCTTATTATGAAGTTGTCAACGGTTTCATCCTCACCTTGAATACATTGATTAATGGCTGCCCAGTCAGCCCTTTGCACCCATCGCTGTTCTATTCTTGTTATCAGGGCGTTTGTATTTACCCCTAATTGGGCATTATTATAAGGTAACACTATACCATTATTGTCTAAAACCATCCAATCCCCTGCCACATGGTGCCAATCTGGTCCTAGTATCTGTCTTACAACCTGTTCTATTTCCCTGCCATTTAGATTATAACTGGCAATTATTCCCCTTACCCCATCCCATGTCCTATATTTAACTTAGGATGTGGGATGCCCTCTGTGGCTTTCTTTACATCTTCAGGTGTCCATGGTCTGTAGACCACGAGGGTATCAGGTAAAATATCAGGCTACTGATCAGTACCCACATTCTGTCCCGCCCTGGGGTTGGGAACTTGAATCATGGGATATTCCTCTATTTTCCCGTGTTGTTTCTGTGGGGATAGGAGTTCTCTAATAGGGTTTAAGAGACCTACAATTTGATCTGTAAGGGAACCTGTTACAGCGGCACTGTAAGGAGTACCCTGTCTGGTCCTTTTGACAGACAAGGTTGTTCTTAGGGGCGGCATAGGCTCCCTTGGCACCTCAGGGTAAATTTGATACGCTGGTGGGAGAGGAGGCACTACTAGTTGAGCTGATAGGGGTGCAGTTGCCTCAAGTGGGGGATCTGGAGCTGCAGGATTTTGTAAGGCTTGCTGAAGGACATTGGTAAGGCTTTGTAAGACAACAGAATTATTATCTTGTTCTTTATCTATGAACATCGTCTTTTTATGATTTTGGGAACTTATTCTCCTATTAGACTCTTCAAGCCATTTTTTGGCCTGAGATAGTCCTAGTTTCTTTTGTTTCTTAATCTTAGTACCGGCTTCACTTTTAATTCTCCTGCACAACTTGACACATGAATTTTTATCCAATGATGCATCAAAATCATAACATTTCATCCATTTCCCAAGATACTTCACATTCTTTCTGTCTAATTCAAACATATATCTAGTGTCCTCATTCATTTCTTCTTGGTTCACACCCCTCTGACCTATTTTCACACAATTTTGGCCCATTCTTACACAATTTTTATTATTAGCGTGCACGTAAATTACACACAATACTTTTGTTATCTCGCAGACAGCCACAGATTCTCTGGAAAACTTACTATACTCCTTCAATCTTCCAGTTCTATGTTCTACTAAAAAGCATTGGTATTCCTAACACATATGCACAGTACTTTGTTATCTCACAGGCACTCACGGACTTAGTACAGCTGTACGTTGCTGTAGAATACACCGGTCTTGCGTCCTACTAAAAATACAGGCATGCAGTTTTTTATTTTTATATTTGATTCAGGGATATTTATGTTGTCTGCACAGGACTTTTTTACAGATTTACAAGGCTGATTTGGACTTAAAAGTCCTACAAATTTCCTTTGTCTGTAACCTGGCGTTTTAGAGACCACATCCCTGTATCAAGCTAAGACAGAGACACTTAAGACAGACCGATATGCAGTTGTTTGATCTCACAGATATTTATGTTGTCTGCACGGGACTTCTTTACAGAGTTACAAGGCTGTTTTGGACTTAAAAGTCCAACAAATTTCCTTTGTCTGTGCCCGGCTATATTT
Organism: Pelophylax lessonae; assembly: GCF_965119305.1. Classification (NCBI taxonomy): domain Eukaryota; kingdom Metazoa; phylum Chordata; class Amphibia; order Anura; family Ranidae; genus Pelophylax; species Pelophylax lessonae. The sequence goes on along the minus strand of NC_138768.1, from coordinate 258,868,843 downwards.
ATAGACCATATCCGAACATCAAACCAGACACAGAAACAAAATAAGACTGACAAGAACACACTCTGATACATAGACAACAAGAGGAGATAGAGAAATTGATCTGCAGTGCTCGACTGTCTACTCAGGACGCCCTGAGTACGTCTTACCAAAACGCAGATCGGTCACCTATCTGCCCATCCAAGATGGCCACAGATGTTCGGAACGAGAAGTGTGTGACAACTCACTTCCTCTCAACAAGGAGATAGAGAAATTGATCTGCAGTGCTCGACTGTCTACTCAGGACGCCCTGAGTACGTCTTACCAAAACGCAGATCGGTCACCTATCTGCCCATCCAAGATGGCCACAGATGTTCGGAACGAGTAGTGCGTGACAACTCACTTCCTCTCATCAAGAATAGTACAAGTCAAACAAATAATATACATAGACAAACAAATAAACCTTTTAACCATTTACACAACTAACATTCTTAGTGTGATCGATATATGCATATATAAATAAAATGTTCTTACCTTGAACCAGATTGGGTCTCTTTCTTACTGATTCGTGGAAAATCCGTCACCTGTTACTACGGCCAGCCAGATAACAGGCCTCTGATAACGTCAATTCAGACAGAGGACTTTAAGATAGGAATTCCGCCTGAACCGGAAATTCCCCTGTACAGTAATCGGTCACCGGTAATCTAGGCTTTCACAGGATCTTGGATTCCCGGGTAAATTTCGGCACCAGCTGTCAGGGAAATCACCTGTAGACCACAAGCTGATTACAAAGAAGATTTTATTTCTCATATATGAGGAGACAAGCATAGAAGATTTTCAGATATTCACCCACCGGTTCTAGCTGTCTGTGACACGTGGTATAGACACAGTAAGCCAGCCTAGTCGGGTTCTTATCTGAAGCTTGTCTAATTTCTTAAACTAGCTGGCACATATATATATATATACAGTTAAACGTTCTGACTTCACCCTTCCCCCAGGACAATGAGGAATGTCTGTTTTATTGTCATTTCCTTAAAGGGGAAGAAGCTTCATCTTACAACTCTGAGATCGATCCATTACCATATATAGTATAGGGCATTTACCAACTAGATTGTATTCAAGCAGAACAAAATGGAGTCTTAGTCAGTCTTATACATAAATGATTATAAAGGCATTCTTAATTTCTCTAACAACCCCCCCCCCCCTCCAGTTCCCATTAGAGTACTCTGCTTCTCTTACTGTAATTTGTTTATTGTTAAGAGATCTCGGGAGGGTCCCGGGGTAAGGAAGACTTCTTAGGGGAGCATCTCTGTGTTTGAGCTGTTGCCATAGAAACATTTGTAAAGGGGAGGAGTTAATAAGATGAGCACGCCCATCTGGGGGCGCCAGAATTCTGCACCCAGGCGTCTGTGACCCTAGGATCGGCCCTGAGGGCAGAGTGGAAGGGATGATGTCGATGGGGGTGCGGAGGATGATCTATGTGTACAGCTTTACCCCAGATGCCGCCATTTTTAGATGTGCCTATTTTATTCAACAACCATGTGAGTTGCTAAATGTTGTACCTTCACTAAATGTACTGTATATTGCTTCACTTACAAGCACCTCTCTTCTCTTTTATACTAAGTTGTGATATGACGCTACTTGCAGAGATGTATAGTAACGAAGTAGAACTACTTAAGTACTGTACTTAAGTACCGAAATGCGGTATCTGTACTTTCCTAGAGTAGAATTTTTTTCTCCTACTTCTACTTTTACTTCACTACATTTTTTCGATGATTTCGATCTTACTACTCAAGTATTTTTTTTTTGTGCTGCATAGTTACTCGTTACTTTTAAAAAAATTACCACTGCCAGAACAGTAGATGGCAGGTTACATAAAGCTCAAAAAAATGTGTATAATGTCATTTGTAAATCAGCGCATACGAAAATAAAGGCTGTGTATAATAAAAGCTGCTATACCAAATCTTTCCAATAAAAAGAAAATATGAAACAAACAAATAAATTGTGCTACAGCGCTTAAAGTGCATCAAGAAACTACTAACAAACACAACTTGGCTGTGCGAATAAAGTGCCTGTGCAATCGATATAATATCATTGTTGCCCCCAGTGCCCTGCCCACACTCCACACAATATCAAAAATAAAGTGACATGAATGTGCTAAAGCCTAAATGCAGTGAAAATAATTATTCCCACAATGTAACAGTAAATTCAATTCATATAAAATATGACAGTAAATCACAATAAAATAAGTTATGAAATAAGTTAGGTCAGGTGCGTGCAACAAGTTGAAGTGTGTAAACGAAAAGTCCATAAATGAATTCCAGTGTGCAAATCTAAAGTGTCACTTCACTTGTCAGATGCTTCCACCTCCTTCAGTGCTCGAGTGACCGACCAACACACTTAATGGTGGTGGCACTGGTGGATAGCGTCTGGGTGGCACTGTGGCACTGACTGCACTGGTTCAAAAAGCCATATATATTTAATTATTTCAATTCTCAATCCCATAGGTCCTCTCCTCATAAGATATTAATAACTTAAGATTAGGTGATGAACTTCTTGGCGGCCCTGGCAGGATGACGGGGACACCCGCCACTTCTGGAGCCGAGCCACTGTGATTCCCCAACATGTGACAAAGTGACAGCCAGGAGATCTAGTGGCTAGTAGTGCTCAACAATACCGCTTTTATATATAAAAATGAAATAAAATATACTGACTCACAATTTAGTAGTAGTAGTAGTAGGTAGCGTGTAGCAGTAGGCAGCACAACTCAATTCAATCAATCCCACAGCCTCGCTCGCGCCGCGGCCCGCGGAATCACTGTCATGATCATCAAGTTAAGACCGCACTGGAGGAGCCGTGCTGCCGTCTTCCCGCTCGAGGTCTCTGCCTCTAGACGTGTTGTGTGTCACTCAGACTCCACCCCTTAGGGCCCTTACTGAGAGGAGTTGTGACACGGGCGGCGGGACTCAGAGCATTTTCTTCGTTATCTCATCTTCTTCTCTATGAGGTGAGTGAGGTGGACCGTGGAGAGGGCCTAATCCTTGCCATGGCAAATGTGCCATTTGAGAATCAAATAATCAATATAAAATATTAATATATTATATACACACGGGTCATGGGTGGCTTTTTTGAACCAAGAAGAGTGAGACTGACGGCTATGATGATTATCCGACCATCCATGGTCCATGGACCATAAGTGTTGTGTTGTGGTGGTGCCGGTGCTTCCTGCGGCCTGCCTCTGCCTGTGCGGCTGTGCCTGCACTGCAGTGGCCACTGGCAGTGGCACTTGACTTGAGCAAAGCAAATGAGCACTACTAGTGTGAAGGACAGGTGATGGAAGCATGTTCTGACAAGTTCTTATAATGAAAATAATATAGACAGCTTTTTGAACCAGTGCAGTGCCAGTGCTACTAAGGTGAGAGGCAGAGAGAGAGGCTATCCAGTCCACCACTTTACTTGAGCAGATCACAGAAGAAAGGTGGAAGCATCTGACAGCAAGTGACAAGCATTTCTTAGATTGCACACTGGAATTCAGTTATGGACTTTTCGTTATAAAGTTTAGTTTACACACTTAAACTTGCACCTAACTTATTCACAATCACAACTTATTTTATTGTGGTATTGTCATATATATTTTATATGAATTAAATTTACATTGTGGGAATAATTTGCACTGCATTTAGCACAGACATGTCACTTTATTTTTGATACTGTGGGCGATGATTTTGAATACAAGAAGAATATATATATATATATATAATTGCAGGCACTTTATTAGCATTTTTAGCACAGCCACTTTGTTAGTAGTTTTTGATGCATTTTTCACTTTAAGCGTTGTAGGTTTGATGAAGCTGGCCTGGCACATCATCATCAATTGAGCAAATCAAATGAAACCATGATTAAGAAGACTGTGCATGCTCCTGTTCTGCCTTTTGATCAGCTGAAAAGATGGACGAACCAAAAACACCACCTTCCACCCCTGGCCCTTCAACTTCAAGTGATCTGCCTGGCTGTGAGAGTGAGGAAGCTCAGGAAGGAGACCACCCCTGGCTTTAAAAGGTAGATGCTTTAAAAGGGGAAGGGAGGGACATACTTTATCTGTTTTTTGTTTACAAAAAGTTACAGCCTAAGGAATTGTGATTGTCCTTTAGGTTAATCATTTGAATAAATCATTTGAAATAATAAAAAACAATATGATGTTCAAACTTTTGACTTCTTTCTTTAATAACTACATAACACAGTACTGGTACTTTTACTTTCAGTACTTGAGTAGAATTTTTTTTTCAAAACTACTGGTACTTTTTACTTTTAGTACTTAAGTAGCAAATTTTTTGAAAAAACTACTTGCAATACTTAAGTAAAAAAAATGTTGAATACTTTAGTACTTCTACTTAAGTAACTTTTTCTGCGAGCACTTCCACTTCTACTCAAGTCACTTTTTGATCGAGCACTTGTACTTTTACTCAAGTAGAAATTTTGAATACTTTATACAAGTCTGGCTACTTGTATATCAAGACATCGCTTGTTTATCAAGTCAAAGTTTATAAAAAAATGTTGCTTGTCCTGCAAAAAGCTCTCAAACCAAGTTACTCTCAATCCAAGACTCTACTGTATTTGTGAGGAAAAAAAGGACAACAATTTAATAAGGGTACAGTGTTGAATAACTGAGTAATTGTCAATTCAAATTCAAATTCAAAGTTTGAGAGTGCTGAAAGCTAAAAATTGGAGTGGTTAGGAAGGAAGCCCAGTAGGAAGTGCCAAGTAGGCAAGTTGTTAAATTATCCACAAGTGACACTTTAAAACCCTTTACAGGTTACCAGTATATAGTTAAACAGGAGGTCTGGTGCTAGAATTATTGCTCCCACTTTGTGGGACATCACTTTGATAAACATCCCCTCAGCATTTCTAGCTGCTGCCATCTTGAGTAAGGGCAGATGATTCATGCAGCATTTATTTCCTAGAACTTATCTGTGACGACGCTCTAGAAATTCTTCTGTACAAGATACATGGGCTACTGGTACACTTTTGCAAGATCAGGCATACAGGCAGGAGGACAAATTTAATCGAGAAAAAGCCTCTGCCTCCCTCCTCCAGATGAAAGAATGTCCATCATGACTCCTGGGATGTATGACATCATTGTGGCCTGGCCAGAAATTAGGAAATGAGGAAGCAAATTACCAAATAAGTTTAAAACAAGTAAAAATAATATACCTTGCTATCTATTTAATAAGTCCAGCAGCGTACGGATTTAAAATAGTTGATTAAGAGAGTAAAGTTCTACTTTAAAGAATCATAGGTGAAAGATTTTGTGTGTGACTAATGAACACAGCTGTCCATTGCCTAGAACCCAGAAAAATAATGGTCTGCAGGAGGTGCTAGAGGACTATGTGGACTATGAGGTGATACAAATGCACATGTTAATGCTGCCAGTGGTAAGGCTAGGTTCACACTAGCCCGCACTATGTGTTGCGGTTGCGGGAATCTCATTGATTCCTGCACCCATAACCACCTGCAGATGCATTGCATCATTGAAGCGGTATCGCACTGCTCCATTGTGCTTTGGTAGCAGCGTGGGTGCAGCACGGTGTACCCACAGTTTTGGGTGTGGGTTAGCTGCACTTTGCCATAGGCTTCTATTAAGTCCTGTAATTTTGGTGAATGCAGGACTTTTTAGAAGCTTTCATAAAATGCAAAAAAACTGCAGGAGATATTCAAAATTTTAGGCAAAGTGCAACTAACCTTCACCAAAACTGCACTGTGGCCAAAGCGCAACGTATTAGTGTGAAGCTGCTCTTAGGACTCATTCAGATGGCCAGCTAGAGGCAGCTGGCCTGCAGTATACAGATATGGCTTAACTCCATCACTGGACACATGGTACTTTGTGCTATGCTACCATACGAACTGGACAATTAGTAGGATGCTTTAAAGTGACTCACATTAACATGTATATAAAGAGGGAGGTGTACTATAGTGACTTAACACTTTAGCAATCTATTATATGAGATTTATCACTAAGTTTACTTTTGGGATTAATTATTTTATAGTGTGTATATTAATATTAATTGATTAATTGATTTTGGGTAGCTAGGGGGATATCTAGGTTTCCGCAGCTGTAGCTGTGCGGTTGGGAATAAGAGCATAGCATACGACCAAATATCATATTCAAACTTGACAATTACCTGCACCCAGAACCACCATCCCTGTTTGCATCCAGTGCCAGAAAGAGCCCGTAATTGCATGTAACTACTTGGATAAGTGGTTCCATGCAAACAGTGGCAGCGCTGGCCATTCATTTGCACAATGTACAAATCTGGCCATGCCACCACTGGCTGCAGTACAATACATAGAGGTAGTTTTCTGCTAGCAAGAATCACAGATTCTCATCGGCAGCCCCTCGTGTAAATGGGCCCCCTAGCAGGACATACATTGTACATTTTTTTCATTCAACCAGTGGGTTTAACAAAAAAAAAATGGACTGCAGATTCCACATTTAACACATTCAATGTATATGGGGGAATTAATCACACTGTGCTTTTGTGTTCTCACGACGGGGAGCCTTCCCAGCAATCAGAATACAATTATCAGTATTTCTGGCTATAACTGGCGGCACTGATGGTTTGGAAAAAAAATGACTGTACAAACAGGGTGCCCATACATGGATCAAAATGCAGCTGACCCCTGCTGAACTGGCCGAATTTCGATCGCATTGGAGCATTTAACTGCGGTTAGAGACAGATGATCGCCCCTGGATGTAACTGTTCACATAGAAATTTGATCCCAGCCTCAGGAACAGAATCTCTGTAGAGTCTTGCCGCATGAATCTGCTTTCTGGAAGTGATCAACTGTGTGAAGGCAACCTAAACCTGCAGGGTGGACTAATACAGATTTAAAGAAACCTATGCTAAGAGAAATATTTAGTATGCCATTGCTGAAGGTTCCTGAAAATGCTAGAATCCTAGCTTTCATGCTGACCCACTTGACATCAATACATTCTGAGCCATTGACCAGCAGTAAGTATGCAAATTAGGATTTTGGACATAATTCTCACGTTACCTTACCTGCCACATACTTCTCCCAGGGCTGAAAATTCAAAAATTTGGAAGGGGACCTTCCATAAAAGAAAAGGGTCCATTTTACTGACATTTTTCTTTAAAAACTGTTAGATTAAAAGGACATTGGCACAGCTTTTGATGTTTGCAGTAGGCTTTGGATTATATCACTATTACTCCCAGGAAAGATGCACATTGTAGGAGTGCATGCTTGAGAGATTTTTACCACCTTGCTTTCCCTAGAAGGCAGTGGTGAAACATGGTGATGTCACCTGCTCCTTTTGGAAACACTGGAAGCTGAAGGAGTGGCGGGCTGTGAGTAAAGTGTATCTTCTATCATCTTGGAAGTCCAGCTTTAAAACCATGTTTTATATTGCACCCACAATAAGGGTATAACATGAAACACTGTCACACTAACCAGCCCCTAAAATGCACCCCACATAACATCATGGCGTTCTTTCCCTGCAATGTCCTGCTTTTTTTTTAAATTATGGCTCTTTGTGGTGCTGCCCATACAGCTGAGTCATCCATTCACAGAGATCTATAAATGAGAAGACTACAAGTTCCTTCTTCCACCATGGCAGAGGGACTTGCATATCTCAATGAAGCACAGGTGCAGTGACATCACTGCACTTGCAGTCCAATTGTTTACTTCCCTCAGCCCCATGGCTGGTGGTCCATACCTCTGTACAGACCTAAAGCCTGGTACACACTAGTAGTTTTTTGGCACAACCCTCCAGTTAGCTCTCCCAGCCATTGGCCGATGGGCAGACCTTTTTCCATCAGCTTCTGTCAGACCAACTGCAGTACTATTGAACTGGCTGATGCCCCCTGACATTTGACCTGTGTGTACTAGGCTTAAGCTGGATACACACTATCAAACTTTTGTGGTTAGATTTCCTTCAGATTTACCTTTTCTATGTAGTGCCAGGGCCTGCCAGATTGCATACAAATTGAAAGTGTTTAGGTTTGACCTCATATTATATGGTTTTGGTAAGTCTGAAGGAAAAAGTCTTCAGAAAATCTTATAGTGTGTATGGCCCTTAAGGCTGGGTTCACACATATGAGATGCGGGAACCAGCACAATTCTTGTGTTGGTTCCTGCATAGCATCTAAAGGGCCATACACACTATAAGATTTTCTGAAGACTTTTTCCTTCAGACTTACCAAAACCATATAATATGAGGTCAAACCTAAACACTTTCAATTTGTATGCAATCTGGCAGGCCCTTGCACAACATAGAAAAGGTAAATCTGAAGAAAATCTAACCACAAAAGTTGGATAGTGTGTATCCAGCTTAATGCCTCGTACACACGCAACGATTGTTGGCCGTGAATTTTCGGCCAACGTCCGATCGGCCGATTGTCGGCTTGTTAGTATGATGCTTCCAACAACCGACTGCGACTTTTCGGCCGAACAAAATCTGGTGTGCATGCTATAAAATTTTTGTTGTCCGTCAACAGAACGGCCGATTATTCGTCAGTCAGTACAGATTTCGGCAGACAAAAATCAGATGAGCAAGACTGGGCATGCTCAGAGAAGAAAAAACACACGGAAAGTAAACCATCACATGACATCACTTCTGAAGTTGGTTGTTGTTGGCCGAAAAAATTTGTGTGCAGTCTAGAGCACATTTCAACCAACACAACAACACTGGACAAAAGACGGCCGATCGGTCGGCCGATAATCGTTGCGTGCAGGGTCGGCGCTACCTGTAAGGCGACCCAGGCAGTCGCCTAGGGCGCAACTCAGCAGGGGGCGCCAGCATCCTGCCTGCTGCACCTGGTCTCGGAATAAGTATGGACTGGTGGGTGCGGGCGGCGCCCCTCATGCTGCGCTGTGCTGGCGCCCGCCTGGGCGCTTTTGAGCTGAGTCTGAGTGAGTCAGTGTTTGAAGCCGTGCAGCATGGCGGAGAAAGGTGATCCTCTAACCTAACGGGAGTAGCCAATAGCAGTTCAGGGCAGGCTCCACCCGGCTCCAGTAGGCAGCGGCGGCGGGGAGGAAGAGCAGCAAGAGCGGGACCTCCCAGGACGGATGGACAGGCTGCCGGGGGCTGAAGAATGAGGATGGGCAGGAAGGAAGTGCTGGCAGCCACCCAGGGACAGCTGCATCTGCCTGTAAACGGATCCCTTGGAAAAGCAGCTCCACGACCTGTCCTCAGCCAGCTACGAGAGCGGGACCTGCCCACTGCCGCCGGTATGGAAGGTACTGTACTGTCTGTCTGTGTCACATACACCTTCCTACAGACGGGCTGCAGACAGTGCAGGGGTCTCTCTCACTTCCCTCCTCTCCATCCACCCCCTCCTCTCCATCCATCACCCCCCTCCTCTCCATCCATCCATCCATCCACCCCCTCTCCTCTCCATCCATCCACCCCCTCTCCCCACCTCCTCTGCATCCATCCATCCACCCCCTCTCCCCCCCTCCTCTCCATCCATCCATCCACCCCCCTCTCTCCCCCCCCCTCCTCTCCATCCATCCATCCACCCCCCTCTCCCCCCCTCCTCTCCATCCATCCATCCCCCTCTCCCCACTTCCTCTGCATCCATCCATCCACCCCCCTCTCCCCCCTCCTCTCCATCCATCCATCCACCCCCCGTCTCCCCCCCTCCTCTCCATCCATCCACCCCCCTCTCCCCACCTCCTCTGCATCCATCCATCCACCCCCCTCTCCCCCCCTCCTCTCTATCCATCCATCCACCCCCCTCCCCCCCTCCTCTCCATCCATCCATCCACCCCCTCTCCCCCCCTCCTCTCCATCCATCCACCCCCCTCTCCCCCCCCTCCTCTCCATCCATCCATCCACCCCCCTCCTCTCCATCCATCCACCCCCTCTCCCCACCTCCTCTCCATCCATCCATCCACCCCCCGTCTCCCCCCTCCTCTCCATCCACCCCCCTCCTCCTCCCCCCTCCTCTCCATCCATCCTCCCCCCTCCTCTTCATCCACCCCCCCTCCTCTCCATCCACTCCCCCCCTCCTCTCCATCCATCCATCCATCCACCCTCCTCCTCCTCCCCCCTCCTCTCCATCCACTCCCCCCCTCCTCTCCATCCACTCCCCCCTTTCCATCCACCCCTCCTCTCCTCCCCTCCCCTCCCCCTCAGTACCTAGCGCACCCCTCAACCCTGCAATCAGTCCGAAGAGCACCCTACAACCCTGCACTCTTTATGTAGCGCGTCCCGCAACCCTGCACTCCCCTGCATTCTGTGCATTGCACACTCCTGACCCCTGCCACCTACACCGTATACATGGGCAGGGGAAAGGGGTGCAGTCAGGGGCAGAGCCAGGGGGGGGCTGCAAAATTTGATTTCGCCTAGGGTGTCAAAAATCCTTGCACCGGCCCTGGTTGCGTGTGTATGAGGCATAACTCACAGGCAGTTCACACTGCACTCTGCAAACCATTGAAAGTTAATGACACCCCCAGATCGGTTCGCAGTGCAAACTGTGAAATGGTACAGGAAACAGAATTTATGGGTGTAAACACTCATTCAATCCGATTCCAGTGCGGACCAAAAAAGGGGTCCTGTGCCATTTTGGTCTGAATGTGATGCAAATTCAACCATACAATCTATATGGCTAAATTCCAATCACACAGAAATCACATGTGATCGGCACAGCAAGGTGGTGTGAATCACATGCAAATGTCTGTGATCCCACCAGTGTGAACTAATGCCCCGTACACATGTGCAGATTATCTGAAGACTTTTGTCTGTAGACTTACCAAAACCATATAATATAAGGTCAAACCTAAACACTTTCGATTTGTATGCAATCCGGCAGGCCCTTGCACTACATAGAAAAGGTAAATCTGAAGACAAAAGTCTTCAGATAATCTGCACGTGTGTACGGGGCATCAGCCTTTACTTGAAGTAGCATGATTTCAAAGTAGCAGGTCAGTGCGATTTCAGGTGCTACTTAAAAGGCATCTGTACGGCTTCAGGCACAGATGTTTACTGAAGTCGCACCCAAAATTGGCAAAAGTAGTGCAGGAACTACTTTTGCAAATCAGTGCAGTGCTGCAAAGTCGGCGTTGCATTGGAACGGTGCCAGTGTCGGTATTGGCTGCAATTTGTCATGCAATTTGACAGGTCAAATCGCATGACAAATTGCTCCAATGTGAACAAGGGCTGAACGCGCACAATTTCAAACCTGCAGGTTCATGCCCAGATGTCTATTGAAATTGCTCCTGAAGTCGTCAAAAGTAGTGAAGGAACTACTTTTGAAAATGGGTGCGGCGCTGCACATACAGTTTTGCACTGATTGGAACAGTGCTATTGCAGGCAATAGGCTGTGATTTGGCATGCGATTTGACATGTCAAATCGCATTTTTTAATTGCGCTGATGTGAACGGGGACTTAAGGCTGGAGGTATACAATGCAGCAGCCTGTCTATTGCACATGTGATGTACTGATTGCAGTTGCAATACTCTGCAGGCTTTAACCGCTTTACCACTGCTCACTGTGCTGCTACTGCGGCACAGTGGCTCGTTATCGTCTGGCGACGTAGGTCTACATCACCAGACATTCCCCTCTCTCTGCGGCGCGGGCACGCCGCCGGAGGCCTGCTCCCGCTGTTTTCAGTCACAGCCGGAGTCGGACCAGGGGAGGAGCGGCGGCAATCGCCGCTGTTCTTCCCCGATCGTCGGGGAATCTAGTTTGGAGATCCGCCCGCCTGTGTAAACAGAGCGGGCGGATCTCCTAAGTGACAGGCAGGGTCAGATTGCAGGGTTCAGCATAGCTGAACCCTCGATCTGTCCTTCTGTCACTCAGTCATCTCCCCCACACGTTAGTAAGCACCAGGCATACATTAACCCTTCCCTCTCCAATAAAATTAACCCCTTCCCTGCCAGTGTCATTTTTACAGTAACAGTGCATATGTATAGCACTGATTACTGCAGTAATGTCACTGGTACCCCCAAAAGTGTCAAAAATGTCAGTCAAGGGTCCGATCTGTCCGCCACAATGTCGCAGTCCCGCAAAAAAAATCGCAGATCGCCGCCATTACGCGTTAAAAAAAAACACCAAAAATGACAGAAATCTTTCCCTTTGTTAGTAAACGCAATAACTTTTGCGCAAACCAATCAAAATACGCTTATTGTGATTTTTTTTTACCAAACATAGGTAGCAGAAAACAAATTGGCCAAAAATTAAAAAAAAAAACGATTTTTACATTTTTTTGGGGGGGAATTTCATATAAAAAAAATGTTATAAATATTGTTATTTTTTCAAAATAAACGCTCTTTTTTTGTTTATAACGCAAAAAGTAAAAATCGCAAAGGTGATCAAATACCACCAAAAGAAAGCTCTGTTTGTGGGAAAAAAAACGTAAATTTCGTTTGGGTACGGCGTCGCATGACCACGCAATTGTCCATTAAAGTCGCACAGCGCCGAATCGCAAAAAGTGGCCCAGACATAAGACAGCAAAATCCTCTAGTGGTAAAGTGGTTAATGCAAAAATGTAATACATACACATTATTACACATACTTATTTTTTTTAATTAATGTTGATACAAATATTACAATTTTGTTGAAAAATGTGTAATATGCCTTGAAGGTCAGAGATAGCAGAACTAGCTTTTCCAGCAGAAGGCCAGCAAAGGTATCCTCACATCTTTCAGTGACCGTTCCCTTTAAGGCAGATTTAGGTATTGATAATTGCCCTTCTCAAAATCCTGCACCCTCTCACCATATAATCCTCCAGACAGACTCCTCCCCCAGTACCTCCCTATATAAGGATTGCTGACAGGCTTCTTTCCAGTGGTTGCACCTTCAAGCGTTGGTGGGTTTGTTGAGCAGTGATCATGTTCCTGCGCAGGGCTGTCCTGGCTGGTGGAGCAGCACTTTTTGCTGCAGCAGCTCTGAGGAACATTGGAGAAGACTCGAGTGTAACTGCTGTGCAATGGCCGCCAGCTTTCACCAGGAGCTGGGACCCCAACTGGGACCGGTGAGTTTTTCACATTGTAGATGTGATTTTATTTCAACAGAAATTAAAGTATAACCAAATGGAATTTTTTTTTTTTTTTTTTTTGGGATGAAGTGGAGAGGGATTAGAACCCCTGTCAGTTTTTTTTTTTTTTTTTTTTTTTTTTTTTTTTTTTTTTTTTTTTTTTTTTTTTTTTTATTGCTGTCTGTGTTCTTGTTAAGGCGATTAACTCTCTTTGTGTGGTTTAAAGTTTTTGAAAGTACAAGAGGATTTTGGGTTGTCCCCCAGAAAAGTGTTTCCAATCTTCCATGGTTACAGTAGTTCTGATGACCTTGGGGTCTCCAAGGGATTCTCAAGTTGTGGTGGGTTTTTTTTTTTTCCTCATTTCCTGTTCTGGTTGTGGGACAGGAAGTGAAGGGAAGTCTCTGAAATTGGCCACAGATGAAGGGAGAAAAAAAAAATCTGATGGGTTATAACCTTACTTTGCTCTATTCAAAATGGGGGGGGGGGGGGGTTAGTTTTGCCTATAGCTCTACTTTAAGTTCTTACTATCTCATGTGGAAAGAGCATCCCCCCTCATCAATGGAGCGACTTGGGTTCTCCTTTTATTGCCTCCTGCCTTTGATTGGGTTAGGCGTAGTGTAATGTATTACCATTCATAAAGAGTGGGGCTGTGTGGACAGTTTACAGGCTGCCTATAGTGTGCAAAGTAGATGCTCTCCTAATCTCTTGACTGTAAGGATTATTGTAGCTTTCAGGCAAACCCAATTCACCTTTTTATGTATTGTGCTGTATGTAAAATGTGACTATAGTCTTCACAAAAGGAATACATAATTCCATGTAAGATTGTACAGGCTTTCCTTCACATCAACTTCTGCTTTCTCAAGTTGCATTTTAGGGTGACTATATACCATACAATCTTTTACATTTAGAATTTTCTAAATTACTTTTATGCTATGTAGAAGGATGCATCTAAACAACCCATTCAATTTGAATCCAATCAGGCTGGCCATTGCACTACTTGGTTGATGGTAGCTCTAAGCCCTGGCTCACTTGAAGTAGCAGATCAGTGTGATTTTAGGTGCTACTTCAGACAACTGTGCCGCTTCAATGTGAACGAGGGCTTAAGGAGATGATGTGCACACACTAAATGTGCATTGTACAAACCATAAAATCCAAAAGAAACCTACAAAAGGGAAAGCAGAACTCTATGGGAAGGAACGCTTGTGCAATCTCCTAGTGCAAGGGCCTACCTGATTACAAATTGACTAGGTTGCTTAGGTGTGTCCTATTAGTTTTGGAAATGCAAAGGAGATTGTGAACAGATCCAAACCGGTGTGTTGGTTTTGTATTAATGGAGAAAAATCTTGACTAACAAATGACCTATTCTCAATGGTTCCCACCCAAATTGGCAGCTTGAGATCTTTGCGTAGAGTAACTGCACATGCATCACTCTTTGCAGTATAAAAACTTTAACCTTAGGGGCATCCTGTTCTTCAATTTCCTTTTTAGATTAAGTGCCGGTTCACACACATGCAATGTCAGACATTGCATGTGATTTGCAGCGCACTGTTCTGCAAATCACATGCGATGTCTGTGTTGCGAATTCAGCCATACAGAATGTATGGCTAAATTTGCATTGCGTTTGGACCAAAGTCTCTCAGGATTTTTTTTTTTTTTCCCGCATAAGAATCGGATCGCATAGGTGTTCACCTATGTGATCCGATATATGTCCAAATTGACAGTTCGCACTGTGATATGCGAACTGATCTGGGGGTATTGACACCCCCAGCTTTTCGCATATGGCAGTGTGAGCTGCTGCCGAGTGGGATGTAGGGTTCCTGCATTATGTATGTGGGCTGCCACTTGCCTTCAGCTATGTAGCACAAGGCCCTGCCTGGTTGCATTCAAATGAAGTGCTGGTTCACATATATGTAATACTGGAACCTTGCAAATCCACTGGAGGTTCCCACATCGCACACAACTCACTGGCAGTTCACTGCCATATGCGAGTCGCTGGGGGTGTCAATACAAAGTCCTAGTATTTTGAAATCAGGATGGAGCCATGAAAAGCATTGGCAGTTTTCTGGCCAGCTTCTGTCACTGTGAAAATGGCCTAGAAAATGTGTGGTCACTTAATCACCCTGTGCTATTCAGATTTTAAAAACAAAGCCTCTCTCAAAGTTTGAAACAAACCTTTTTAAAAGTGAAATTTAAGCTCTGGCTTAAAAATATTCCAGATATATTAATGTATGTATTAACTCAAGTACCCTCTATTGCTCTGAGCCTTCTCAAAAAAAAAAAGTTTCTTCTTGCTGTAAATCCTGTTACTGGGTGGCTTTGTTCATTCTCCATAGTCCCACAATGTAGTAACCTTCTGCTTGTTCCAATTACTATGGGATCTGTAGTGTGCATAGAGCAGAACACATAACCACAACTAACATGTACTGCTCACTCTAAACGGAGTAGAGGTTTGGGAGCTCACAAGGACATTTAGGCCTCATGGACGTTGTTACAGCTGCTGTCTTTGGCATCAGACATTTTTCCTGCAGCCAGTAATCTCCCCAGCATGTTGTTCTATGAATCCATGCCAACATACGCTGTTATCAGCAGTTTTTAGCAGGGGCATTTTCTAGTTGGGACCCCCCCCCCAAAAAGAAACCCCAGTGGGTTTTGAGGCGTTTTAGCTTTAAAAACGCTATACGCTAATAAAGCTTAAACGCAGAAAAATGCTAAATGCCGAAAAGCTGCGTTTTTGAGCCATAAGGTTTTGTGTAAGTATAGTTTTGTTAAAAATGGCTAAACTCTACAGCGGAAGAAAGCTGAAAATCCTACAGCTTTCTACTGGCATTTTTGATAACATCCAGTGTGCATGAGGCCTTACAAAGAGGCAAGAAGACTCTTTAAATAAATTAAAAAAAAAAAAATAAATTTACAGGGCAATTAAGTAATGGCTGAATTGGGATATCTTTGTGTATTCACTCTAGTTTTACAACTTCTCAAGATTCAATTTTCTTTTACTTTCTCTACTCTTGGGTGACTACATAAAGTAGGCTCTTCCAAAAAAGAATGACAAGTGTTAATCTCTGCATATCACTCCAAAATTTTACCATATATATCCCAAGATTGTCTGCTAGACGTTGAAACGTCTGCCTACAAGTAAAATTATGTTCTGCGCAAACTAACCCACTAATGTATATTTACAATTTTTAGACGTGAACCAAGGTCTTTGATCAATCTAAATGACCTGAAAGGAAATAAAGAGGATTTGAAATGTGAACTAAGAAAATATAAAGCAAAGGCCAGGCGTCACATCTTCCTTATTCGCCATGGACAGTACAATGTGGCTGGTGAAACTGACCCTGAAAGAGTTCTAACACCACTTGGTAAGTTTAGTTTGGACCTACTTTCAACACTAGCTGTCATGCCTATGGTCTCCTTATGTGAAAAGGTGCATGGTCTTAATCCTCAACATTCTTTTTAATTAGGATTGCCATCTGACTGGCTTTAAACAAGTAACTTTTTCACTTTTCTAGGTCTGAAGGAGGGTTTTACTATTGGTACAGGCTGCCCCTAGGTTTGTAGGATCTTGCCTTTGAGACTGTAGGATCAGTCAGCCTTTACACCTCAGAGGGAATTTGCAGCTAAGGTACTGGGTTGAGTCACTGCCCTTGTTTCTCCCCGGCTCTGGTTCTGGTAAATTGACTCAGTACCAGCAGAGATCAAGGCAAATGGGCTTATGTAGTAAACCTGAATTCTGTTAGATTCATGGTTTTATTAGGTCTTGGTAAATGAAACTTGCAATTTCCATTTTTGCCCTTGCAGGGAAGCAGGGGAATCTGTCCTCTGGACTTATTAGAAGTCTTTTGTGAGTTAGAAAACCCAGTCACTTGCGTAATTGTCTAGTCTCCTACATTAGCATAGCACATCTGAGACCTGTGTATGCAATGCCACTTTGCAGATGTACAGTTAACAGCTAGATTAGATGGCTGCAGTTCAGCTTTTGACTTGCAGTATCTCAAGTGAGTACACCCCTCACACTTTTGTAACATTTTATTATCTTTTCATGTGACAACACTGACGACATGACACTTGTGCTGTCTCCTCAAAAATGACTCGCACAGCTATTAATGTCTAAACGGCTAGCAACAAAAGTGATTACACCCTAAGTGAATGTCTAAATTGGGCCCAATTGGCCATTTTTCCCTCCCAGTGTCATATGACTTGTTAGTGTTGCATGTCTCAGGTGTGAATTGGGAGCAGGTGTGAAGCTTGGTGTTATCGCTCTTACTCGCACTGATCACTGGAAGTTTAACATGGCATCTCGTGGCAAAGAACTGAGGATCTGAAAAAGATTGTTCCTCTATATAAAGATGGCTTGGGCTATAAGATGATTGCCAAGACCCTGAAACTGAGCTGCAGCATGGTGGCCATGACCATACTGTGGTTAAACAGGGCAGGTTGCACCCAAAACAGGCCTCGCCATGGTCAACCAAAGAAGTTGAGTGCATGTGCTCAGCGTCGTATCCAGAGGTTGTATTTGGGAAATAGACGTATGAGTTCTTCCAGCATTGCTGCAGAGGTTGAATGGGGAGTCAGCCTGTCAGTGCTCAGACCATACTCTGCACACTGCATCAAATTTATCTGCATGGCTGTGTCCCAGAAGGAAGCCTCTTCTAAAGCAGAGCCCACAAACCGTTTGCTGTGGATGAAGGACATGGTTTACTGGAACCATGTCTTGTGGTCTGAGACCAAGATAAACTTATTTGGTTCAGATGGTGTCAAGCGCACGTGGCGGCAACCAGGTGAGCAGTACAAAGAGTCTTTCCTACCATCAAGCATGGTGACGGGAGTGTCATGGTCTGAGGCTGCATGAGTGCTGCCGGCACTGGGGAGCTACAGTTCATTGAGGGAACCATGAATGCCAACATGTACTGTGACATACTTGAAGCAGAGCATCATCCCCTCACTTTGGAGACTAGGCCGCAGGGCAGTATTATGACAGGACGCCAAACACGCCTCCCAAGACGACCACTGCTTTGCTGAAGAAGCTGAGGGTAAAGGTGATGGACTGGCCAAGCAACGGAAGGTGGAGGATCGCAAGGTCTCTAACATCCACCAGCTCCATGATGTCATGGAGGAGTGGAAGAGGACTCCAGTAGCAACCTGTGAAGCTCTGAGGAGCCCAAGAGGGTTAAGGCAGGGCCAGAAAATAATAGTGGCCACACAATATTGACACTTGGGGCCTAATTTGGACATTTTTACTTAGGGGTGTACTCCCAGCAGTTTAGACATTAATGGCTGTTTTGAGGGGACAGCAAATTTACACGGTTATACAAGTTGTACACTCACTACTTTACATTGCAAAGTGTAATTTCTTCAGTGTCCCATGAAAAGAGAAGAAAATATTTACAAAAAATGTGAGGGGTGTACCCTTGTGAGACACTGTACTTGGTCTTGCGCTTCAGCAGCAAAGACAGTGACCGAGTGCTGTTTTAAAGCAGACTATTTAAATGTAAGATGCTGAATTACCATTAAAGCTAGGTGGGAAATCGGGGGAATGGTTTGTTCTTTCATTCCAGCTTCTGCCTACAGTGCTAGGTTAGGGTCATGAGCATTCAGGAAGATCCTGGGAAAGCTGGGGATCCCGTATATAATTAGTATGCTTATCTCAAGACTTGAGTTTGACTTTATATGTATTAACTTGGCCCCAGGATTTCCTACTTGTCAATCAGGTCCCTCCACAATTAGATCAACTTGTGTTTCTTACTGCATTGTCTTCATGCTGTAGGTCGCGAGCAGGCTAACTTAACTGGTCAGCGCCTTGCTAATTTGGGCTACACATACAAGGAGATGACCTACTCTACACTGCAAAGGGCCAAAGAGACCTCAGAAATAATTTCCCAGCATCTGCAGGGTAAGTTTTTGGAGAACTGTCGGCATATAAAGGTGTAGCTAAGACATTTAATCATTTTGAATACTAGTTTTTAACAAAGGTGCCCAGATGGTTGCCTTTTTTGCTTGACAAGTGTGCTAATAACTCACAGGGGCTTGTTGGAACAGGAGCAGTTTGTCAACACTACAGGACATTATAGTGACTGCAGTTCAGTTAACCACACTCGTACAGCTGCCCTACATATTTAAAGTGATGATGGAAATGATTGTGTTCATGCACTAGATTTGGGATATGCTGCTGGCCAAGAGGCTGGTATGCATGTAATGTGTACTAAAATGGGGACCCAATCTCTGCTTTTTCACAGGTGTGACACGAACTGGTTCTGACTTGCTAAGAGAAGGGGCTCCCATTAGACCAGATCCATGTTCTGACTGGAAACCAGATGTTGTGGTGAGCCTTAAATCTCAGCACTGAATTTCAGTGACTGTCCTTATGAGCTTAAACTTTTGCTTTAGAGGCATGTACTTTATGTAGAAAACATGAAGTAAGCAAATCTAAAGAGGAGTGTGTGGCAGAATTGGCATGTAAAAATTACCCCAGAAGCTAATTGTGAGGTATAAGACCTGGAACAGTACTCATCTGTAGCTTATAGAATTTGGTAGCAAGATGGCACATGCAGGGCCTGTGCTTCCACTAGGCAAACTAGGCAGCCGCCTAGGGCGCATTGCAACCTAGGGGCGCAGCAATGAGTTGGCACTCTCTGTCCATCATGAATGATCCTTGTGAGCTGAGGGGAGGGGGCGGCAGTGGGGGAGGAAGAATGGACAAAGATGCCAGGTGTCTGGGACAGTGGCTGAACTACCAGGCCCTGGCTTTCCACCACTGTTGGGGGGGGGGGGGGGCCAAGAGGCTGGAAATTAGCCCACAGGAGTTCTGCCTGCATGATCATCCTCTTTGGCTGGAGCTGAATGGTGTAAACCTGACCCCAAGTTTGGCACTGGAGGGTGGCACCTTTACTGGAGCAGAAACGACGAGGCACCGGAATGGTCTGAGGAGGTTTGGGATTAGGGACGTGCGGAGTTCTCGGACTGCTGCTTCTCCCTTCACTAGGAGCCGGTTGGAGCTGTGGTGAGCACTGTGGTCCAGAAGAGGAGCATCCTAGAAGAAGGAATCAGCAGGATCACAGTGAAGGAGGGCAGAGTGAGGGCCACTCTCTTCATACCGCCCAGTGAGTGTCCCCAGAACAGGGATCAGGGTTCCTGGGTGTGACATGGAGGTTCCCTGGTGTGAAAGGGAATCGGGGTCACCACGTGTGCCATGGGGGATAGGGGTCACCGGGTGTAACAGGGTTTCGGGGTCACCAGGTGTGCAATGAGGAATTGGGGTCCCTGGGTGTGCCATGGGGGACTGAGGTCCCCAGTTGTGACATGGAAAAACATCAGGGTCTCTGGGTATGACATGGAGGAACATCAGGTGCCCCTGGTGTGACATGGAGGATTATCGGGGTCCCTTGGTGTGGCATAGAGGGACATTAGGGTCCCCAGGTGTGACATGGAGGAATATAGGGGTCACTGGGTATGACAGCATAACATAGAGGAGCCATCAGATCAGGGTCACTGGGTATGACATAGAGGAGTTTTTAACCCTTTCCCTTTTTTTTTTTTTGGGGGGCGCAAGTAGCTGGTCTTGCCTAGGGCGTAAAATAGTCTAGCACCGGCCCTGGGCACATGCCTTCAAAAGAACAAGAATGTCTCTTGCACATGGCTATTGGCTTGCTTTGGCTTTGAGGTATGAATTCTGTCCTATTTTTGCCCACAAGCAGGGCAGGAAGCCATTGCTTTCATGCTGCTCTGTGGCACGAACTTACTGCAGTGAGCTTGGACTGCCTACATGTGGCAGACTCCCGCTCTAGGTACAATGCATGAATGGTAAAGCTTCAATGGAATTGCAGCCATCTAGGTGTCGCTTGCATTAGACTAAGACAGACTACTTCCCTTTTTAGACATTATACACTTGGGAATTTGAACTAGTTTGTGCTGCTTTGTTCCTAAAATTTGCTCATTTACTAAATGCTTAATCTGATCTGGAAATCTCCTCTCTCCTCCAGTATTTTGAGGATGGCCCACGTATAGAATCTGCTTTTAGAAGCTACATTCACCGTGCTGACTATGAACAGAAAGATGAAAGCTTTGAAATCATAGTCTGCCATGATAATGTTATCCGCTACCTTGTTTGCAGGTAAGGAATCTGCCATCTCCTCCTTTATGCTTCCAAAAAAAATGGCCAACATTCTATATTTTATGTGAAAATGCTTGTCAAGTTTGCTCTGGTATAATCGCACATCAAGTGAGTGATCATTGCAGCCTGATCACACTGGTAGTCCATGAAGACCTAATACTTTGGACAGTAACTGCTGAAGGACCGCATTGTGCAATAAATTGGTCACCGTAATGGCAGTGTAGTTTTGTTCAGCTAGGGCTGCTTTTGTTCCACACTGGAGGCCCTAGTTCAGGAGCGGGTATTCTGCAAACAAATCCAAATGGCAGTGCATACAGATAACTTAAACCTGTGCTCAGATCATGCAGCACTGGCAAGCTGTAACACAAACAGCCAGCAGGTTTGTAAATTGTTATAATCCAACTGAAACCTGACTTTCTTGTGGGTATTCCATAAAATCCCATAGGAGCAAGAGGTAATTGATGGATTGTTTCTAATGTGGTGTGATAAGTGTGTGTGTGGGGGGGGGGGGGGGGGGAATTTGCCAACTGGCTGTGATGTGTCTTCATAGAAGTACACATGAACATAGGAAATGGGTCATGACATAAACACCAGAAACCCAAAAGTGACCACTGTACATGAGTCCATGTGGCATGTAATATATTTGATTTATAGATGCCAGTACCAGTGTTTTTTGTGTGGTGTGTTTTTTTTTTTTTTTTTTTTTTTTTTTTTTTTTTGTTATGCCTAACAAATTGATACAAAATATAACCTTCACCACACCTGACTGAAGACAACAGGGACAGGGTTTATTTACTAAAACTGAAGAGTGCAAAATCTGGTGCAGCCAAGGCAATTTAAAGTTTTGTTTAGCAGAACCAGGCAGACTTTAAGCCAATTTGGCATAGATGATTCCTAAACCCCCTCCTAGTAGTCTATTGATCATTGTTTTATATTCTATTACCCCCATCAGGTGCCTAGATATAGATTGCTTTTAGGAATGCCTTTTTAACCAACAATGGGAAAAGTGCTGAGAGGATGTAAAATC
Source organism: Pelophylax lessonae (assembly GCF_965119305.1). Lineage (NCBI taxonomy): Eukaryota > Metazoa > Chordata > Amphibia > Anura > Ranidae > Pelophylax > Pelophylax lessonae. The sequence continues at coordinate 258,846,732 of NC_138768.1, read as the reverse complement.
ACACATCGGCTGAGTTGGGCCCCATAAATCCTTTTTGGAAGGTCATGAAGAGTGTGAAGCTTCAAGGAGTTCCTTACATCATGATGAAGCTAAGCTATGTCCAAATGCAAACACATTGATGTCCTTCACACATACCAGGCCCTTTAGGGCTCTTTCACACGGCCGCTCCGTATGTCTGCAAATCATCCTATTTTTTTGCGGACATAATGGAAGTCAATGGCATTGCGGACGTCAGCGGAATACCATCCGCTGACATCCGATTTTCTTCCTTTCAGTTCTGTTCCGTTTTTTGGAACAGAACCCTATTTTTCCTCCGTTCAAAAAACGGAAAGGAAGGAAAATCGGATGTCAGCGGTGACATCCGCAATGCCCATAGACTTGCATATGTCCGCATATCATCCGCAAACGGATGGGATGATATGCGGACATACGGAGCGGAGTGGCCATGTGAAAGAGCCCTTACAGTTCCAGGGCAATGCAGATGGCCAGTATGGATGGTGCTAGCAGCGAATACCAACAGCTATATTGAGCAGCTTGTCAGCACAGAGGACTTGGTGATTGCAAAGCTTCATTAAATAAAAAAAAAAATACATTATACATGCCTGGATCCTTCTTTCTCAGGTCCCTCTTGGGGAGGGGGCCGCGCCCACAGCAAGCAACTTCCTGTGGGGGCACCTGAGTTGCAGCTCCCTGTCTATTCAGACATGGAGCTGTGCCCTGGCCTTGCTCCCTCTCCTGATTGGCTTCCTCTGCTATCAGTCAGCCAATCGCACCATGCTGCTGTCTCAGCCAATGAGGAGAGTTCTGGGCAGCTGAGTAAACTCCTGCAACATCACTGGATAGATGGGTTTGGGTAAAGGATTGGGGGGCTGAGAGGCTGCTGCAAAGAATGTATAAGATAAAAAAGTCTTCTGCCTTTACAATCCCTTAATTCTCGACGCATGAAAACTGGCAATCAAGAAGTAGTAAAAGGCTTGAACTGCCAGATGGGTTATCTGAAAATTTATAAATTCTCTTACCAGCCTTCAATTGAGGTTCTCATCTATGGTACTCTACATAGGAGTATGAATTGCTTTTCTTTTCTGCTGCAAACTTCAGACAGTACACTGCTTATAATTACATTGGAGGTATGGAAAAGAGGCAATAAGCTATTGAGCTGCTGTTCCGCAAGTTCACTTCAGTTATTTATCCTGTGGTTTGATTTTTAGGCCCCCCCCATTCACACTTGTGCAACTTGCCATGCGAGTTTGGACCCCAAGTTGCATGACAAGTCACGCCCCATGTTTACCAATGCATACCATCGTATATGTGACTTAGTCACTCCTGCACCACTTTGGTTCGGCTTTCATGAAAATTGCGCCTGCATAATAAATGTGCAACTTGTGAAAATGCGGCAATGAAGAAAAATGGTGTGGGGTCCCCCCAAAATCCATACAGTCCCTTATCCAAGCATGAAAACCAGCTCACTCATCCCCCCCCCTTCCTAACCATACCTGGCCACATGTCTTCAACACAGGTGATGCTCTGGGGAATGGGGGGACTATGCCTCCTCCCAAAGCACCTTGTCTCCATGTTGATGGGGACAAGGGTCTCTTCCCCCCCCCCCCCCCCCCACCACAACCCTGGCTTTCTGTGGGGGAGGGGGGGTTCTGCAGGCAAGGTACTTATCGGAATCTGGAAGCGGCCTTTAACAAGAGGCCCCCAGATCCCATGTGAATAAGTATAGGGTACCTAGGTACCTAGTACGCGTACTCATTCACCAAAGGTGTTGTGTAAAATTGCAGTTTTTGACACTTAAAAAAAAAAAAAGTCCCCTGGTGTAGATCCACAATCCTCCACCCCTGACAAAGGCTCCTGCCATCTGACAGCCCCTAAAGACCATGAGCTGTCAGACAGCAGGAGCCTTTGTCGGGGCTGGAGGTCCTTTTTTTTTTTTTTTTTTTTTTTTTTTGTCCCCCCCCCCCCCCCCCCCTTGTGGTGGTAAAATCCAGTTAGAAAATTAATGACTTTCTCCCTTCCCATAGGGCTCTTCAGCTGCCTCCTGAAGCTTGGCTACGCATGGATCTAAATCATGGCAGCATCACTGAACTTGTGATTCACCACAATGGTTGTGTAACTCTAAGAATGCTTGGTGACGCTGGGTATATGCCGGCTTCAAAACTCAGCTGCTAAACTGGATGATGATTGTTATGCAAAGCCAGAGGGCTCAGGATCGATACAACTGCCTCCATACTTCAAGACTTGATGCAAGATACTATAACATGGTGATGGGAGTAACGCTTTTTGGTGACACTATGGAAGTTTACTGCAATATAGAAAGTATGGTGACTGCAAATTACAGGGTACACATGCCTAAACACCCAGTAAATGCTGCACTTTGTGTGAAGTGAATGAAGCACTCTAACTTGTCTGTACATGTTTTGTACCCTGTACACACATTTTGTACCCATTTTTAATGTCGCTTGTATCTTTTCTATTATGTGTTGGAACTTGTATTAAGCTGTGCTTGGCAAAGCATAATTTGTACATGGCAAACAAAATAAAATGCAGTTCAAAATTCAGCTTTTTGAAAATTGTTCATGTAAATATGTATAAAACTACTCTTAGCAGCAGTGGTGTTTTTCTATGGACAATAACAGAACGGGTAAAATTCTGAGTTAAGGGTCCACATGAAGATGTGAAGCATGTCAAATTCTGGTGTGGTTCAGGAGTCCCTACATGCTAATGGGATGGTCATGCTGACAACCCTTTCCAGCTAATGGGAGCTGGTTTTAAGGGGTTGGTGATCTATGGGCAACATAAACGCAAATGCTGCATAACAGGCTTGTTAACGGTTCTGCCAGTAGATTGCCATAAATCAGGATGCCCCCCTCCTTTTTTTTTTTTTTTTTTTCATCTTCTCTTCCCCCCCCCCCCCATTAGGTTCAAGACAGGGGATAATGCACATGTGCCCAAAAAATAATTAAAATACTTGTGTGGTATGTCTTGGCTGAATTTTCAAGCAAATCCTAGCCATTTTGAAAGCTGGAGTCTGTTTAGATCTCGGGGGGTGGTCTTCCAGCACTTGGATTTGCATTTTTGAGGGGGATAAAACTTGGAGTAGGGATATTATGGCATGCCCATTTGACAACTCTTGCAATGTACAGCTAAATACACTTCATTTGCTTGACGAGAAACAGATGGGACACTCTTGTTGTTTTGTGTTGTAGATGGTCCCTCCTGCACCCAGGCTATACTAGGGGGCACCCTTAAGGGTCACTGACAGCCTCCTTGGCCCCACTCCATGTTCCACCTGACTGCCCCTGCTGGCATGACTCGGGAGTATTAAGAGGTGCCAGCCCACCTGCCAGGGATTGGGTGGGGCCCTCAATACTCAAAGCAGCTCCTGGTAACCTCCCCCCTATTTTTTCTTCTAGAAGCTTCTCCAAGGTTCAAGCAAGTAGGGGGGTACCAGAGCTGCTGTCGTCCAGCCTCCCTGAGTCACTCAACCCTGACCCAGATTCAACCCAGCCAGGCAAAAATGTATCTACACTACAGCTATGTACAATAAGCTAGAGGGTGCTATATATAAATGGAGACACCTGCCCTTACATGCACATGAACTTTAATGGCATCCCAGTCTTCTTCTGTAGGGGTAAATATTGAGTTGGCCCACCCTTTGTAGTTATAACAGCTTTAGCTCTTCTGGGATGGCTCTGCACAAGGTATAGTAGTGACTGAGAATGTTTTACAATTCTTCCAGTGCATTTGAGGTTGGGCACTAATGTTGGATGAGAAGGCCTGGCTTGCAGTTTCTGCTCTTCATCTCAAAGGTGTGCTATCATTCTTCCACCCTAAACTCACTCATCCATGTCTCTATGGACTGTGCGCAGTCCTGTTGTAACTGGAAGGGGCAATCGCCAAACTTTTCCCACAAAGTTGGGAGCATGAACTTGTGCAAAATGTCTTGGTATAAGGACGCCTTAAGAGTTCCCTTCACTAGAATTTAAGGGTCCAAACCCCCCCCCCCCCCCTGAAAACCACCCCACCATAATTTCTCCTCTGCCAAATGATTTGGACCAGTGCACAATGAAAGGTCCATAGACATGGATGAGCAAGTTTTGGTGGCGGAACCTGACTGGCCTACACAGTCCTGACCTCAACCTTGCTGGAACACCTTTTTTAAGATGAATTGGAAAAGGCTTGGCTCGCAGTCTCTGGTCTAATATCAGTGCTTGACCTCACAAACGTGCTTCTGGAAGAATGGTCAAACATTCCCATATACACACCTAAACCTTGTGGACAGCTTTCCCAGAAGGGTTAACACATTTATAGCTGCAAAGGGTGGGCCAACTCCATATTGAACCCTATGGACTAAAACTGGGATGCTATTGAAGTTTATGCGCTTGTAAAAGCAAGCGTCCAATACTTTTGACAAGTTAAACTCGTATAAAAAAAAAAATTGGGGGAATTTCTGCACTACAAGGTGACCATAAATGATAAAAACCAGGTGAAAAGCTGCTAACACTAGACCAAACAGACAATGATCAAATACAAAATAAGTGCAGCCCTAATCAATATACAAAGAGCAAAAACATATGATTGTGATACATATGAAAAGAGCAATGTATAGTGTAAAGTCCAAAAAAATGAACTAAAAAAAATAAAGTCCCAGATCAATAAATAGTGAAGGCTCAAACCTTCAATAATACAACAGTAACGTGAAGATCAAAAATTCCTTCAACCACCCAGGGAAGTGCAGGGAAGAGGACACCACCAAGTGGAAGTAATGAGGAGCAGCTTACCGAAGCCAGATGGCCACTCAAATGAATGAGAGAGCCTCACCAAGCATGAGATAATCATTCCTAGATTCCAAAGTCTCAAAGGAAAATCGGCGACAGGGAAATCCAAATCCTCATAGAGAATCAGCAGTGGTCAGGCGATAGTAGCATATGGGGAATACATAACAAAAGACCATAGCGTGATCCCGTGTTCAATAAAACATAGGTTTATTAACCACTTGCCGTCTGCTCACGTTGAGCCTACTGGGGCAAAGTGGTTCGTTATCGTCTGACGTAGACCTATGTCGTCAGACACTCCCCTTTCTCGGCGGCGCCGGAGGCTCGCTCCCGCTGTATTCAGTCACAGCGGGAGTCGGGCCAGGGGAGGAGCAGCGGCGATCGCCGCTGCTCTTCCCCGATCGTCGGGGAATCGAGTGTGGAGATCCGCCCGCCTGTGTAAACACAAGCGGGCGGATCTCTGAAGTGACAGGCAGGGTCAGATTGCAGGGTTCAGCATAGTTGAACCCTCCGATCTATCCTTGTGTCACACAGTCACCTCCCCCCCCCCCCACACGTCAGTAAGCACCAGGCATACATTAACCCCTCCTTCTCCAATAAAATTAACCCCTTCCCTGCCAGTGTCATTTTTACAGTAACAGTGCATATATATAGCACTGATTACTGCAGTAATGTAACTGGTACCCCCAAAAGTGTCAAATGTCAGTCAAGGGTCCGATCTGTCCGCCGCAATGTCGCAGTCCCGCAAAAAAAAAATCGCAGATCGCTGCCATTACGCGTTAAAAAAAAAAACCACCAAAAATGACAAATCTTTCCCTTTGTTAGTAAACGCAATAACTTTTGCGCAAACCAATCAAAATACGCTTATTGTGATTTTTTTTTTTTTTTACCAAACATAGGTAGCATAAAACAAATTGGCCAAAAATTAAAAAAAAATTAGAATTTTACATTTTTTTGGGGGGGGGGGAATTTCATATAAAAAAATTTGAAAAATATTGTTATTTTTTCAAAATAAACGCTTTTTGTTTTTTTTTTTTTTTTTTTTTGTTTATAGCGCAAAAAGTAAAAATCGCACAGGTGATCAAATGCCACCAAAAGAAAGCTCTGTTTGTGGGAAAAAAAGGACGTAAATTTCGTTTAGGTACGGCGTTGCACGACCGTGCAATTGTCCGTTAAAGTCACACAGTGCCGAATCGCAAAAAGTGGCCCAGACGTAAGACAGCAAAATCCTCTAGTGGTAAAGTGGTTAAAAAACACTACTCACAAGCATGGACGATAAAGCAGGCATGTACAACATAGAAGAAACTGTCAGCCCGATCGCGGCGTCCCGTGTGTTCCAAACAGCATAGGAAAGTGTAGCCCGGACGGATGGGGGTGTGTGGACGTTGCGTCTGGTGCCGCTGACGCGTTTTGTCATCAAAAGGCGCTCAGGCACTCACTGACACTCAGGTACTTGGGTACTCCCTGGAACTCAGGTACTCACTGACACTCGGGTACTCCCTGACGCTCACTGACACTCAGGTACTTGCAGACACTCACTCACTCAGGTATTAATAAATGTTTTTATACTTCCTTAAATTATATATATATATATATATATATATATATATACATACATATAGCACTTATAATTACTCCCTATGAGTGATGTAAGGCTGATATCTCATATGATCAGTCATCACTGTTACCCCCAAATTCTCTTTCATATTCATAGTTTTAAGAAATCCTTATCTAGCCTATTCCCACAATCTGTTAATCCATTCTTATTTCTACATCGTTTTAGATCGTAAGATCTTTTTATTCTCACATCGTTCATTGCATCCTTTTTTTTGTTTTATTTATATTAGTCTTTTTCATTTTTTTTAATTTTTCATTTTCTTTGTCGTTCATTTTTATTTTTACATTTTACATTTATTTATGTTTGTTTTTATTTTTGGAGTAATATATTATTTTTTTTTGTTTTTATATTTATTTTCATTTTTATTTTTTTCATTTCCATTGGTTTTTCCATTGGGTTTTTTTTTTCTATTAGAATTTTTATTTTTTATTTCATTTTCATTCATCACATTTTTTTCATATATTTTTCTCCATGTGAATCTTTGTGTAGTCCTCTCCCTTTACATGTTTCACACGCGAAATCATCCGTTTTTTAAGGAAAAATTCTTCAAGAGTTTGTTTTATTTTAGATACATTTTTCCTCACTTGACTGCTGCCATCATTGGCTCCCCAGGCCGACATAGCATCTAGCATTATTCCACCCCTCCTCCCCTTCCTCATACACATAGTTCTGTGAATTTTTATTGCCTCATATTCCTTTGTTTCACATGACCACTACGTTTTCCAAAGACTTTGACCGGTGGCAGCGGTGGTGGTGAGGGGGGTAGGATCAGTGGCAGCGGTGATGGTGGTGAGGGGGGTGGGATTAGTGGTAGTGGTGAGGGGGGTGGAATCGGTGGCAGCGGTGTTGGTGGTGAGGACGGGTGGGATTGGTGGCAGCGGTGATGGTGGTGGTGAGGGGGGGTAGGATCAGTGGCAGAGGTGGTGGTTATATCAGTGGCGGTGGTGGTGAGGGGGCGTGAGATTAGTGGCAGCAGTGGTGTTGGTGAAGGGAGCTGGGATTAGTGGCAGCGATGTTGGTGGTGAGGGGGGTGGAATTAGTGGCAGCGGGGGTTGGATTAGTGGTGGTGGTGAGGGGGGTGGGATTAGTGGCAGCGGTGGTGAGGTGGGGTGGGATTAGTGGCAGCGGTGGTGGTGAGTGGGGTGGGATTAGTGGTGGTGGTGAGGGGCAGTGGGATTAGTGGCAGTGGTGGCGAGGGGGCATGGGATTAGTAGCAGCAGTAAAGGTTGTGAGGGGGGGTGGGATAAGTGGCAGCAGTGGTGAGGGGGGTGGGATTAGTGGCATCGGTGGCGAGGGGGGGGTGGTGGTGAGGGGGGTGGGAATAGTGGCAGCAGTGGTGAGGTGGGGTGGGATTAGTGGCAGCAGAGGTGAGGTGGGGTGGGATTAGTGGCAGCGGTGGTGGTGAATGGGGTGGGATTAGTGGCAGCGGTGGTGGTGGTGGTGAGGAGCAGTGGGATTAGTCGCGGTGGTGGCGAGGGGGCGTGGGATTAATAGCAGCAGTAAAGGTTGTGAGGGGTGGTGGGATAAGTGGCAGCAGTGGTGAGGGGGGTGGGATTAGTGGCAGCAGTGGTGAGGGGGTGGGATTAGTGGCATCAGTGGTGCCATCCTCTCCCACCACCCCCTATGCCTCTTACTGGTCCAATCACCACCACAGGTCTCATTCCTATCCCCCCATCACCTCTGTTGGGATCAGTTGCACTGGAAATATGTCACTTACTTGGTTAGTTTGTGGATTCCCCTCAGTATTCACATGGCTACAGGGATGCCTGTGTGTCATGGGAACTTCTCGTAGAGGGGAGAGCTCCTCCCCCTTTCACTCTTTTGGTGTCAGCTGACTTTCTCTTTCAGTGTCTACCTCCGTATACTTACATGGCCTCTCTCTCTCTCTGTCTCTCTCTCTGTGTCTCCCCTCAGTGGCCAGCAGCAACCCCCCCATGTGTGTGTGGTGGAACGAACAGACGGGCGGGCCCCTCATAGTAGCACGCCCCGATCAACATCTAATCAGTGAGTGGCTGAGAGCGCTGACCAGTGTGTTCTGGCCGGGGGGGGTCCCCTTTGTCAGAACACAATAGCACAGCAGGGATCGCTGTACTAACATCAGATTGTGAGTACAGTGGCTCCTCCTGAGCTATTCAGTTCTTTTTCGTTCAGCCAGCTGGGTTTTACAAAAAATAAAAATACTAGTGTGTACTAAGCTTTATGAATAGTTCTGTCCAGGGGTCAAGTCCTGGGAAAAAAGTGTGGGAACTCACAGTGAACACCCATGCGATCCGATCCTGGTGCGGACCCAAAAAAGGGTCCCGTGCGAGTTGTCCCAATGCGATGCGAATTCAGCCATACAATCTGTATGGCTGAATTCGCATTGCACACACATCACATGTGATTTGCACAGCAGTGCGCTGCACATCACATGTAAGGTCTGTCATTGCATATATGTGATATGTCAGAGACTGCAGACATGATAGAAGATAGAGGAGCACAAGGGGGGGGGGGCAGGGAGCACAGGGGAAGCAGAGAGCACTGGAGGAGCTGAAGGGGAGGGGGACTGGAGAGAATTAAGGGGGGTTTGGAAAGCATTGCAGGGGGGTTGGAAGGTGCAGGGAGTGGAGAGCACTGGGGGGGTGGGAGGGGGGGGTCTGGCAGGGAAAACCAGAGCGATGGAGAGCATGGAGTGAGGGGGCGAACTGGAGAGTACTGGGAAAGGGGGAACTTGGAAATCACTGAGGGGGGAGCTAGGGAGTACAGGGGGGTGGAGAGTACTGGAGGAGCCAGAGAGCATGGGGGGAGCTGAAGAGTACTGTGGGGGGCTGAAGAGTACTGTGGGGGGCTGAAGAGTACTGTGGGGGCAAAAGAGTACGGGGGGGGCTAAAGAGCATGGGGGGCCAAGACACTGGGTAGGTTAAGAGCACTGGGGGGGGAGGCAAAAACCAGTTGTATAGGAGGGGGATGGGGCAGCTGCATAAAGAGGAATTGATCTTTCTGTATTCCTCCTGCAGCCGCCGAATACCTGCAGGAGGGAGAGGAGGAGAATCAGGCATTCGGCGGAATACAGAAAGATCAATTCCTTTTTATGCAGCTGCCCCATCCCCCTCCTATCCAGCACACAGGGAGGCTGCCCAGCATGATGACAGCAGGCACTTACCTTCTTTCTGCCGCCGCACCCCGCGAGACACTGAAGGAGCTGTCACAGTGCCACTGTAGCTTCCTTCACAGAGCGAAGCGGCGCCCTGCAGGACACCGGCCTGACATCCCCCCACTGCCCACATCGCAGGTCGGGGACCCCTGTGTTCCATGGGAGCGGGAACAGTCAGTGGACTATTTTATCAATTTCGGGTAAGCGGATTAATCCGCCACAGTGTTCCCAGCCTGTCACCATCTATTAACATTGAAGAGGCAGGTGACCAGGCTGGAGTTGAATAGCGCGCTGCGAAGAATTAATCCGCCTACTCGAAACTGATAAAATAGTCCACTGACTTTACCCGCTCCCATGGAACGCAGGGGGCCCATAGCCTTTTTTTTTTTTCTACATAGCTGCACAGCGGGGGATTGTGGTTCCCCCTTGACAGTGGCCCTGCCTGCAGGACGCGGCTGGCAATGGGAACAGCGTTCCTGCTGTGAAAAAAGTGCAGGGACGCCGTTCCCATGCGTTCCTGCAGGATTCGAGCCCTGGTTCTGTCCATTGCTTAGAACCAAAAAAAACCTGCAGAAGATGCCAGAGGACCCAGGTGGTACAAATGCACATGTTAATGCAGCCAGTAAGTGCCGGTGTAACGTTAGAATTCCATACCTCGTTAGATTTCCATACCCTCGTCACTTCCTGTGTGAAACAGCTGAGCAGCGCAGCAGTGCGCATGCTCAGAGCCCCGGATACGTAATTGAACATCAAAGAATTTGACAAGTGCGCATGCTCGGAGGGCATGAAATAATCACGGCACTGTGTGTAATGTTATACTTGCGGCGGGTACATTAAAACAGTTCGGCTGCAACATCAATCATCTCCTCTCCTATCGCTGTCACTTCCCTGATCTCACCTAATAAATATAAAAGCGGTGGCGGGTGTATGAGATTTAAATGACGGCGATCGCGGCTCCGTGATCCGCTTTTATATTTATTACCCGAGAGCAGGGAAGTGACAGGGGAAGGAGCGGAGATGATTAATGTTGCAGAGGAGCTGTTTTAATGTAACCGCCGCAAATGTAACTACCGTGAGAAATCCATACCCTCCGTAGGTGCACCGGAAGTGACGAGGGTATGGTTTTCTCACGAGTATGGTTTTCTCACGGAACACCGGTTCACATTATTGCGGCTGCGGCGATCGCATGTAATATCGGAGCGCACTGCTCCTTCATTACATGTGATCGGCTGTGCGGTGCGAATTCAGCCATACACTTTGTATGGCTAAATTCACACTGCACCCGCAGCAAAGACGCACAGGACCCTTTTTTTTCAGCCGCATCAGGATCGGATCGCACAGTGGTTCACACTTGTGCGATCCGATCCTGTGCGAACTGTCAGATCGCACTGCGATATGCGATCAAACTGGGGGTGTCGTTACATTTCATTGACACCCCCAGCGTATCGCATATGGCAGTGTGAACTGCCAGGGGTGCGTTTGCGATGCGGGAACAGGCTGCAAATTCGCAGCCTTCCCGCATCGCATAAGTGTAACCAAGGAGGATTGGTAAAACAAAATCATTTTATTGGGGCTCATTCAGATGGGAGGCTATAGACATTTGTCCATGTCAAGGGCCAGTCAGAGTCCCTATTTGCATATAACCATAAGGATGAGCTGTTATATATGAATAGTGGCACTGGCCATTAATTTATAAAAATTACAAATAGGGCCATACTGCTGGAAGTTGCAGCCATTAGTTTCTCCGCCCACAGGACAGGCAAATTCTCAGCAGTGGCCACCCGTGTGAATGCCCATTGATTTGAATAGAAGTCGCATCCAAGTCGGATCATGATGATCCGACTTGTGGTGTGACTAGCGCTCTGAGGATCTTGAGGGAGGAACTCCACGCCAAAATGTAAAAAAGAAAATGGCATGGGGGTCCCCCCCAGGTTCCATACATGGCCCTTTGGGTCTGGTATGGATTTTGAAGGGAACCCCATGCAAAAAAACGGCGTGGGGTCCCCCCAAAATCCATACCAGACCCTTATCAGAGCATGCAGGTCAGGAAAGGGGAGGGGATGAGCAAGCGGCCCCACCCCCTCCTGGACCATACCAGGCCACACGCCCTCAACATGGGGAGGTGGGTGCTTTGGGACAGGGGGGGGCTCTGTTGATGGGGACAAGGGCCTCTTCCTGACAACCCTGGGCAGTGGTTGTGGGGGTCTGTGGGCAGATAACTTATTGGAATCTGGACACCCCCTGTAACAAGGGGGCCCCCCAGATCCTGCCCCCCATGTGAATGGGTATGGGGTACATTGTACCCCTACTCATTCACCCAAAAAAAGGCAGTGTACTATAAATAATGACAAGCGATGGTTTTGAGCAGTCCTGTATTAAAAATCTTCTCCCGGAGGGAGAAGACCTGAGGCAGAAGATCAGAGGAAGATTTTTAATAAAGGACTTCTCAAAACCGTCTCTTGTCATTATTTACACTACACTGCCTTTTTTGGGGTGAATGGGTATGGGGTACAATGTAGCATGGGGCAGGATATGGGGGGCCCCCTTGTTACAGGGGGCTTCCGGATTCCAATAAGTCCCCTGCCTGCAGACCCCCCCAACCCAGGGTTGTCAGGAAGAGGCCCTTGTCCCCATCAGCATGGGGACAAGGTGCTTTGGGGTGGGGGGGTGCAGAGCCCTCCCTGCCCCAAAGCACCCACCTCCCCATGTTGAGGGCATGTGACCTGGTATGGTACAGGAGGGGGTGGGGCCGCTAGCTAGTAGCCTCCCCTTTCCTGACCTGCTGGGCTGCATGCTCGGATAATGGTCTGGTATGGAAAGAAAACCGGCGTGGAGGTCCCCCAAGGTTCCATATCAGGCTCTTTGGGTCTGGTATGGATTTTGAGGGGAACCCCACGGAAAAAAAAAACAGCGTGAGGTCCCCCTCAAAGTCCATACCAGACCCAAAAGGACCTGGTATGGAAACTGGGGGGACCCCTACGCCGTTATTTTTTTTTCCATTTTTGGCGTGGAGTTCCCCATCAAGGTCCTCAGAGCGCAAGTCGCACCACAAGTCGCATCATCATGATCCGACTTGGATGTGACTTCCATTCAAATCAATGGACTCCCATAGGGAACTATTGATTTTCACATGAAAAAATAAGTATGACGGGGCTTAACGCTGTATGTGTCGCTAAGCAACCTTAAGCAGCATCAGACATTTTTACAGCTGTAACGCCCGTACTCAGAACACGCTGGCCCTGGTTTTTTTTTTTTGCAGCTTCAAAACGCCTGTGCCACTTACAGCTTCAATATGCCTGTGTGTGCATGAGGCCATAGAGGGGCGTTTTTCAGCTGCAAAAGAAAACGTCTGACGCTCCTAACAGATGCTGCAAAAATGCCATGTGTGCATGAGGCCTAATTCTCACATCACCTGCCACATACTTGTCCCAGGGCTGTGAATTCAGAACTGTTGAAGGGTACAATAAAAGTGGATAGTCCATTTTACTCACAGCCCCTCACTTTCCAACATGAATTTTGATTGAAAAAAAAAAACCCAGAGAAAAAAATTCTGGGGGGTGTGGGTGACGGTTGCTCACAGGAGAACTGCATGCTGCAGGAGTATGTGTGAAAAACAGTGCTGCGCCACTCCTTGCCAATGGTATTTTTACATATACATCTGTGAATTATAACACAATACAATATTCCAATATGATAATAAAAAGCATATATCATAAAATATCTAAATTAAAAAGTCTCTGTGGGGCAGATTTGCTAAAACTGGTGCACATAGAATATGGCGCCGCTGTGCATTGAAACCAATCAGCTTCTAACTTAAGCTTTTTCAATTAAGCTTTGCAAGTAAAACCTAGAATCTGATTGGTTACCAAGCACAGCTGCACTAGATTAATGGGCCATACGCACTATACAATTGTCTTTAGATTTTTTCCTTTAGGCTCCATGCACACAGGGCGTCATAAAAACGTGCTCCAAAGCTGTTTACATAACGCCGGGAAACAGCAGCTGTAAAAACGTGCTTTCAGTAGCTTTTTCTACTAGCGTTATTGCACGTTTGGCCACAGTAGCTGTTAGCAGCGTTTTTTTCTGCCTCCATTCAAAATCAATGGTTCCCTATGGGAGCCTATTGATTTGAATGGAAGTCACACCGCAGGTCGGATCAGGGTGATCCGACTTGCGGTGCGACCTGCACTGTGAGAATCTTGAGGGGGAACTCCACGCCAAAATGGGGAAAAAAAACGGCGTGGGGTTCCCCCCCAGGTTCCAAACCAGGCCCTTCGGATCTGGTATGGAATTTGAGGGTAGCCCCGCGCCGAAAAAACGGCGTGGGGTCCCCCCCAAAATCCATACCAGACCCTTATCCGAGCATGCAGTCCGGCATGCCAGGAAAGGGGAGGGGACGAGCGAGCGGCCCCACCCCCCCTGGATCATACCAGGCCACACGCCCTCAACATGGGGGGGTGTGGGTGCTTTGGGGCAGGGGGGGCTCTGCACCCCGCACCTCAAAGCACCTTGCCCCCATGTTGATGAGGACAAGGGCCTCATCCCCACAACCCTGGCCGGTGGTTGTGGGGGTCTGCGGGCAGGGGGCTCATCGGAATCTGGAAGCCCCCTTTAACAAGGGGGCCCCCGATCCCGGACCCCCTCCCTATGTGAATGGGTATGGGGTACACTGTACCCCTACTCATTCACCCCATAAAATGCAGTGTATGGAAATAACGACAGGAGACGTTTTGGAAAATTTATTAAAAATCTTCATCCGGCTCTTGTCCTCTCCGGGGGTCTTCTCCTCTCTCTCATCTGTGACACAAGGGGGCGTGGTCTCCCGATGACGTCATCTGGCGACCACGCCCCTAATGGCTATATAATAAGCTGCAGAGACCAGAGGCCGGCATAATCGCTGAAGACGTCGGAGGAGGAGGACCGGAGGAAGAAGGACAGCCGACAGCCGACAGCAAAAGAGCAGAAGACCGGAGAGGAGAAGACAAGAAGATTGGACAGCAGAAGGGCGGACAGCAGAAGACCCCCGGAGAGGAGAAGACAGCAGAAGACCCCCGGAGAGGAGAAGACAAGAAGGGCGGACAGCAAAAGAGCAGAAGACAGCAGAAGACCCCGGAGAGGAGAAGACAAGAAGGGCGGACAGCAAAAGAGCAGAAGACCCTCGGAGAGGAGAAGACCCCCGGAGAGGACAAGAGCCGGATGAAGATTTTTAATAAATTTTCCAAAACGTCTCCTGTCGTTATTTCCATACACTGCATTTTATGGGGTGAATGAGTAGGGGTACAGTGTACCCCATACCCATTCACATAGGGAGGGGGTCCGGGATCGGGGGCCCCCTTGTTAAAGGGGGCTTCCAGATTCCGATGAGCCCCCTGCCCGCAGACCCCCACAACCACCGGCCAGGGTTATGGGGATGAGGCCCTTGTCCTCATCAACATGGGGGCAAGGTGCTTTGAGGTGCGGGGTGCAGAGCCCCCCCTGCCCCAAAGCACCCACACCCCCCCATGTTGAGGGCGTGTGGCCTGGTATGATCCAGGGGGGTGGGGCCGCTCGCTCGTCCCCTCCCCTTTCCTGGCATGCCGGACTGCATGCTCGGATAAGGGTCTGGTATGGATTTTGGGGGGGACCCCACGCCGTTTTTTCGGCGCGGGGCTACCCTCAAATTCCATACCAGATCCGAAGGGCCTGGTTTGGAACCTGGGGGGGAAACCCACGCCGTTTTTTTCCCCATTTTGGCATGGAGTTCCCCCTCAAGATTCTCACAGTGCAGGTCGCACCGCAAGTCGGATCACCCTGATCCGACCTGCGGTGTGACTTCCATTCAAATCAATAGGCTCCCATAGGGAACCATTGATTTTGAATGGAAGAAAAAAAACGTATAACGTGGCTTAACGCACGTTAAGCAACGTTATGGAGCCTTTAGCAGCGTCAGACGTTTTTTGCAGCTTGATGCTGGAGCTCCTGAACCCACAGTTCCTGGGTTTTTTTTGGAGCTGTAAAACGCCTATGCCACTTGGAGCTCCTAAAAGCTCTATGTGTGCATGAGGCCATAGAATAACATGGATGGGCGTTCTGCAGCTGCAAAAAAAAACGTCTGACGCTGCTAACAGCAGCTGTAAAAACGTCCAGTGTGCATGAGGCCTTAGATTTACCAAAACCATATGAGGTCAAATCTAAACACTTTCAATTTGTTTGCAATCAGGCAAGTCCTTGTACTAATAGTTGAAGGTAAATCTAAAGGAAATCTAACAACAAAAGTTGGATAGTGTGTATCCAGCTTAAAGCTGGATACACACTATCCAACTTTTGTGGTTAGATTTCCTTCAGATTTACTTTTTCTATGTAGTGCAAGGGCCTGCCAGATTGCATACAAATTGAAAGTGTTTAGGTTTGACCTCATATTCTATGGTTTTGGTAAATCTAAAGGAAAAAGTCCTCAGAAAATCTTATAGTGTGTATGGCCCTTAAGTGTGCACCAGTTTTAGTAAGGCTCCATCTACACCTATGCAGTTTGCTTTTGAACATTTTTGCAGTGCTTTTTTTGTTGCGATTTGCGTTTTGCATTTCTCATGATTTTTTGGGGGGAAATTTGGTGTCTGGGAAGAATAAAGAACCAAAAAAAAAAAAAACACCACATGCTTTTCTGCAGCTTTCTCAATTGAAGTCTATTAAACCAAAAAAAATTACTATTTTGTATTTAAAAAAGTCCCTGACTTTCCAAAAATGCAGAGGCACAAAAATGCATTGATGTGAATGTGTTCCATAGGAACCTATGTTAAAAATAATGTCCTGCGTTTCTGCAAAAAGCATTGTGTGTCTTTAATAACTCCACTTTATACTGTGCCATTTAAAAGTCTTTCTGTGCGTCTTTGTTAGTCCACTCCACACTGTGCAGACAAAAAACATTGTAGGTGTTCTTTTATTCAATCTCCAGCACCACTTTTGCTCAAACACCAGACATGCTCTCGTCTTCTCTTTTTTAGCTATATTTTTCAGCAGGTCAAAACACGCTTGTTACCCCTTAAAGCCCCGTACACACGTACGGATCGTCGTCATACAAACGTTCGTCTTTTCTCCCCGGGATGTCGGTGTCTGTTGAAAAGTGCAAAGACAGCACAAGGACAGCACAAGAATTTTGTCCGCAGACTTCAGCTGACTGCAGAAGTGATGTCATGTAATGGTTAACTTTCCCTGTGTTTTTTATTTTCTGAGCATGCCCAGTCTTGCAAATCTGCGGTCTGTCGGCTGATTTCTGTACTGACAGGCGAACAATCGTCCGTTCTGGTGTCCGCAGACAAAAATTTTCATGTTTGCAAGAAAGACTCTTGTCCGCGGATTGTGCGCAGACAGCTGTCGGAGGCACCATACTAACACGCGTACAATCGGCAGATCTTTCGTCCGCCGACGTTTGTATGACGACGATCTGTGCGTGTGTACGGGGCTTTAGATTAACCAAAACCATATAATATGAGGTCAGACCTAAACACTTTCAATTTGTATGCAATCAGGCAGGCCCTTGCACTACATAGTTGAAGGTAAAGCCCCGTACACACGTACCGATGGTCGGCTTACAAATGTTCCTCTTTTCTCCCCGGGATGTCGGTGTCTGCTGAAAAGTGCAAAGACAGCACAAGGACAGCACAAGAATTTTGTCCGCCGACTGCAGAAGTGATGTCATGTAATGGTTAACTTTCCCTGTGTTTTCTATTTTCTGAGCATGCCCAGTCTTGCAAATCTGCGGTCTGTCGGCCGAATTGTGTACTGACAGGCGAACAATCGTCCGTTCTGGTGTCGGCATACAAATATTTTCATGTTTGCACGAAAGACTTTTGTCCGCGGATTGTGCGCAGACATCTGTCGGAGGCACCATACTAACACGCGTACAATCGGCAGATCCTTCGTCCACCGACGTTTGTATGCCGACGATCGGTACGTGTGTACGGGCCTTAAAGGAAAAATTCTAAAGATAGTTACATAGTGTGTATCCAGTGAAAGGCCAGCAAGGGTCTCCTCAAATATGTTCCTGTCTGTGCCCTTTAAAGCAGCTTTAGGTATTGATCATTTCCCCTCCCCAAAGCCTTGTCCCCTTAACATCTAACACCTGCAGACAGACTCCTCCCCCAGTGCCTCTCTATATAAGGCCTGCAGACAGAGCCCTCTCAGTGTTAGTGGGTTTGGTAAGCAGTTACTATGTTCTTACGCAGGGCTGTCCTGGCTGGTGGAGCCGCACTATTTGCTGCAGCGGTTTTAAAGCACAACGGGGAAGACTCAAGTGTAGGTGCTGTGCAATGGCCTCCAGCCTTCACCAGGCGATGGGACCCCAACTGGGACCGGTGAGTTCTTCATATAGTAGATGTGACTTCTTATATTAATGGCAGAAAAGTTAAAAAAATTATCTCATGTGCCATGAGCAACTCCGTTATCAACCTGACCTATTGTAGTGCACCAGTTACTACTCCTATGCAGGGTGGTTGTGTGAACCATTTACAAGTCCCATTTATTGCAAAGCCTTCCTATCAGAGGCGTAACTAGAACCTTCAGGGCCCTGGTGCATGAAACCATGAAGGGTCCTTCCCTTCAAGCCTAGGGCTCTTCCCACTGATCCTGGGGCCCTTTACGCTCGTTGCGGCCCTTTATTATGGTCCTGTAGTGGGACCCTCTACAAGTTCTGCAGTGGGTCCCCCTTCCTGCCATCTTGGGGCCTCCCCGTGGTGGTGAAATGCCAGGGCCCGGTTGCAAGTGTAACCTTTGCGATCCTGGAAGTTCACCCACTGGTGTCAGTAGTTTTTTTTTATTTTTTGGTATTTTAATTGTATTTATCATTTTATTTTTTTACAATGTCACTGACTATGACTCTGTCCATTTAGAAAAGGAAGGAGCTGGTAAATTACATATTTACCGTCTCCCTTCCTGGTTCTCTATTGTGACGCAGCCTGCAGGAGAGGGGAGGGAGCACGGGGGGGACCAGGGGAGCACACAGGGGCCCAGAGACCGCAGAACACAAGTGAACTAGATAGGAGTGGCGGGGGCAGCTTATAGAGGAACAAATCTCCTCCATTTTCCTCCTGCAGCTACAGGAGCAAAAAGGACAGTGATTTATCCACATGCTGCCCCCACCCCTCCTATCCAGGTGTACAGGAGAACTGCACAGGCCCCCTGGAGCATGGGATCCGGTTGCAATTGCAACCCCTGTAGCTATGCCCCTGCTTCCTATGGTAAGCAAAGTAAATTGAATCTCTTGATTTTTATGAGGGTTAATGCATCTCTTCTGTAAATTGGGTTCTTTGAGTATACACATCCCATATCCATAAAAGACTATTGTAAATTTCCCTTTCTTTAGACTTCTGGAACCCCATTTCCTCAACCAAGATCATTCAATATTTCTGCACTGGGTACCATGCATCACAAAGCTCCTGGCTGAAGCTTACACTGATAGCTGGCTGTGCAGTAGAATGCTGCATTTTTACCATGTGCTTTAGTGTGAGTATAGCTGAAGTCAGGGCCGCTGATAGAAATCATGGGGCCCCGTACAGCCTACCTGACGGGGCCCCCTTTAGCCCCACCCTCAACTCCGCCCCGGGTCCCGCCCCAGACCCTGCCTTATATGTAATATGTGCTGCTTTTACTAACAGAACAGTCTGTTTTTTCTCCTTGCTTTGCAGTGAGACTAAATAGCCAGATCGCTGATCTGTGTACAAAGCATACAGCAAAGTCAGTATAACTAGCAGAAGATGGAGATATATAGGCTCACAACATGCATTGCTCTTTTACGTTTGGAAAATTGTTACTGCCATCAGAACCTTATCACACGGGTATTTTGTTACATGACAGGGTCTCTTAAAGAAATACAGTGATTATAAAAATTTGTAATCAGCCATTGCTGACCATTGCTTTTGAAAATGCTGCTTTACTGGCACATGATGCAGTGGCTTCAATACATTCTGCAATTTTAGCTAAAATTAGCAAAACTCATTTAGGTGGGTCTTATATTACAAAGCAAAGTATTCTTATTTACTTAGGGCCCCTTCTCCATGCCGCAGTACAATTAAAAATAAAAAACCTGTGGAGGAAAAAAAGTTAATAATTCACTTAGGAAACGTACTAAACCCGCAGCTTACATGTGCTCCATCCACAATATAGTGTGGCTCCCTCTGCTCACTGTAAGCTGTCTCTCCTTGCCACTGCTGCTGCCACCCGCCTCACATAAGCCTCTTGATCTCGGCTGCTGAGTGGGGACCTGAGCGGAGGAAGATCACTCCGCCAGGGTAGGCAATGGGCAGCCACAGTGGCAGGCATCCGGGACTTTAGCACAGCAGCCAGCAACATGCGGAGCAGGTGCGGGAATGCGCATGCGCCCAAAATTGAAAAAAAAAGTCCCTCAACTGCTCCGCCTCCACCATCCCATAATCAGAAAGGGGAACTGGAATTGCATGTAGTATATAACACCCCCTAAGCTAGTAGGAGTGGAATGAGCGGGGGTGCATTTTGTCTGTGAAGCTGCCCGGGCCCTCCCTGCTAAGCTCATGTACTGGCTTATCAGTGGCCCTGCACTGAGAACCCTCAAGTGTTTTTCTAATGGGGTAATGTCTGTTGAGGACCATAGCATCAGGAAGTCCTGAACCTCTTGCAAGTCAGAACCCGGGACCCATAGGACCTTGAAGTGCCTAGCCCCGAACTGATCCACAATGGGGTCGGGCCCCAAAATCATGCCAATCAATAGCCCTGTCTATGAATGACTTGTAATGTCTCTATGGGTGGCCAGATGTAAATGCACTCATATCCATTTTTACATCATGCTAGCTGTGATCTATAACATTTCTGGAAAAATATTCAATTTTTTTTTTCTAGACCTCCGCAGACCCGCAGGAAGGAGGGTGTATGGACACAAGTCCATTTACATCCAAACCCCCATAGACCTACATGGAACATTCAATCAGATCCACATGTAAAGCTGACAGGCGGACCTAATTGAAAAGCTTGGTTGAAAGGCTATTTAAGGGGAGCGGTGGTAGTGGGAGGTAAAAACATGGCTCAGCTGCATGTTCTTACTCCCCCCTTCCCCCTTCCAAACACAAGTGTGAACTAGCAACTCATGCTTATAATCATATTCATTATGATGATCACAGCACAGCATGTACTTTATGGCTCTGTGTCACATGGCTGCTGGGTGCTGACTTTGTTAAGGCTGCACTGTGTTACAATCAGTATGGCCAGAAGTTAACAAAGTCAGCACTCAAAAGCCATATAACACAGAGCCATAAAGTACATGCTGTGCTGTGATCATCATAATGAATATGATTATAAGCACACAGTCTGGGAGCTGTACCTTCCTTCCATAGAAGTCTGTCAGTGTCACTGTGTGCTGCTGGTCTGTGCACTGCTGAGACCTCTCATCCATCTCTCATCAGTCACTTCCTCATTCCACAGCATGCACAAACGAATCACTACGCCAGGGCGGCCGGAACTACATATTCATTCAGTGCAGCATAGACACAGTGCACAAGGTTAGTGTGCCTACGCCCCGAAAATGGAAATAAAGTCCCTCCCCTGCTATCACCTCCTGGGCCCCTCTCTTGACCTCATGGGGCCCAGGAAAATATATTTATACACCCTGTAAGCAAATTGAAGTGGGGGATGGGATTAAAAGGCTTTCTATTTATTTAGGCAGAAGTTAACTTTAAAGCTGCCCGGGCCCCTAGTGGAGCTCATGGAGCCCGGGCCCGGTACAGCAGGGCTGGTTGTACTGCCCTATCAGCGGCCCTGGCTGAAGTGTTTCACCCAAATTGAAAGTGTGTATCTTGGATGATTACTTCTAGAAGTAGATCCCTAATGGAATGACAGATGTTATACTTGGAGTTATATGCAATGATTTCACCAGTGTGTCCTAGGATTGACAACTAGACATGTCAGCATCTGTCTAAAAAACCTATATTTTTACTTTGCAGACGTGAACCAATGTCTCTGATCAATCTAAACGACCTGAAGGGCAATAAAGAGGACGACTTGAAAAGCCAGCTACAGAAATATGAAGCAAAAGCCAGACGTCATATCTTCCTTGTTCGCCATGGACAGGGCCGCTGATAGGGCAGTACAACCAGCCCTGCTGTACCGGGCCCGGGCTCCATGAGCTCCACTAGGGGCCCGGGCAGCTTTAAAGTTAACTTCTGCCTAAATAAATAGAAAGCCTTTTAATCCCATCCCCCACTTCAATTTGCTTACAGGGTGTATAAATATATTTTCCTGGGCCCCATGAGGTCAAGAGAGGGGCCCAGGAGGTGATAGCAGGGGAGGGACTTTATTTCCATTTTCGGGGCGTAGGCACACTAACCTTGTGCACTGTGTCTATGCTGCACTGAATGAATATGTAGTTCCGGCCGCCCTGGCGTAGTGATTCGTTTGTGCATGCTGTGGAATGAGGAAGTGACTGATGAGAGATGGATGAGAGGTCTCAGCAGTGCACAGACCAGCAGCACACAGTGACACTGACAGACTTCTATGGAAGGAAGGTACAGCTCCCAGACTGTGTGCTTATAATCATATTCATTATGATGATCACAGCACAGCATGTACTTTATGGCTCTGTGTTATATGGCTTTTGAGTGCTGACTTTGTTAACTTCTGGCCATACTGATTGTAACACAGTGCAGCCTTAACAAAGTCAGCACCCAGCAGCCATGTGACACAGAGCCATAAAGTACATGCTGTGCTGTGATCATCATAATGAATATGATTATAAGCATGAGTTGCTAGTTCACACTTGTGTTTGGAAGGGGGAAGGGGGGAGTAAGAACATGCAGCTGAGCCATGTTTTTACCTCCCACTACCACCGCTCCCCTTAAATAGCCTTTCAACCAAGCTTTTCAATTAGGTCCGCCTGTCAGCTTTACATGTGGATCTGATTGAATGTTCCATGTAGGTCTATGGGGGTTTGGATGTAAATGGACTTGTGTCCATACACCCTCCTTCCTGCGGGTCTGCGGAGGTCTAGAAAAAAAAAATTGAATATTTTTCCAGAAATGTTATAGATCACAGCTAGCATGATGTAAAAATGGATATGAGTGCATTTACATCTGGCCACCCATAGAGACATTACAAGTCATTCATAGACAGGGCTATTGATTGGCATGATTTTGGGGCCCGACCCCATTGTGGATCAGTTCGGGGCTAGGCACTTCAAGGTCCTATGGGTCCCGGGTTCTGACTTGCAAGAGGTTCAGGACTTCCTGATGCTATGGTCCTCAACAGACATTACCCCATTAGAAAAACACTTGAGGGTTCTCAGTGCAGGGCCACTGATAAGCCAGTACATGAGCTTAGCAGGGAGGGCCCGGGCAGCTTCACAGACAAAATGCACCCCCGCTCATTCCACTCCTACTAGCTTAGGGGGTGTTATATACTACATGCAATTCCAGTTCCCCTTTCTGATTATGGGATGGTGGAGGCGGAGCAGTTGAGGGACTTTTTTTTTCAATTTTGGGCGCATGCGCATTCCCGCACCTGCTCCGCATGTTGCTGGCTGCTGTGCTAAAGTCCCGGATGCCTGCCACTGTGGCTGCCCATTGCCTACCCTGGCGGAGTGATCTTCCTCCGCTCAGGTCCCCACTCAGCAGCCGAGATCAAGAGGCTTATGTGAGGCGGGTGGCAGCAGCAGTGGCAAGGAGAGACAGCTTACAGTGAGCAGAGGGAGCCACACTATATTGTGGATGGAGCACATGTAAGCTGCGGGTTTAGTACGTTTCCTAAGTGAATTATTAACTTTTTTTCCTCCACAGGTTTTTTATTTTTAATTGTACTGCGGCATGGAGAAGGGGCCCTAAGTAAATAAGAATACTTTGCTTTGTAATATAAGACCCACCTAAATGAGTTTTGCTAATTTTAGCTAAAATTGCAGAATGTATTGAAGCCACTGCATCATGTGCCAGTAAAGCAGCATTTTCAAAAGCAATGGTCAGCAATGGCTGATTACAAATTTTTATAATCACTGTATTTCTTTAAGAGACCCTGTCATGTAACAAAATACCCGTGTGATAAGGTTCTGATGGCAGTAACAATTTTCCAAACGTAAAAGAGCAATGCATGTTGTGAGCCTATATATCTCCATCTTCTGCTAGTTATACTGACTTTGCTGTATGCTTTGTACACAGATCAGCGATCTGGCTATTTAGTCTCACTGCAAAGCAAGGAGAAAAAACAGACTGTTCTGTTAGTAAAAGCAGCACATATTACATATAAGGCAGGGTCTGGGGCGGGACCCGGGGCGGAGTTGAGGGTGGGGCTAAAGGGGGCCCCGTCAGGTAGGCTGTACGGGGCCCCATGATTTCTATCAGCGGCCCTGGCCATGGACAATACAATGTGGCTGGTGAAACCGACTCTGAAAGGGTTCTAACACCACTTGGTAGGTTTAGTTTAAATCTTAATTCAGAAGCCTAGCTATCATGCCTATGGTCTCTCCATGTAAAAACTGTATGGTATTACTCAAAGTTGGTTTCTAGTTTGGGTTACAATCTGTCTATTAAACCACTTTCACACTTGCTACTGCCTGTACCTGCAAGAGGAGGGTTTTGTTTCTGTGCATGTGTACAGACCGATACAGATGAGTCTTTGGGCAAGTATACTTTGTGTACAGACTACCCCTTTCAATTTCATAACCAGAAGTGAGGAATCTGGATCTGTGGGATCACAGCTTTGAGAATGCAAGGGCCTTTCAGCCTGGACAGAGGGAAGCTGCTGCTGAGAAGGCATGGGCTTGTTTGAGTCGAACGTAAGTTCGACTTGAACATCAGCTGTTCGCTGAACACCCAAATGGGGCCTGCCGATGGAACGCCCCATAATGCATTGTGCTGTTGCAGTGCATTGATTGCTGATTGGCCAAAGCAATCATGTGACCTGTATGCTTTGGCCAATTGCAGCACAATGTCCTGTCAGCCATGACTGGTCAAAGACACGGTGCCTTTAGCCAATCATGGCTCAGGGGCTATGTCCACACCCCACACTATATAAGGCTGCTGCTTAACACGGCAGCTGTGTATAGTATTACAATAGAGATTAGGCAGGTAGTGCATAGTGAGTCAGTGTAGTGTACAGGCTTACCCCACTTTTAAAATGTATAGATGTATTGTAGTCCTGGGTCTCCTCCCAGTGCTCCCCAAGTTTTTTTTTTTTTTTTTTTTGGTCCCTGACACTTATAGTTTGTAAGCAGTGCTAAGCTGACAAAGGCTTCCCATTGATTCCAATGTCAGACAGGGAGCAGGGCCATGTCAAGCTGTCCACTATTTCCCATAGTTCCCAGTAGCACTGAAAGCTGAAAATTGGTCTAGGAAGGAAGGGGGTGAAAGTGCCTCGTATTTAAGTGGTTAAGAGGAACCCTATGACAATAAAAAAAAAATGGCATGGAGTCCCCCCCCAAAATCTATACCAGGCCCTTTGGGTCTGGATTTTACGGGGAACTCCATGCCAAAATGTAAGTGATGTCCCTCAAATCCATACCAGACCCTTATCTGTGCAGGCCAGGAAAGGGGGGGGGGGAGTGAGTGCCCCCCTTCTGAACCATGCCATTTGCCCTCAACATGTTAAGGGTGCTTTGGGGTGCTCCAAAGCACCTTGTCCCCATGTTGATGGGAACAAGGGACTCTTCCCGACAACCCTGGGCTGTGGTTGTGTCGGGGCATATCGGAATCTGGAAGCCCCCTTTAACAAGGGGGCCCCCAGATCCCAAACCCCTCCTTTGTGAATGGGTATCAGGTTTATCGTACCCCCTACCCATTCACCAAAAGTGTAACAAAAAACGTAAATGAATGAAAAAAAAATAAAAAAACACAGAACAGTTTGACAAGTCCTTTATTAAAAAAAATAAAAAAAAATGGTGTTACTCGATGTAAATCCATCGTCCATCACAATGCCTGCCAACCCTGGTATGGATTTTGGAGGGGCCTCCACAGTGTTTTTTAATTTTGGTGTGAGGTTCCCCTTAAAATCCATACCAGACCTGAATGGAACGCATAGACATCAGCAGACGCTGGGTTTCATCCCTGGTGATGCTCTGCCAGGCCTCTACTGCAACTGTCTTCAGTTCCTGCTTGTTCTTGGGGCATTTTCCCTTCAGTTTTGTCTTCAGCAAGTGAAATACATGCTCAATCGGATTCAAGTCAGGTGATTGCATAACATTCCACTTCTTTCCCCGAAAAAATGGGCTGCTTTCGCAGTATGCTTCAGGTCATTGTCCATCTGCACTGTGAAGCGCTGTCCAATGAGTTCTGAAGCATTTGGCAGAATGAGAAGATAATATTTCCCAAACACTTCAGAATTCATCCTGCTGCTTTTGTCAGCAGTCACATCAATAAATACAACCAAACCATTCCAAACCAAGTTCCATTGGCAGCCACACATGCCCATGCCATGACACTACCACCACCATGCTTCACTGATGAGGTGGTATGCTTTGGATCATGAGCAGTTCCTTTCCTTCTCCATACTCTTCTCTTCCCATCACTTTGGTACTAGTTGATCTTGGTCTCATCTGTCCATAGGATGTTCCAGAACTGTGAAGGCTTTTTTAGATGTTTGGCAAACTCTAATCTGGCCTTCTGTTTTTGAGGCTCACCAATGGTTTACATCTTGTGGCGAACCCTCTGTATTCACTCTGGTGAAGTCTTCTCTTGATTGTTGACTTTGACACACATACACCTACCTTCTGGAGAGTGTTCTTGATCTGGCCAACTGTTGTGAAGTGTGTTTTCTTCACCAGGGAAAGAATTCTTCGGTCATCCACCACAGTTGTTTTCTGGGTCTTTTGGTGTTGCTGAGCTCACCGGTGCGTTCATTCTTTTTAAGGATGTTCCAAACAGTTGATTTGGCCACACCTATTGTTTTTTTGCTATCTCTCTAATGGGTTTCTTTTTCAGCCTAATGATGGCTTGCTTCACTGATGGTGACAGCTCTTTGAGCTCACTTTTTTTTTTTCATATTGAGAGTTGACAGCAACAGATTCCAAATGCCAAATAGCACACTTGAAATGAACTCTTTACCTTTTATCTGCTCTTGTAATTGAGATAATGGGGGAATAACACACCTGGCCATGGAACAGCTCAGCAGCCTATTGTCCATTACGTTTGGTCCCTTAAAAGGGGGAGGCACATATACAAACTGTTGTAATTCTTACACCTTTCACCTGATTTGGATGTAAATGCCCTCAAATTAATGCTTAAAGTCTGCAGTTAAAGCACATCTTGTTTGTTTCATTTAAAATCCGTTATAGAGCCAAAAAGATTAGAATTGTGTCCATGTCACAATATTTATGGACCTGACTGTATGTAGCAGTGCCTGTATGAGGGGTTCTGAGTGGACAGACAATACCCTAGACCAGCGTCTGTGGCATCATTCTGCCGCTATAGTTTGGCAGGAGCCGCTTTGTGAACAGCTAAGATTGCATAGCTTTTCTAGATGGCTGCAGTTGCATTTTTATGAATTATCTGGTTTTGCGATAGAACAGAGGATGTGATTGCTTTGTTGGTGTAAGCAACCATCCAAATGCAAGGTCTGCTTATTTAGGACCATGAATGCTGACTTTTAATTTGGCAGTGTCCTCACGATTTGGTGCAGGGTGCAATTTGAATTTTTTCTTCAATTTTGTCGTTGTGCTGTAGGTCGTAAGCAGGCTAATTTAACTGGTCAGCGTCTGGCTAACTTGGGTTACACCTACAATGAGATGACCTTCTCTACGCTGCAAAGGGCCAAAGAGACCTCAGAAATAATTGGACAGCATCTGCAGAGTAAGTATAAAATATTACTGGATTGGTTAAACAGCAATGCGTTTTTTTGCATCAAGTGTTCAGTAAAACCATGGCATGGAATTATTTTCCCAGCTGTCTTTAGGACAGCATAACACAGTGGCTCCTCCCATTGGAATAGGAAACCCTGCCTAAATCCATAGGTTAAAGGGTGATCTTTCTGGCATCTCTTCAGTTTCCTTTGCAAGAAGACACTGGAGAGGACCTACAAGGTGGGGTTTGAGGTAGGAGCTGGAGTTTGTGTTCGAATGCCCATTTGGCAAAGGACCTCTCCTGGGCTTGGTGTCACTTTGATATCCTTTGACTTGTAACTTAATTTTGCTGGAATGGAGCAGCGCTGTGCCTCGAGTTCCCGTGCCCAGAAGGATCTGAGGCACAAGCTCTACACTGAAGGTTTTGATGTCTTTTCTTGATGCCTGGCACGTCCTGTCTGCTGGCAGGTCCTGTCTGGTGCACTATGGTGGGTTGCTTGATGGCCCTTCCTATGTTGTATATTATATAATTTTATTATATTATACTGTTCCCTACTATGTAATTGTGTTTAGCCCAAAGTTTCTGAAAATGGAAGATGTTCTAGCTCAATAGAAATATGCTGTCTGCCGCTTTAGCCAGCTACTATAGAATTGGCAGAATATAAGAGGGCCACTCTTTCTAAATCTGAAGAGGATTCTAAGCACTTGGTGAATCCAGGCAAAGAGTGTTTCTCCTCTCCCCTTCCAGGACGGCAAACACACGAGATGAGGCTCCACCATACAGGAAACTCAATCCATTCACAGCTGTAAAAAAAGGCCCCACCCTTGTCCCTCAGTATTGTTTCTCCTACAGCAAAACCTTTTTCTCTGACCTGAAAACTGTTGGATGGTGTGAGGCAGGTTCAGCAACACCGGTGAAGGCCACTCTACCTGCACGCCTACTAGATTTCTCACAGGTTGCCCCAGGATACAGGCAGTCGGGCAGTGGTGTTCCCTCCAGAGCCTGTGGCCTGCTCTTCAACAGGGGTCGCCTCCGGTCCTCCCGGCCATTCAGCTGGATTTTGCATTCGGCAGGAATTAAAAAAAAAAAAACGCCGGACAGCACTCTCCAAGCCTCGCTTCTAAATTGGAACTTCTGGTTTGTGCAGGAAAGGCTGAGTATGCGCAGCGTGACCCGGAAGAGGGAAGCGAGTACAGGGGACACGCCGGTGTAACGTGAGAATTACCTACCCCGTGAGAAAAACCTACCCTCGTCACTTCCGGGGAGAAACAGCTGAGCAGCGCAGCAGTGCGCATGCTCAGAGCCCCGGATACCTAATAGAAGAACTGAAGAGCTTACTAGTGCGCATGCGCACTAGTATGAAACGATCACGGTGTACCGTGAAAAAAAACCTACCGACGCGGCGGTTACATAAAACAGCTGTGCGGCAATACGAGTCATCTCCGCTCCTGTGCCTGTCACTTCCTTGCTCTCGGCAAGTAAATATAAAAGCGGCTCTCGGCTCCGTGATTAATGTTTTCATACACCCGCCGCCGCTTTTATATTTACTATCCGTGATCAGGGAAGTGACAAGGACAGGAGCGGAGATGACTCGTATTTCAGCACAGCTGTTTTAATGTAACCGCTGCGTTACATACAGTGCCGAGAACCGGGAGTGACGAGGGGTAGGTTTTTCTCACGGGTAGGTAATGCTCATGGAACACCGGACCTGCATGGCGGCAGGAAGGCACTCTCCAGCCGAAAGAAGCCAGAAAGAGGTAAGGTCGGTTCAGGTGGCTACAGGCAAAAGCAGATTGGAACCTGGTAAGTGCCATTTTATCTTCTGCTTGGGGCTGATACTAGTGTCAGGCATAGTCCCTGGTAGTTCCCATGCTCTCCCTCAGCGAGGTCTGTAGCCAAGTTACTATGGGGCAGGAAGAGTTGTCTGTTTATCGCCTCTTCTCTTACAGAATCCCCAGGTGGAACCCAGGAGGCCTCTGATAAAGCACCCCCTTTAGATGCTGGCACTAGCTTCAAAAAGGGTAATTGCGAGGGAGACTGCCCAGGTACCCCCCCCCCTCTCAAGCAAAGGAAGAGGAAGACCTAGGTAACACAAAAAATCAAGCTAAGTCTCAGCTTGGCTCTGGTGAGGAGGTTGATGTGGACCTAGATAGTGAGGTAGAAGAGACCAAATTGAACAGAAACCTGTTTGGTCTGGAAAATCTGGAGGGACTCCCCCCCCCCCCCCCCCCCCCCCCCCAAAGGAGATCTCGGCACAGGATAAGATGTCTAAAGGACTGGTTAAAAACCAATCCAAGGTATTGCCTGTTTACCAATCCTTGAAGGACTTAATTCTTCAAGAATGGCAGTTTCCTGAAAAGGGTCTGGTTAGACCAAAGACAGGGAAAAGGAGATTCCCCCTTTAAAGAGGAGTTTCTTTTCCCTTTCATGAGAAAGAGGGATGTTCTGGCCCAGATATGGCAGTTCAAATTAGTCTATGCCTTTCCCCCTCTAACTTATTCCTCAAGTTTTACAGAAGCTGTCCTTTCCCGGGCCTTCGCCTTGTGATTGCGCCTTGGAGGGCATGGTTTGCGACCCTGAAAGCGTTATCGGTAGCACCTCCTTGGAAGCTTCCGAACCTCCCAGACCTGCTATTGCAGGGACCAGTTTGGCACCCCAGGCCAGAATTCCTCCAGTTGACAGCCTGATTAGTGAGTGCCAGATCCTTAGATTGAAGGGCTGCTTAGAGTGAGACACACTCCTCCTGAGTAGGAAACCAGTAACGAGGAAAATTATACTTGGGAAAACTTTTTGTACTTGGCGTAGGCAGATGCAAATTTCCTCTGTCCCATAATCTTGGATTTCCTACAAGATGGGGTAGAGAAGGGTGTGGCGGTTAACACCCTTCAGGTACAAAAATAGCAGCTCTGTTTTTCTAGATGCAAGACTTGCAAAAGAACTTTAGTTGAAAGATTTTTGGCCAGGGATAGCTACCCCTGTCACTAGAAACGGGTTCCCTCGTTGGGACCGGACTAGGGTTCTTGAGGTCTTATCTAGAAGCCCTTTTGAACCTATAAAAGAGGTTCCCTTTAAATTTTGTCCCTAAAACTAGCATTTGTGACAGCCAGAAGGGTAGGGGACTTGCAAAGTCTTTCAATTAAAGAACCATTTTTGTTGATCTTCCCAGATAGAGGATCTGGCCTGAGGATAATCCTATCTGCCCAAGGTAGCATCATCCTTTCACAGGGAGCAGGAAATCCTTTTACCATCCTTTTTGTGATAATCCTAGAAATTAAATGTCATTGTTTAGATGTGAGGAGGTGCCTCCTCGCTTAAAGGACAAGGAGTTTAGGAGATATAATCACCTTTTTTTAATCTTCTACTCTGGACCAAGAGAAGGACTGCAGGCGTCAAAACCTTCAGGTGGATTAGGCAAGACATTACCATGTCTTATGAGGTTTTAGGTTTTCCTGCACCAGCAAAGCTGAATGCACGCAACAAGAGCACTGGCAACATCCTGGGCCGAAAAAAGCAGGAGCTTCCTGGGAACAGATTCACAGTGCAGCCACCTGGTTCAGCCATGACCCTTTTCTGAAGCACTACCGAGTGGAGGTGCTGTCTCCACAAGACCTAGCCTTTGGCCAAAAGGTACTACAGGCGGTATTCCCACCGTAAGGTAGGCCTGCGGTTACTTTATTATCCTCCCATGTGTTTGCTGTCCTGGAAGGTTTGTAGAAACAGTTACTGGTAAGTCGAACGGATGGTTTTTGAAACTCGGGGGCTTTTGTCCAGTGGTCAGCAAGTAAAATGTAGCATTTGGAGAATCTGTTCATACATACGGGGGCCTCTTTCTGTCTCTTCCCCCCCCCCCCCCCCCTAACATCTGAAATTGATGGTTGTGAGTGCTGAGATATAAGGACACTGGGATCTTACAATCTTTCAGTAAGAAGTCGTCAATGCAACAGCAGTCACAAACGGGCAGGGGAGCACGAGATTCCCACTCTAGTTAGTCAGCTAGCTTTGTCCAGTGGCACCAAGCTTTCACAGCTCACACTACATTTTATTGCCTACCTTTGTTAATTCACACTAATGGGTATGTAGCACCTGCTGCTGGATGGGAAGCTGCTCTGACTGCCTGGCATGCATGTCTGCTTCCTTGCTCCCAGGATCAATGGCCCATGGATGGTGTAGGCCACCTGATGTCCAGGGTCATAGGTAATGTTTTTGAGGGACCCCCCCAGCTCTGGAGAAATGTGGCATATCATTGTATGAAATACTGAACCAAATTTGGGTATGAGTGGCTTATCGGTTGTGACGAGATGGGTGCCATTTTTTTTTTTTTTTTTTTGCTGGCCTTGTGGAATCCTTTTAAACCACTAAACCTTTTCCAGGCTGGTTAGTGGCTGTTGCTACTAAAGTGAGTAGCTGTGTTGCAATTTTAATGTTAACACAACTGAAAACAAGCAACCAACTGCAATTTCATGAAGTAGCCACACAGTTCAGCTGTCCTACATATTTTGAGTGATAATGGGGCATGTAGCAATATGACCATATTTGGGATAAGTTGGTAGCAAGTCTTTTGGATGTGAACTTGCTAACTAAGGTGGACAGTCAAAGCTGTTATTTTGTTTCTCCACAGGTATGAAATGCACTGGTTCTGACTTGCTAAGAGAAGGGGCCCCCGTTAGACCAGATCCACCAAGCCATAACTGGAAACCGGATGTTGTGGTGAGCCTTACAAAATCTCTGCACTGAAGTTCAGTGACTGATCAACTAGTCAGACTTGTGAATATTTTGCTTTATTGAGTGAATGAATGTTTAGCGTAGGGGGAAAATTTTGAGGATCAAGTGAACTGCTTAACAGATGAACTTGTCTATATAATTCAGCATGTAAAAATGAACCCCAGTGGCTAATGGTTCAATGCAGACCTAGGCTATAAACTGGTTTCAGTACACCTGTAGCTTATGAAATGGTTTTAATTCTGGAACCTAGTCTCATTTTGTAGAGTACTTGGTATGCTTTGAGGTATGACTTTCCTCCATCCTGCCTTGCCCAGGAGCAGAGCAGTAAAGACTTGCGCCCTAACCTCACGCATCCTGTGGCTCTGACTTAACCTGCAGTGAGCCTCTATTTCTCACATGTGAGACATCCCACTCTTGGGTAAGTGCAATCCATGAAGGCTTCAATGGATCTACCACCAGCTAGGTGTCATGGGGGGGGGGGGGGATGGGACTTCTTAGGCATGATTTGCAATACTTTGCTGGCTATATTGATCATTTAATCGATCGCTTGAACCAGTGCCTCCTTGGCTAACAAGATTGGGTGTCGGTATAGACTGAAGACTATCAAATTTTATATTTGACAGAAGTTGCTTTACAAAAGCATAAATAAGATTGGGATATGTAGAATCTATTTGCAATGAAGCTGTAAAAATATTCAATAGCCGAATATATTTTGGTTTAAAGTCAACCATTAACTACCTGGCAGACAATCTGCATTTTGCAGAATCCATCTGTTTTCCTTGTAGAAATGAGAAGTATTGGAATACGTAAAAGTGTGTGCTAATACGGCCAAAGAAAAGACTAAATTCTGTTAAAAAGACCTATCATTAGTGGTTATGTTATTGTGGGAGAAATGCTAATCCTAAGCAAGGGTTATTGTAATTGGCCTATTAAAGCAAACCTCACCCAGAAAATATATTTACCCTCAAAAATGTACTACGTAGGATTTGAAATGGCTGCCAATCAATGGGTGGGCTGTCTCGAAGTCAGTGGCGGCCGGTGTATTGAGGGTGCACCCCTCCATCCATGCATTCGGCCCCCTAATCTGCATGCAGGGGCGCCGGACGCATGGAGCTTAATGGTTTTTTTTTTTTTAAATCACCTGATTAGAGCACAGAGCAGTGAGCCCCGAGCCCACCCATTGTGTGACAATAGCGAATGAAAATTCTGCTATTGTCACACCGATCCTCCTCCTGGCCAATCAGGAAGCGTGTCAGATACGTGCTTCCTGATTGGCCACAAGGCAAACCCCATGCTATTGGCCGAGGAGGTGGGAGCGGGAGGAATGGAGGAGACGCGCCACCGGGGGACTGAGAAGCCGCCCGCCGCTGCTGCTGCTCCAGGTAAGTAAGGGGGTGCACAAGCTGATCTCTGCATTGGGGGAATGTATGCTGGTCACTGCATTGAAGGACACGCACGCTGATCTCTGCATTGGGGAATGTATGCTGGTCACTGCATTGGGGGCACGCACGCTGGTCTCTGCATTGGGGACACGTATGCTGGTCACTATGCATTGGAAGGGGGCACACATGCTGGTCACTGTGCATTGGAAGGGGGTACACTATACCTTAATTACTGAAGGCCCCTTTCACACTTTTGCGACCTGTCACGCAATTTTTTTACAGCGTTTTTTTTGCCTCAATGCCTATTACATTTTTCTGTTTGCGCCCCCCCCCCAAAAAAATTTTGAGCACCAGCCGCCACTGCTTGAAGTGTATCATGTCTTCCCCTCCCCCCTGTCACTTCACTGGCCATTTATAGTTAGTGGCAAATTTGGAACTCCAGAAGGTGTAACCCTATTTCCTATTGGTGGATCAATTCTGTTTATACAAGCATTGGCTCTTGGCCACTGGATGACACTATGGGACTAAAAATGTATTTCAGTTTCAGGGGAAATTGATTTTCTAGTAACTAACCTGTTATATGATAAATATTTTACTAGAACAGAATCATAGTTGAATCTATCTAATAAGGCCTTGAGTCTGGCAGCTTTAACTCTTTGGGTGAAGCAGCATTTAAATGGCTGTTTTAGTAAAGAGCGCCTCAGTGTCATATTTTCAACTTGTGAAATGCATGTCGTTTTTTTTTTTTGTACTAGAAAGCTGCAATCCTAAATTACACTATTGATAGAAGTGTCCACATTTTTTAAGTAACAGTTGAACTCATTTCCTCAATGCTTTGTCAAACATAGAAGATAACTTAATGGTGAGTGTTTTTTTTCAATAATTTTTATTGAGGTTTTCAGAACAGTTAATAGCATAATCAAACAAGTGCAGTTCCGAGTAAAATAAACAACTGGTAAAAGTGTAATGTAAGCTGCAATAAGGTGATGGAACAGTAAATGCACAGGAGACAATCCAAATAATTTTAGTTAGTGCACCAATCCATCAGCCTGAATTCAGGATAACCAAACTAAACAAAGAAAACAGACAAAGGAAAGCATGAGAAGTAGGAAGAGGGGGGTCAGTCCGAGAGTGGGCAGAGACAGAGCCAGTTGGCTGTGCTGTCTAAGCTGAGGGGGCTCTTTCGGCCGAGCTTACAGAGAGGCCGATGGGTATTGAATCCAGGGTTCCCAGACTCTCATCAAACTGAGGGCGCTGATCTAGAAGAGTGGCTGAGAGGCACTCATTGAGCATTGTCCAGGTCAGTTTGTGTTTTACTAGATCAAACGGGACAGTAGGAGACCGCCATGATCTGGCAATTGCCAGTCTGGCGGCAGTGAAGATGGAACGCCACCAATTTCCTGGCTCTACCGGGCACCGGTACTGGAAAATTACCCAGCAGTGCTTGTGCAGGGGACTTGGTAAGTTTACCTGGGTTAAAGAATATATAAAATTATACACCCTGATCCGAAACCTCTTCACCTTGGGGCAGGTCCACCATGTAGGACCGTGCCCCTCTGGCCACAGCCACGAAAGCAAGTCGCCGGAGCCCCCTGAGCAAATGCAGCTATACGTGTCGGCACCATATACCATCGCGTTAAAACCTTGAAATTGGCCTCAATGAGTGAGGTGTTGACATATGACCTAGAGGCATTTTGGGCCATCCGGAACCAGTCCTCCAGGTCATATGTGGACCCAAGATCCTGTTCCCATTTTTGCATACAAGACCGTTTACCCATTTTTGCATATAAGACAGTTTAGTAGTAGAGGTTGGTATGCCATATATTTTTGAGATATGACCCGTATGTTTATCATAGGACCGACACAAATATTCCATCGGGGTGGAGGTAGTGAGGTCAGTGATGGAGTGTAGCAAACGAAGATGGTGAGAGTAAGTTGTACATAACGGTAAAATTCTGAATTGGGAAGCTGAAGTTTCTCCTGTAAGTAAACCCTTGGTAAAATATCTCCATGATTACAGCAGTCAGCAATGCAAATTAACCCCTTGTTAGTCCACCAGGCAAAGGCCTAAGGCTGGAGACCAGGGGTGAAATCGGGGTTGCCCGCTATCGGAGCCAGGGGGGCTTGAGGAGATCGAAATGCATGTGTTTTAGATAGCCTGTCCCAGAGGTTCAGGGAGAAAGCTATTGTTGGACATAACATAGGAGGCCTGTCTTTGTGCTTCAGCCACATAAGGTGGCTGAGGGGCTTGGATGGGTGGTGGGCGGATTCTATGTGCATCCAGCTAGACCATTGGGAAGAATGATTTCCATATAGTTTAAGAAGTTTACTAATCAACATGGCCCTTTGTTCAAAAATCGGCAGTAGGTTTGTTACCATTTGCTCAGTATAAATATAGTTTGCGGAACAAACTGCTTCAGTTGGAAAGATGGTCTATGGTGGACACTAGGACCTTGAGATGACCTTATTTTTTTTTCCAGGCCTATTTGAAATCTGGTTTCTAACTAGAGAAAAAAACCTATAGATATTTGTTAATTGGTTTCCCTAATTTGTAAATGCTTTATCTGTTCTGGAAATCTCTCTCCCCTCTAGTATTTTGATGATGGCCCACGCATAGAATCTGCTTTTAGAAGCTTTATTCACCGTGCTGACTGTGAACAGAGAGACGAAAGCTATGAGATCCTAGTTTGCCATGACAATGTTATCCGCTATATTGTATGCAGGTAAGGGTATCTGCCAAGTTTTTGCAAGAATTAAAAATAGATGGCAAACAAGTAACGCTTGTGCTGACTTGGGATGTTTACACATGTTGGCTTTGCTCCTAAGTCTATCTCTGTAACTGTTTCTCTCCCTGCAGCAGGGCCATCTTACCGAATGGGCACACGGGGCAGTTGCCCGGGGGCCCCACCTGCCCAGCGACCAGCCTAAGCCAAGCATTAGTCCCGATTCCCATGTGCATCTCCTCGCCACCGAACTTAGCAGTTGGCAAGCGCTTGTCGGCCCTGCTGTACCAATAAATATCGCCTTATCCATAATTTGCATTTTATTCTCGTGGGTGATTGTGTAGGTGGGGCCCCAGTGCACTGCATTGCCCGGGGTCCATTAATGCTCTTAAGATGGCACTGCCCTGCAGTTCTTCCTATACTCCTTGTCCCAGCTTGTGTGTTGTTTTTTTTTTTTTTTCTCTCTCCTCCATTGTGCTGTCTTCCTGAGAGTCATAGCTGATCAGCTGCATTCCCATGGGGTGAAGAATTTACGGATATGCCGGTTCCATAGCTGCCTTTATCTTGTCCCAGTGCAGTTTAGTGTGCTTGATGTAGCTGGGCTTCCCACTCCTCTCCCCCAGACTGCTTCCTGATCTATGCAACTTTGCTTCTCCCCTACATTGTCAGTTCCCTCTGCATCCATGTAACAACTCCTTCTATTTACCCATTTACTAACTGATCTGGCAGTAGTAAACTCCTTATTTTTTTCTCTTGTATCTACAGGTAAGCCTATAATGGGGCTTAACTGTACATGCAGTGAATATCTCCTAAACCTAGCAGCCGGTGATGGCACAGACGCATGTGCACTGTGCCCTCAATGACATACACTCCATTGAGAGCTGTGCTGTGACAATGACCCCGTGCACATGCATGTGAGTTACACCATCAGTTTGGCCAAATGACTGGAGCCCAAGAAACTGGACCAGATGAAGATGGAATCCCTTAATAGTGACAGCACACCGCTGGAGAAATCTGTTTTTAGGTTGGAAAAATGCAATTCAGGGCTCATTCCTACAGGAACTCTGGCTGTGTGAAGGAGGGGTTTGGGTTGGAGACGCCTGTCATTCTATGGGGATGCAGCGCCTGTACGAAAACAGCAGCAGGCCCTAATTTGACAGGTGTGCAGGTGATTGGCCCCCAAATGCACACTATGTTCGGGCTGTACACCTGCATCCCCACGCCTGTCAAATTAGGACCTGCTGCTGTTTGTACAGCTCCAGGTGGCTCAAGCCACATAAATGAACCACTGATTCCCTGGGGCTGTAACCAAGCCTGTCATTGGCCAAGCTTCCTCCACTGTTCAATATGCCTCCCCATTGGGCACAGGGGGGATACTCCCTCAGGCCATTTGAATCACACACTGAGCAGACCTAACTCACAGATCCTGCTCCCTGTTAAGCAGAGTGCAATATAGAATTTACCTGCTGCTCCTCTGATGGGCAGACAGAGCCAAAAACTATACTCGCTCTCTAGCACCTACCTAGGAGGCTGCTAAACTTATACCTGTTTTTTCCATAGAGATGCATTGATGTGTTTCATCCAGTGGCGGCCCGTGCATAGGGGGCGCCAGGGCGCCGCCCCCCCTTAAAAAAAGGAAGAAAAAAAAAGACAAAGAACAATAAAGTTAGGAAAAAAAAAATCGGTTTGTCGGCCTGACCGTCCTATGTGGTGGCTAAAGAGGGGGGTGGGGTTTACGACCCAGAAAGGCGCCGATTGGCTGCCTTCTGGGGGCGTAACCTGGGCGCAAGAGAGCGCTTGGCCACCCCCACCTTCGTGATGTCCTGGCTGTGATTGGTCCAGTCTCCAGCCTGGACCAATCATCATCCAGGACATCCGATTGCAATGTCACAATGGGGGCGGTGCCGGTGCGTGCGTCAGTCACTCGCCGTCACTGCCGCTCTGAGGACGAGGGAGAAGCCGCTCACCTTCCCGCCCCCGACGCAGAAGAGGACGAACTGGATAGAGGGGAGAACCCGCCGCCGCCAGGTAAGTGCATTAAATTGCGAGCACGCACGCCGGTCTCTGCATTGATTGGGGGACAATGCTGTGGGCACTCTGCAATCATTGGGGTACGATGCTGTGGCACTCTGCAATCATTGGGGTACAATTCTGTGGCACTCTGCAATCATTGCGGTACAATGCTGTGGGCACTCTGCAATCATTGCGGTACAATGCTGTGGGCACTCTGCAATCATTGGGGTACAATTCTGTGGCACTCTGCAATCATTGGGGTACAATGCTGTGGCACTCTGGGGTACAATGCTGTGGGCACTCTGCAATCATTGGGGTACAATGCTGTGGGCACTCTGCAATCATTGGGGTACAATGCTGTGGGCACTCTGCAATCATTGGGGTACAATGCTGTGGGCACTCTGCAATCATTGGGGTACAATGCTGTGGGCACTCTGCAATCATTGGGGTACAATGCTGTGGGCACTCTGCAATCATTGGGGTACAATGCTGTGGGCACTCTGCAATCATTGGGGTACAATGCTGTGGGCACTCGGCAATCATTGGGGCAATGCTGTGGCGCTCTGCAGTGATTGGGGACAATGCTGTGGCGCTCTGCATTGAAAGGGGCTCGCACGCTGAA
The DNA here is from genome assembly GCF_965119305.1 of Pelophylax lessonae. Taxonomy (NCBI): domain Eukaryota; kingdom Metazoa; phylum Chordata; class Amphibia; order Anura; family Ranidae; genus Pelophylax; species Pelophylax lessonae. The sequence continues at coordinate 258,807,985 of NC_138768.1, read as the reverse complement.
CTCTGCATTGATGGGGGCACGGAACAGTGTTCATTGCATTGAAGGGGGCACAGCACAGTTGCATTGAAAGGGGCACGCACGCTGAACTCTGCATTGAAGGGGGCACAGCACAGTGTTCATTGCATTGAAGGGGGCACAGCACAGTGTTTGTTGTATTGAAGGGGGCACAGCACATTGTTCGTTGCATTGAAGGGGTCACAGCACAGTGTTTATTGCATTGAAGGGGTCACAGCACAGTGTTTATTGCATTGAAGGGGGCACAGCACAGTGTTTATGGCATTGAAGGGGGCACAGCACAGTGTTTATTGCATTGAAGGGGGCACAGCACAGTGTTTATTGCATTGAAGGGGGCACAGTGTTTATTGCATTGAAGGGGGCACAGTGTTTATTGCATTGAAGGGGGCACAGCACAGTGTTTATTGCATTGAAGGGGGCACAGCACAGTGTTTATTGCATTGAAGGGGGCACAGCACAGTGTTTATTGCATTGAAGGGGGCACAGCACAATGTTTATTGCATTGAAGGGGGCACAGCACAGTGTTTATTGCATTGAAGGGGGCACAGCACAGTGTTTATTGCATTGAAGGGGGCACAGCACAGTGTTTATTGCATTGAAGGGGGCACAGCACAGTGTTTATTGCATTGAAGGGGGCACAGTGTTTATTGCATTGAAGGGGGCACGGCACAGTGTTTATTGCATTGAAGGGGGCACGGCACAGTGTTTATTGCATTGAAGGGGGCACGGCACAGTGTTTATTGCATTGAAGGGGGCACGGCACAGTGTTTATTGCATTGAAGGGGGCACGGCACAGTGTTTATTGCATTGAAGGGGGCACGGCACAGTGTTTATTGCATTGAAGGGGGCACGGCACAGTGTTTATTGCATTGAAGGGGGCACGGCACAGTGTTTATTGCATTGAAGGGGGCACGGCACAGTGTTTATTGCATTGAAGGGGGCACGGCACAGTGTTTATTGCATTGAAGGGGGCACGGCACAGTGTTTATTGCATTGAAGGGGGCACGGCACAGTGTTTATTGCATTGAAGGGGGCACGGCACAGTGTTTATTGCATTGAAGGGGGCACGGCACAGTGTTTATTGCATTGAAGGGGGCACGGCACAGTGTTTATTGCATTGAAGGGGGCACGGCACAGTGTTTATTGCATTGAAGGGGGCACGGCACAGTGTTTATTGCATTGAAGGGGGCACGGCACAGTGTTTATTGCATTGAAGGGGGCACGGCACAGTGTTCATTGCATTGAAGGGGGCACGCACGCTGATCTCTGCATTGAAAGGGGGCATATACCATCTCCTGTACCATGATCTATGCCATGCCTATACCATCACCTGTACCATGACTTCAGTCACGCAATTTTTTTACTGCGTTTTTTGGCGCGAAGCAATACCTATTACATTTTTCTTTTTGCGCCCCCCCCCCCCCCCCAAAAAAATTTTGAGTACCAGCCGCCACTGGTTTCACCTGTCAATGGATGGATACAAAATGGACAAACGGTCTGCATGTGTGAAATGGGCCTAAGCTATTCTCCAGCCTGTAAGCCACTGTAATTGTTGGATAGCATTGTGCAATAAATTGGGTCACAGTACTGGCAGTTTACTTGTGTGCTGCAAAGGTTGCCTTTTAACACACTGGAGGTGCTAGTTCCAGGGCAGGGTATACCACTATAACATGGCAGTGTGCCTACACTTTAGTGTGAGTGATCTGGCAACAGATCTTTGAAATCTTTACATATTTTGAACAAGCAATAGCTAAATAAATTTGTTCAAGGCAAACCCATCCTAGCTTTCACTTTCTATCTTCTAGATTCTAGAACATTCTCTAACATTCTAGAAAGAGGTGGAACAAGAGGGGCCAGGATGAGTCATCCAGCCCTGGCCTCTAATAACATGGACTTGGGTTTTATCCCTGGGCCAGTCTATAGTTAGCCTATTCTCCCTTCTAGTAGCACATCTAAAGTGCTACACATTTGTGGGGTTTCTCATCCTATGACTTTATCAAATGGTAAATGCCATCTGCACCCAACATGATATACCCATTTAAGTGGAGCACCTGGAATTTGCGCAATAAGCAATTGTCATAACGGGTCTTTTTTTTTTTTTTTTTTTTTTTTTTAATAGAGCTATACAAGATGTATTGAGATTCCAGTTTGGTCTGTTTTTAGAAATGTCTAAACTTTCTTCTTCCCTAGGGCTCTTCAGCTGCCTCCTGAAGCTTGGCGACGTATGGATCTGAATCATGGCAGCATCACTGAACTTGTCATTCACCACAATGGTCATGTAACTCTAAGAATGCTTGGTGATGCTGGGTATATGCCTGCTTCAAAACTCAGTTGCTAAACTGGATGATGCTGAAAAATGTATGCAAAGCCAGAGATCAGGATCAATACAACTGCCTCCAAACCAAAACAGACTTGTTGAAAGATACTGTTTAACATGTGGTGATGAGATTAAACTTTTTTTGCTTCAGTTGGCACTATGAATGTAACTGTAATATAGAAGGTATGGTGGATGTAACTGTATTATAGAAGGTATGATGACTGCAACTATGGGCAACACAATTCCTTACTACAAAAAATGGTGGAGCTGCACTTTTAAGTGAATGATGCACTATTGCCTAAACAAAATTTTCTGTACACTCTAGTCATTTTCTACCTATTTATTGTCTTGTATCACTTATGTATTTAATCCTGTGCTTGGTGACATTTGTACATGGCAAATTTAAATAAATGCAGTTCAAAATATTTTCACCTTTGAGATTTCTTTGTGCATGTGCACTTTTATAGCTACTTTTTAGTAACTGGCATGTTTTGGATCATCAAATGACCACACTGCTTTCAGTCTAGAAAATTAGCCTATCAATGTATACTTCTGTAGTACTGGCTCATTGGCCTAAGCTCACCATCTCTCGAATTTTAAATACAACTTCAGAAAATAAGCATTTCTACAATTGCACTACCTGGCTGCTAGTCTCCATGTGACAGTACATAAAGACCAATAAGGCCCCGTTCACATACAATCGATGCTACTTCGCACCGCGACCTCGGAGGTCGCGGTGCGAGCAGCGCGCCGCGACCTCGGAGCGGCTGCCACGGACTTCATAACATTGAAGTCTATGGCGGTCGCCTCCTGGTCGCCTCAAAGAAGCTCCGGACCCTTTTAAGTCGGAGCGACTTGTGTCGCTCCTATTAGAACGGGTCCGAAGCTTCCCTATGGAAGGCGACCTGTGAGGCGACCAGGTCGCCTTAGTGTGAACGGGGGCTTAAGGGCAGATGTTTACAGATGACATGAAGGCAACTGTAATAAATGCTTTATTTGTTTTTACACAGGAAAAGGAGGGGTATACCGACTACGTAACACATTACAGGATGAACTCTTGTGACTAATAGATGGTGTCTAGAAAAGACTAGGAAAGCTTAACGCAAATCACCATGACTGGATGGCTTAAATCAGTCTTTAGAACTTCTTAAGTTTCATAGCCAGACCATTATTCCTAATCTTTATGGACAGCATATAGACCAGAACAGTACCAGTTGATTGGAGGAAAGACCATGTGGTACCAATATTCAAAAATATTGGTACCACATAACTACAAGCCAGTCAGCCTAACATGAATAGCATGTAAAATCTTGAATTATTATTCAGGATTTCTATAGCGCCAGCAGTTTACGCAGCGCTTTACAATGTTAGGATAAGGGACTGTTCAAGAATTTGCTAATAAACTATCATTGGCACTAATCAGCATGGGTTTACGATGGGTCATTCCTGCCATATGTAAACATTCTCTGAGGAAGTAAGCTGCCATTTTGATAAGGGAAGGCCCATGGATATGGTGTATCTGGATTTTGCAAAAGCATTCGATATAATTCCCCACAAATGCTTAAAGGGAAACTCCAGTCAAATGTTTTCCTATTCTGGACAAACAGCTTCTTCCTGTTCACCGACAACACAATTTCCTGTTATCTGAAATTTGCTAAGCTGTATTTCACTTCATAAGGTTGTCAAGCTTAGACAGGCATGTTTGGACCTGCCCCATCCCTCATAGCCTTCACCATGAAAAAGGAAAGGTACAAAGGAACATTTGTGAAGTTTAGTATACAGATCCATTTCTATTGCTCATTTACATGTGAAGTAATGAGTTTTAGGTTTGGTTTTCACTAGTGCCACTTGTCATGCAACTTGTGACACATTAAGTCACAGGACAAGTCACAGCCCTTTGATTTCAATAGCACCTGTTCCCATCTATGCCGCTTTGAAAATCGGTGGCTTTGAAAAGGTGCTGGCACTACCTTGATGCGACTGATCCAGAGAGTAAAGTTGGATCAAAGCTGCACTCAGTCGCACTTTAAATCGCACAACTTGAGTTGCAATAGTGGAAACATAGCCACTAGGCTAGAGTGACTTTGGAGTGCAACTTTGATCTAAATTTACACTCTCTGGATCAAAGTCGCATCAAAGTAGCGCATGTACCTTATCAAGGTTGCTGATTTTCTAAGTCGCATAGATAAGAATGGGTGCCACTGAAATCAATGAGCCTGATTTTTCATGCGGCTTTGTGTCCAGTCGCAATAGTAGAGACGGAGCTTTAGTTTCAACTATTATTTAGAGTGCAACTTTGACTGATCCAACTTTACACTCTCTGGATCAAAGTTGCATCAAAGTTGCATCAAAGTAGTGCAGGTACCTTTTTTCAAAGTTACGTAGATGGAACGGGTGTCATTAATTAGTTGCACTAGTGGAAACTGAGCTTAAGGCCCTCTTCACACATGTGTGGCTTAAAAATCACTTTTTTTTTTGGTTGCCTGATCTTGAATGCCTAGGTCTCAAAAGTAGTGCAGGGACTACTTTGAAGTTGTTGCAACTTGAAGTCGCACAGATATGAACAGTACTCATTGGTAATCATGGTGTGACTAGTCATGCGACATTGCAGGACAAGTCAAGTGTAAAAGGGGCCTTAGTCTACATTTCCACTATTGCAACTTAGAGTGACTTTGATGCGACTGATCAAGAAAGTAAGATCAAAATTGCATCAAAGTAGTGCAGGTACCTTTTTTTCAAAGTTGCATAGATGGGGATGGGTGCCATTGAAATCAATGGGCTGTGACTTGTGTCCAAAGTTGAATGACAAGTCACGCTAGTGGAAACAGAGCGTTAGTCTACATTTCCACTATTGTGATTTAAAGTGCAACTTTTACACTCTGGATCAAAGTAGTGCATAGATGGGAACGGGTGCCATTGAATAGTTGCACTAGTGGAAACGCAGACTTAGTGTGGTTGCCTGAACTATGATCATTTGTAGACTCTGAGCTGAGACTCCCGAGCACTTCCAGCTACTCTTCACCCCACCCCCATGGTTTCTTCATGCAAAGCCCTGCACAGCTATACTGTATATATGGACCCCCCTCCCCCAGCACAGCTATACTGGTACATGTATGTCCTGTGTTATGTCTTTTTATCATGAATTAGGATGTACAATGCATCCTTACTAATGAGAGAACACTGGGTGGGAAGCTATGATCAGCTGCTCCCATTCTGTGTATGCCCACTGTCTAGACAAGAACAGTGTCCCTCCCTGCAAGTGATGTCACTAGCTTTCAGTAACCACACCCACCTGCTTCTCAGACTCAGGAAGTGGAATTGAAGTCATGTGACGGTGTTCCGTGAGAATTACCTACCCGTGAGAAAAACCTACCCTCGTCACTTCCGGTTGCACGGCACTGTATGTAATTCGGCGTTTACATTAAAACAGCTGTGCTGCAATACGAGTCATCTCCACTCCTGTCCCTGTCACTTCCCTCATCTCGGCTAGTAAATATAAAAGCGGCGGGTGTATGAGAACATAAATCACGGAGCCGAGACCGCTTTTATATTTACTAGCCAAGATCAGGGGAGTGACAGGGACAGGAGTAAAGATGACTTATATTGCAGCACAGCTGTTTTAATGTAAGCGTGGCGTGGGTAGGTTTTTTTCGCGGACACCGTGATAATTTCCTACTAGTGGGCATGCGCACTAGTCAGGTCCTCAGCTCTTTCATTGGGTATCCGGGGCTGTGAGCATGCGCACTGCTGCGCTGCTCAGCTGTTCCTGGCCGGAAGTGACGAGGGTAGGTTTTTCTCACGGGGTAGGTAATTCTCACGTTACAACGGCACTGAAAACTACAGAATTCAGGTAAAAGAAACTAGGATTTTTTTCATTTTGATGTATAGGTTGAACGCTGCTCACATTAATATAGCAGGGGAAAATGTAAGGTATTAGGCTTGAATTCTGCTTTAATCTACAAACCGATGTCTGTACGCATGGACCATAGTTTATACATTGATAGAAAATTTCGTTAGAGGCATGTCCAGAGGGTGGTGATAAAGTGTACCCAGGTCTGCAATGGTAAGTAGGGTACCCCAAGGCTCTTGGGACCAACTTTATTTAATTCATAAATTATATTGAGGTCGGTATAAATGGCTCAATCTCAGTTTTCTCAGGTCGCCTTTCAGGACCGCACCTGGAGAGAGCGCAGCTCCGCCCAATTCGCAGGAAACCCTGCCAAATAAAAACTCCTCCTCTTCCACCATGCCTCAGTCATTTGTGTTTCCTCCGCCATGGTGGAAGCATTGCAGAAGGGCTGCGCTCTCTCCAGGGGGAGAAAAAGTGGGTGCCCGTTTGTATGCTGTGTAGGGAAGACCATCCCAGCTCCCCTCCCTGGGTGCAAAGGGGACGCTCCGGAGTCACTGACCTTGCTCGCTCAGGGGAGCAGAGACCCATCGGAGGATCCGGTCCGGGTGTCAGGGGTCCGTGTTTTCGGCTGAAATCGGCAGCAGGCGGGGAATCGCTTTTTGCATTTGAATTTCCCGCACTTTTGGACTCTGATCCCGGGGACGCACGGCGTCAGTTCCGGTGGACAGGACTTCCGGTGGGGACGTGGCGACTGTAGCTCCGGTCGTATTGGACGCTGAGGTCAGGGGCAGGTCGAAGGTCGGCGCTTCCGGTCCGCAGTGGAGGACGCAGGAAGCAGTATTTAAATTTGCACCAGTCAGTGTGGAGAGATCTGCCAGTACGCTGCGCTTTCTGAGAGAACATGGAAGAAAGGTCTGCAGCATCGGTGGAAGCAGGCACCGCCAGCGCCGGCCAAGCTCAGGTAGGAGAGGTGCAGAGGTGCCTCTTTTCTATTTACCATTTGAGCTTTTATTGGGGTTTTTTCTTTGCCTCCTTGGGAGCCTGCCCTGCAGCACTGAGTAACGGTTCTCAGTCTGACAGGATGTGTGTGTATGGGAGTCTTTTTACTCTGATCCTTTTGGGTGCGGGTCACTGTTTCTCCCTTGCAAAAATCACTAGGTGGTGGTTATTGAGGATTCATGGTGGCTTTTTCTTTACTAGGTTAAAGCTACAGTGAAGACCAGAGCCCCAGCATCAGGAAGGAAATGTCCTTTATGCAAAAACCCGCTTAGAGATTCCTGGGTGAAGCCACTCTGCAAAACCTGTATTGCTGACCTGGTAAAAGAAGAGACTGTTCAGCAGAATACTGACTTCATCTCTTCATTCAAGGAACTTACAGACACCCTGTCCTCAGTGGGTTCCCTGTTGTCCAGGACACCACCAATTCTAACAGATTCCCAACAAACTGGTGGAACATCATCTCAACCATCCACTTCTAAATCTGCAGTATCTAGTGACTCAGAAGATGAAGCAAGTGCTCTCTGCTCCCTCAAGGATTCAGGGGATGAAGAAAAAGAAGAGGTGGCTAGATCTTCCAGATACAAATTATCATTGAAAGAAGTAGAGGAATTACTTGGGGCGATTTACACCACGCTAGAAATCGCAGAGGAAAAAGTGCAAGTGTCAATCCATGACAAAATGTACCGGGGCCTAGAACAGACAAAACGCAGGGTTTTTCCTGTTCATAAAGTCCTTACGGAATCCATTGAGAGAGTGTAAGGACCCGGAGAGGGTCCTTTTTTTCTCTAAATCCCTAAAAAGGAGGTTTCCTTTTGAAGAGGGTACGGCACATCTGTGGAACAAAAAGCCCAGAGTGGATGCGGCTTCCTCTCAGGTGTCTCGCCACACGGATTTGGCGTTTGAAGACATGGGTGTTCTGAAAGACGCCATGGATAAAAGGGCAGATTCTCTTCTTAAAAAGGCTTAGGATTCTTCTACGTCCAGCCTTAAGCCGGCCATGGCCTCCACAGTGGTAGCCAGAAACCTAGAATGCTGGCTCGAACAACTCAAAGGGCATGTGGAGGCTGGAACAGCAAGGAAAGATCTCCTGGAGTCTTTTCCGCTGCTCCTAAAGGCAGTAAAATATATAGCCGATGCTTCTGCTGAATCTATTAAAATGTCTGCCAGGTCGGCAGCCCTTGTCAACTCTGCCAGGAGGGCAGTCTGGTTGAAAACTTGGTCGGGGATTCAGCTTCTAAGGTGAAACTTTGTGGTTTACCCTTTGCCGGTGACTTGCTTTTTGGGCCAGAGTTGGAAGCAATTCTTGACAGAACGGCGGATAAAAAGAAGGCCTTTCCGTCAAAAAAGATTTCGTTCTGTTCAGCAAACCAACAGAGGACGTGAACAAGATCAGAGATCCAGATGGGCCTCCCAGAAAGGCAAAGGGAAAGGTGGAGTCCTCTTCAGACCACCTGACCAGGCGGCCAAAAGCAAGTGACAGCTGTTTTCCAGTGGGAGGAAGACTGTTATGGTTCCTCCCACAGTGGGAAGAAGAATTCGCAAGCCCCTTTGTAAGAAATATAGTGGCTCAGGGATACAAACTGGAATTCTCGGAGACTCCTCCAAGCAGATTTTTTGTTACTCCCCTTCCAAGGGATCCGGAAGAGGCTTCCCCAATGATGTCTCTATTACGAGAGCTGATTCAACAGGAAGTTATTATTCAAGTTCCCAAGGGGCAACAAGGCCGTGGGTTTTATTCTCAGATTTTTCTAGTAAAGGAGCCCTCAGGCAAGTACCGGATGATCCTAAATCTAAAGATCCTGAACAGATCAATTCGGTACAAACACTTCAGGATGGACACTATCTATTCAGTGACCAAACTACTGTCCCCAAACTGCTTCATGGCATCTTTGGATCTGAGGGACGCTTACCTGCACATCCCAATAAATCAGGATTGCCAGAAATTCCTAAGGCTGGCGGTCAATCTGGGGGAATCGGTCTGGCATCTGCAGTTCAGGGCCCTCCCCTTTGGCCTCTCATCCTCTCCAAGGGTGTTTACCACGGTGATGGCGGATGCTCTAGAGCCATTAAGGTTGAGGGGTATTTCCATTGTCCATTATCTGGACGATCTGCTAATTTTTGCAGAATCCAAGAGCCAGGTGTTGGTACACCTCCAGGAGACTCAGGACCACCTAGAGAGTCTGGGGTGGCTCATGAATTTGGAGAAGTCCAGTTTGATTCCATCTCAGCAGATAAAATTTCTGGGATACAGAATAGATTCGGTCCTCCAGAAGGTCTTTCTACCTCAAGAGAAGATAGTGAAAACTCTGAACGCAGTTGCCCGGATGCAAACCAGTCATCAAGTTACTGTCAGGTCGGCCATGGCAGCTCTGGGCTTGCTCACAGCCGCTATCCCTGCGGTACAGTGGGCAAGGCTGCATTCTCGTCTTCTCCAGAGAGACATCCTGCAGAGATGGTCATATCCAAAATATCTGGAGAAATCCATCAGAATTACCACGAAAGAAAAAAGATCTCTGTGGTGGTGGAGAAATTCCAGAAATCTGGAAGAAGGTCTGCAATGGTCTTTCCAGACGAACAAACGTCTGACCACGGATGCCAGTGCGTGGGGCTGGGGAGCCCACTTGGACGGTCGGACAATGCAAGGAACATGGTCCAAAGCAGAGTCCAAGAAGTCATCCAACTGGCGGGAGTTGAAAGCCATCCTTCTAGGTCTTTGGTCCTTTCAACAGGCAGTCAAGGGCCATCATGTTCAAGTTCTGTCGGACAACATGACAGCGGTGGCTTATGTGTCAAAACAAGGAGGCACAAGAAGCATTCAGCTTTCAGATCTGGCAATCCAGCTACTCTCCTGGTCGGAGAAGAATCTGGCATCCCTGACAGCTGTACATCTAAAAGGATCACAAAATCTTCTAGCAGATTTGCTGAGCAGAAGAAAGGTGTTGGAATCAGAATGGAGTCTGAACCAAGAAGTATTTACGGAGATTGTGGAAGCTTGGGGTCTTCCCCAAATAGATCTGTTCGCTTGTCAACAGAACACCAAAGTCCAAAGATTCTTTTCCCTACACAGGGAGGATCAGGTCTGGGGCTTGGATGCTCTCGCCCATCTGTGGGACTTCCCTTTGTCTTATGCGTTCCCTTCATTCCAACTGATTCCGTTGGTTTTCAAAAAATTCAGGGAAGAAAAGACCAACTTAATTCTGATTACACCTTTTTGGCCAAAGAGACCTTGGTTTGCTCTCCTGCTGAATCTTGCCTCAGAACCTCCCTGGAGACTCCCGTCCAGGAGAGATCTTTTGACACAGGGGAACCTGGTTTATCCGGAACTGGACCGTCTACAACTGACAGCGTGGTTTCTGAGGAAGAACCAGAGGCCTGTCTGAAAAAGTTATCTCTACCCTTCTCTCCAGTAGGAAGAAGGTGACCAGGGATATTTACATGAAAGTCTGGAGAAAATATAACTTCTGGTGTTCCAGCAAGAATTTTGAAATAAAGAATTTAGTTTCAGTGCTGGAGTTTCTTCATGAAGGAATGGAGAAGGGACTAGCAGCTAGCACTCTAAAAACGCAAGTAGCAGCTCTTTCAGTTTCTTTCTAAAAGACTTTGTCCCAAGAGACTTTAATTATTAGATTTTTCAAGGCATTAGCCCGCAACAGGCCAATAGCCCTCAAAGTATTTCCCAAATGGGATCTGACCATTGTGTTACAAGGTTTGACTAAGTTTCCTTTTGAACCTTTTAAAAGAGGCTTCTCTGAAAAATTTGGTGTTGAAGACTATCTTTTTGATAGCAATAACCTCGGCCAGAAGAAGCAGCGAGATTCAGGCCCTCTCAGTTTCAGACCCTTTTTTGACAATTTTTTCAGATCGAGTAGTCCTGAGAACGGACCCAGCCTTTCTTCTAAAGATTGCTTCATCTTTTCATAGGTCACAAGAAATTGTGTTACCAACTTTCTCCTCAACTCCTAGTAATACTCGGGAAGAATCCTTTCATACGTTGGATGTGAAGAAAAGCTTACTTCAGTTCCTCCTAGTAACTAAAGAATTTAGAAAGTCAAATGCATTATTTGTCATCTTCTCAGGATCCCGTATAGGAGAAAAAGCATCCAAGAGCACTTTAGGCAAATGGCTCAGATGGGCAATTGAACAGGCTTATGTAGCTCAAGGAGAAGAGCCTCCAGAAGGCATTTTGGCGCATTCTACAAGGTCTGTGGCAACCTCATGGGCTGAAAGGGCCAGTGCTTCGCCTGAACAGATCTGCAAGGCAGCTACATGGTCTAGTTTTTCAACCTTTATTAGACACTACAGGTTGGACTTGTCAGCTCAGGATCAAGCCTTCGGCAGAAAGGTTCTGCAGGCAGTGGTCCCACCCTAAGTGTAAGTTACTCGCTTATCCTCTCCAGGTGCTGTCCTGAAAGGCGACCTGAGAAAACCTTAGTTACTTACCGGTGACGGTATTTCTAAGAGCCTTTCAGGACAGCAGCAGCTACCCCCCCCCCCCCTTGGTTTTGTTTATAATATATTTTGTAAATGTTTAACCTGTGGTAGTTGTTGTTTTCTGTTTTCCAGCATGTTGGAGGCTACTCTATGACTGAGGCATGGTGGAAGAGGAGGAGTTTTTATTTGGCAGTGTTTCCTGTGAATTGGGTGGAGCTGTGCTCTCTCCAGGTGCTGTCCTGAAAGGCTCTTAGAAATACCGTCACCGGTAAGTAACTAAGGTTTTTGCAGGGAAATAACTTCACATTACGATAAATGCATTTTACAAGAAGACCTGAATAAAATAATGGCGTGGGTAGCTACATGGCAGATGAGGTTTAATGTTGAAAAATGTATAAAGTGATGCACTTGGGGAGCTAAAAATATAAGTGCAAACTATTCACCAAGGGGCAGAACCTCTGAAGGGATTCTAGGGTGGAGAAAGATCTGTTGGTCCTGGTAGAAGACTAACTGAACAATAGCAGGCATTGTCAAGCTGCAGCAAGCAAAGCCAGCAGACTATTAGCTTACATAAAAGGGGAGTTTACTCCCACTCCAGAGATAAAACGATAATCCTGCCATTTTATAAAACTCTGGATCGGCCACATCTAGAGTATTTTGTCCAGTTCTGGTCACCAGTCCTCAGGAAGGATGTGCTGGAGAGAGTCCAGAGAAGGGCAACTAAATTTAATAAACATACTGGAGGACTTTAATTACGAGGCATGACTTCAAGCGCTAAATTTATTCTCCCTGGATAAGAGATGCTTGGGAGGAGATATGATAGCGTTATACAAATTACCTTAATGGTGATCCTAACGAGGAAGGAAACTTTTTTTAATATCAGGGAGTGTAAGAGGACACGGGGCCACACAAGGAGATTTGAGGAGAAGCGGTTTAATCTTAATCAACGTAGAGGCTTTTTAACTGTCAGGGTGATAACCATGTGGAACTTTTCCACAATCTGTGGTGTCAGCAGGGAGTATTGATATTTTTTAAAGACTCTTGGAAACGCATCTTAATGAACACAACATACAGAGATATGGGAAATAATTACTGACATTGACCCACATGCACCTTCACAGGTTGAATTGGATGGACTATTGTCTTTATTCAACAACCTTACCTACTATGAAACTACAGTTTACCCAGTGTGCTTATATAGAAGCATATCCCAACAATCAACCAAGCTTAGGCATTATTGTTCAGAGACTTTCCAGATCAGGGGTCTCAAACTGGTGGCCCTCCAGCTGTTGCAGAACTACAATTCCCATGAGGCATTGCAAGCCTGACAGTTACAAGCATGACTTGCAGAGGCATGATGGGACTTGTAGTTCTGCAACAGCTGGAGGGCCACCATTTTGAGACTCCTATTCTAGATGCTAATGGGTGCTTTGGGAGACCATCCCTTTTTACAGATGGGAACTAGCCCTTTAAAATTTGTCACGCCAGAGACATTACATAGGTTACCTGGTAATGTGATTCATTGTCAGAAAAGGAATCCTACCCACCACCTCTGACTGCAAACTGACAGGGGGCTGTCAGTAGTGGCACAGTTCCTGTGCTGGGGCACAAATTAAGCTCTCTCCAACCACAAATGGAACACTGGCTGTAAGGATATGTGGCAGCTTGGCATTGGAACTAACATGCTGCCTCAATGTGTTAGAGGGTTATTGACACTATCAGCAAAGTTAATACTGCCATTAGTCAAAAATAACCACTTGCTGCTGCTGGACTTCAAGTGGTGAAGATACTGATGATACATGATGATACTATGGATTGTTTGTGCATGTGGTTTCTTTCTTCTGTTTTTTTTTTTCCTATAATCATCTTCCAGGGCAGCATCTGAGAGATAGGCACCTCCCACAATAGTCCAACATTATAAAAATGTCAGTCACACCTCTGTGCCTCAGTTTTATTGTGTTTCCTGCGGATCCAAAGGAGCTGCAGACGTTTATTTTTTTTCTCTGTGCTAATTGCAGGGGACTCCCTGGCCAGCCTCCTGTCCAGCTCAGGAGGCTTTGCGTTCTGCAGGTCAGGGGTAAGCTGGCCCCTGCCTGAGGTTTCATCCCTACTGTGGGGTATAAAACTATCCCCCCAGCTGCACTAAATGTCGATGGCATTCCCACAAAAGACCACTGCACCTGGAGTCAAGCCAGCTGTTCAGTCACCGGCATCTTAAGGGCTCCGGCTGACCACGGTGTAATTTCCGGAGCCCCGTGGCACTTTCAGGCCGCAGTCATCTTGGTGAAGGCAGAAGCCCGGGAGCTGGACGACAGAGCGGGGCACTTCCGCTTTTGTCATTTCCGGGCAGCGGCGCAATTTTTTTAAAAAAAAGAAAGCGAAAAGAAATAACGGGGGAAAAAGGCAGATGGACTCTCTTCCCAAAAGCAGCTCACCAGGAAAGCAGATGGCAGTGCAAGTATGTTCAATAACCTGCATGTGGTCAGCTGGGGGTGGGGCTGGAGCTGCAGCAGGAAGCAGTTAAAAAACCCCTAGGCAGGGTTTTTTTTTCTGAGGCTGACCATGTCGGATGCTTCTCCACCCTGCCCTGCAGATCCTGCTTGTCAGGACAGCTCCAGGGTAAGCCAGGGCACTCTGGAGTTTCCTCTATCTTTACCTCACTACAAACTGTTACTTATGTTTATGTATGGCAACTGCCTGTCTCACTGGGTCCTTTGTGCTTATTTACAAGGACCCCAGAAGAGAAAAGGGCAAAGACCAGTAGCAAGGCATGCGCCTCTTACGGTCACAGGTTTCCTCTAGAATGGACAAAAACATTATGCCAAAAATGCATCAACAAAATAGTGACCAAGGAATCATAGGGGTTCCCTAAAGACATGCTCAACTCTTTTTAAAAGGAAATAAAAAGCACGATTGGGCCATTACATTCGGCTATAGAAAAGCTGGAGGTTCCAGCCACACCAGTACCCTGTCTTCCAGTATGCCATCCATCCCCTCGTGCAGTGGGGAAGAGATGGACCTAGTGGAGCAGGAAACCGATTCAGATAGCTCAGAATCCGAAGACTGCCTATTCCTGGACTCAGATGATGAAGACCCAGCATCAGAAGGCAACCTTTTTTCCTTTGGAAGATATGGTCAGTTTGCTGAGAGCCAAAGCAAATATACTATGCATCAAAAAGCAAAAAGTCGCAGAGCTTTCCTTACATGATAAGATGTACAAAGGCTTACAAACAAAAAAAAAGAAGAACATTTCTGGTATATGAAACTTTGAAAAACCTAGTTAAGAAAGAATGGGAAGAGCCAGAAAAGAAGCTCTTAACACCAGCTGCAACTAAGCGTGGATATCCATTTGCAGAGTAGGATACGGAATCCTGGGCAAAATGCCCTAATGTAGATTCCTACCTTGCCAGAGTCGCAAACAAGTCAGACTTAGCCTTCGATGACTCTTGGACCCTCAGTGATCCAATGGATAAGAAGATAGAGGCACTGCTAAAGAGAGCTTGGGAAACTGGAGCAGTGAATCTAAATCCGGCTGTCATGGAATCGCGACCCCACAATGTGCTTGTGGGCTTCTGTCAGAATACCGCTTCCTTCAGTCTTAAACATATATATCAGATATTACAGCGCGCCATACACAACTAGCCGGAACTTAGCTTGCATAGATCTGGAACAACTTTTATTGAACAGACTCACACACAATATATACCACACAGGAGGACATCAGATTACCCCACCAGGTCAGGTGCCTGATTACATTATCATATGCAGATGAAATTGTGTACAGAAATATAATTAACATATCTAAGGAACAACCAACACAAACATTATTCTACTTTCCTCTCAGCAACTAACAGATGACAGTGATTCATTTAACTTGAGTTAATTAACTAGCAGACTTGCTGTCATCCAGCTCACAAAGTAAAATACACATTATTATAAGTGTAAACACATCCCCCTTAGTAGACAATAGGTGGGTAAGTCAGCACAATCAATTATTAGCATATGCTATGAGTCTGACTGTGCAGAGCAGTCCTCTATTGGCAATAGGCAGCTAGGCCTTTAACATGGATCCTAGGCCTAGAGTCCCAGAGTCTTCATATATTCCTTCAGGTATATTGTTGATAAATATTACTGTCCCATTTGAAGTAATCCAAACCATATAATGAGTGCCCAATAAAATAAGTAGCTGTCCATCATTTTCTCTGCCCCCTAATAGACACAGGGTGATTATACATAAGAGAGGCCTAGGGAGCTGAGAGAGGGATTTCTCAACCTCTCAAAGGTAAGCTGGGTTCCACGGGCATCCCAACCAAAGTGACTCCCATCACATCGGCCATAGCCTCCACTTGCATGGCTAGGACCTTGCAAGTCTGGCTGACTCAGCTGCAAGAACAGCTAGAAGGAGAAACCTCAAAATAAGAGTTAGTGAGGACCATATCTACACTAACCAGAGCAGCAGCATTATTCGCAGATGCTTCGGCTGAATCTGTGAGGGTATCGGCCAGGACCACTGGCCAAATTATTCGGCCAGGAGAGCCCTGTGGCTGAAGTCGTGGGGAGGAGACATCGCTTCCAAAAATAGATTGTGTGGAATCCCCTTCACAGGCGATTTACTGTTCGGACCGGACTTGAAAACGGTTCTAGACAGAAGCGCAGCCAAAAATAAAGGGTTTCCTCAAACTAAAAAGAAGCAGGGGAAAGCGCTCTTTCATCAGTCCAGGAGATTTAATAAAGAAACGGGACCAAGGAAGCGCTGAACACAACAAAACAATAAAGATAGGCCCGAAGCAAAAAAATAAATAAAAAATAAGCGCATGGCCTCATGATGGGGTGGACAGGGGACACTAACAGGAAAGGATTAACTACTTGGGGGATCAGCTAGAGGTCAAGTGTGGGGATTGGGCAATTCAGGGTAGGTGGGGTTACAGGCAGATTAACACTGGGGGGGGGGCTTACAGTTTCACAGCATTACCTCGTGGACCGTTGGAGAAGGAAGAATCATCCCTGCTGTACCGTCTGCTTCTTCTAGCCTGTCTGCCATCTGTCATGGGGGACTTGGACTTCCTGTTTGTCCGGCTCCGGGAGGCCGCCGCTTCGAGGGGTACGTCTTGGCTGCAGGCTCAGGTCTCCTCGCTGCTCGGGGGGGCCGACATTCCCGCGCTCGGCGGTCACGGCCGCCGGAGCGTTATAACCCTCCTGTGTCCCCAGAGCTGAGCGCCGATTAGGGAGCCCATTCGTGGACCCTCCAGGCTCGCCGACCCAGCGATCTCCTGCTGCGGCCGGCGGGGCCTCTGGGAGGAATCCCCGTCTACGGCGGAGCTCTTCCAGGCGGGGCCCAGCCCACACCTCTCCCCCGGCCCCGCCTGCTCGTCAGACGGCTTCAGGATCTGCGGCTGCCCCGGACTGTGAGGACCGTTCGGTCGGGGCGGCTCGGCGTGGGAGACGGCTGATCGCGGATTCCGGCCAGTCGGAGAGAGAGGCCGGCGGCTCCATCCTGCGCATGCCCAGTGTGGTGGCAGCTTCGGCGGTGTCTGCAGTGGACGGAGGCGCAGCGGGGCCGTGTAGGAAGAGGCCCAGGCGAGCTGAAGGAGGATCATCTGCCAGTCGGCGGCAGTAGTTAGCCTGCAGTGCGGACCGCGGATGTAGTTAGTGACGGCGCACCTACTCAGTAGAAGTCCGCTCGGTGGAAACACGTCAGAGAGGAGGCGCGCCGTCACTAACTACATCCGCGGTCCGCACTGCAGGCGGCCACGGATCTACAGGGTTCCAGCAAGCTTATTATATCGTCTTAACTGTAAGTGCATCTTTGATTATCAGCAATAAAAGTTATAAGGATAATTCACTATTAGTCCCCCCTTGTTTATTTTTGGGAAATCACCTGTGAACACCTGGATGAAGTTTCACTTCCAAGGGACAACAGGGAGCCGCAAGCTTGGGGGACGGTCATTACAATTGGGCTGAATGATATCCAGAAGTTATCCATACACCTTAACTTTTATGTCATCTGGTAAGAGTCTTATCTACTCTCAAACCGGCCACGAGGTGGGTAGAGCTGGGCTATCTATATCACTGCACGCATCTTTTCGTTTGGAGATATATTGCACCTTATTTTTCACCCGTCTGGTAACCTGCACTTTTAACAAGCACCTTGAAACACCTTTCCCTCATTTGTTTTCATTGAAATCACTTGTTTGGTATTGGGATCTCTTCATTCAAGGACTTATGTGAACTGTTGCATATTTGGACCTTTTATGAACTTTATGGACTTTTATGTTTTAGATCTCATCCTATTTATTTATGATATTGGTGTCACTATTGTTTACATATTTATGTTTATAAGTTTCACAGAATTAGCGCACTACACATTTTAATAATTTGTACACTTAATTATCCTCACTGGGTAATCGGATTTTAGTTGCAGCTTTTTTAACCACTTAAGCCCCGGAGGATTTGGCTGCTAAAAGACCAGGGTTTTTTTTGCGATTTTTTACTGCGTGACTTTAACGGACAATTGCGCGGTCGTGCGACGTTGTACCTAAACGAATTTGACGTCCTTTTTTTCCCACAAACAGAGCTTTCCTTTGGTGGTATTTGATCACCTGTGCGATTTTTTGATCATGCGCTATAAACAAAAAAAGAGCGTAAATTTTGCAAAAATAACAATATTTTTCACATTTTTTTATATGAAATTCCCCCCCCAAAAAAATGTAAAAATCAAAATTTAACATTTTCGGCCAATTTGTTTTATGCTACATATGTTTGGTAAAAAAAAAAATCGCAAAAAGCGTATTTTGATTGGTTTGCGCAAAAGTTATCGCGTTTACTAACAAAGGGAAAGATTTTTGTCATTTTTGGTGTTTTTTTTTTTTAACGCGTAATGGCGGCGATCTGCGATTTTTTTTCGGTACTGCGACATTGCGGCGGGCAGATCGGACCCTTGACTGACATTTTTGACACTTTTGGGGTTACCAGTGACATTACTGCAGTAATCAGTGCTATACATATGCACTGTTACTGCAAAAATGACACTGGCAGGGAAGGGGTTAACTTTATTGGAGAGGGAGGGGTTAAGTGTGTCCTAGGGGCGTGAATCTAACTGTATAGGGACATTGCTATTGGTGTAAAAACAAAGATCAACGGTCCTACATAGTAGAACCGTCTGATCTTCATTTTTACACCAGGGAGAATGACGGGCGGCTTGTTTACATAAGCCGATCCGCCTTTCTCCATTCACCGGAACGATCGTAGTGTGACCGGCGGACATCGAGTCCGCCGGTCACACGCACTGACTTGTCTGTGAACGAGCCGCGGCGGGTGCGCGCCTCAGCGGGCACGCGCCCACCCGCAATTGGCTCTCAAGTCAATGACAGGCGAGTGACGTATCCATACGTCACTCTGCCTGGTCGGGGCTGACCGCCGCAGTATATAGTCGTGCGGCGGTCGTCAACCGGTTAATTGATTCATTTACCAGCGCTCCCGTTACACATACCATCTCTTGTATCATGTCTGCAGTCTCTGACCATCTCTTGTATCATTAGATTAAGTTGGGGGACGCGCTACCAGAATGCAGTAAATCTGGGTGCAAAATAAATGGGGAAGTGCCACATCCTAGTTGATTAGAAAGAGATAATTGAGGAAATATGGACTTAATAGGCACTAGTAGCTTAGAAAATAAAATTTTATTGATTGACAGTTTCAAACAGGAGATTTCCAAACAAAAATAGAAACAAGAATAGAAATATATTGCCTCAGTAGGCATATGTGACATAGATGTAACAATCACAGTTGTGGTACAGAGCAAAAGTACATATCACGTATCAGAGTAAATGACAAGATATATACGTCACATCTTATAGGTCTCATAGACGATGACAATGAGGTTGTTCTATCGTCCCTGAGGGCCGGTTCACACTCTTGCGAGTGCGGCGATCGCATGTAATAACGGAGCGCACTGCTCCTTAATTACATGCGATCGGATGTGCGGTGCACCCGCACAAAAGACGCACAGGACCCTTTTTTCCAGCCGCATCAGGATCGGATCGCACAGTGGTTCACACTTGTGCGATCCGATCCTGTGCGAACTGTCAGATCGCACTGCGATATGCCATCAAACTTGGGGTGTCGTTAACATTTCATTGACACCCCCTGCGTATCGCATATGGCAGTGTGAACTGCCAGATGTGCGTTTGCGACGCGGGAACAGGCTGCGAATTCGCAGCCTTCCCGCATCGCACAAGTGTGAACCGGGACTCAGTTCCACTTGTGCGACAATTGGCATGTAGACATTCCATGTAGCCAGATTGCCAGAGGGTGTGCCAAGCTTGTAGCATCATACTCAAAAAGACTTGAGGCTGTAATTGGTGCCAAAGGTGCTTCAACAAAGTATGGAGCAAAGGCTGTGAATACTTTCACTGTAAGCCTATAATAGGGCTTACCTGTAGGTACAGTGACTATCCCCTAAACTTGCACTGTTTAGGATATATTCACACTGCATACAGTCAATGATGTCACTGGTGCATGCACTATGAAGGGACAGCATACCGTGCTATCCCTTCAGAGCTTAGTGCCGCAGTCTGTGACTCCCGTGTGCATGCATAGGAGTGATGTCATTGCAGGGTTGCCAATCAGAAGGCCAGAGGATGCAAAGGAAGACCGGGTGAAGATGGAAGCCTTGACAGCGTGCCGCTGGGGCCTTCATTGTAAGGTAAGCATTTCATAATGTGCTAGATTGCAATGTATACTAGCCCATTATGCCTTAACCTTGCAGGTTAAATACCACCAAAATAAAGCTCTATCGGTGTGAAAAAAAATGATATACATTTAATTTGCGTACAGTGTTGCATGACCACGCAATTGTCAGTTGAAGTAGCTCAGTGCTGAATAGCAAATAATGGCCTGGTTGTGAAGGGGGTAAAACCTTCTGGGAGGGCAAGTGGTTGAGTTAAAAAACGTTTATCATCTTCAGTCTCTATCTCCAGCTAAAGCTTTCCAGTCAACAACAGTAGAATGGCTGGGGCCTCTGGCAGTCCTCTATTGCAGTGTTAATTTCGTCGACTAAAACGTTTTCGTCGACTAACACAATTCAGATGACTAAAATACGACTAAAACTAAAATGGCATTTTAGTCTTAAGACTAAAATACGACTAAAACTAAAATGGCATTTTAGTCAAAAGACTATAACTAAAACTAAATCGAAATTTGCTGCCAAAAATTAACACTGGTGCATGCTCAAAGCATAAATAATAACATATTAGATTTTTCACTCCAGGACCAGCAGTAGTATATAATGAGTTTGGAAATTGTAAAGAAATGCTTAAATAATGCAGTACAAATTACAATTGAACTACACCCATTTGATTATAGATGACTAAAATGAGTTTTGGTCGACTAAAATGTAGGGCGTTTTAGTCGACTAAAATATACTGGAGTTTTAGTCGACTAAATACGACTAAAACTAAAACACTTGCAGAAGACTAAAATGGGACTAAAACTAAAATGCCATTTTAGTCCTAAGACTAAAACGAAATTGAAATTTGCTGCCAAAATTAACACTGCTCTATTGCATATTATATTCTGCATATTGTGTGCGGCTATGTGGTTCCTAGACCTCACCAAACGATAACCTGTAGTCTCCGCTGTAGTCTCAGCTTCCACACAGACTACACTTCCCACAATGCATCTGTGCCGACTGTACAGGAGGTGGGCGGGGCCGGGAGAGCACGTCGTTTCTGTATTGTGTGATCCTCGCTCTGTGTCCTCGCAATGTTTCTCCGTAGAGCTCTGCTGGCCGGAGGATCGGCTGCTGCCACCGCAGCGCTTCTGGCCGCTGTGGCTATCGGTAAAAACGGAGGAAAGTCTGAACCCGATAGTCTGATACCGCCTGTAACAACCGGGAAATGGGACCGCAATTGGGACCGGTGAGGCTGCGTTTTGCGCATGCGTGTTGCTGGATGAGCATGTTGGAGTATGCGCTGCAGATGCTGCTCTCAGTGTTAATATTGCTGCTGTGATTGTCTTTATTTGCCTTTCCCTTGCTTTAGAAAGCAGACAGAGAGTGGTAGTGAGCCTAAAAATGAGGGCCCCGAGTTCAGCCTCTGGTGCTTGTGGATGTCCATTGTAGTGGTGCATTATTGTCTGAGGTGCATTGTGCTAAGGTAGGCAGCCCATTCAAAATGAATAGGCTCTCATGCATGCTGCATTCTTTGCAGAATATTGTAGTGCACATTTGACGCAAGTGGGAGTGAAAAATAAAATAAAAAACCCTGTTAGTGTTGCCAGTGGCTGCAATCAAAACCTATTGGTGTTGGTGTTAGTGGAGGTAACAGTAACCCCCAGCATTGGTGTCAGTGGAGGTAACAGTAACCCCCAGCATGGGTGTCAGTGGAGGTAACAGTAACCCCCAGCATTGGTGTCAGTGGAGGTAACAGTAACCCCCAGCATTGGTGTCAGTGGAGGTAACAGTAACCCCCAGCATTGGTGTCAGTGGAGGTAACAGTAACCCCCAGCATTGGTGTCAGTGGAGGCAACAGTAACCCCCAGCATTGGTGTCAGTGGAGGCAACAGTAACCCCCAGCATTGGTGTCAGTGGAGGCAACAGTAACCCCCAGCATTGGTGTCAGTGGAGGTAACAGTAACCCCCAGCATTGGTGTCAGTGGAGGTAACAGTAATCTCAGCATTGGTGTCAGTGGATGTAACAGTAACCCCCAGCATTGGTGTCAGTGGACGTAACCCCCAGCATTGGTGTCAGTGGATGCAACCCCCAGCATTGGTGTCAGTGGATGCAACCCCCAGCATTGGTGTCAGTGGATGCAACCCCCAGCATTGGTGTCAGTGGACGCAACCCCCAGCATTGGTGTCAGTGGATGCAACCCCCAGCATTGGTGTCAGTGGACGCAACCCCCAGCATTGGTGTCAGTGGACGCAACCCCCAGCATTGGTGTCAGTGGACGCAACCCCCAGCATTGGTGTCAGTGGACGCAACCCCCAGCATTGGTGTCAGTGGACGCAACCCCCAGCATTGGTGTCAGTGGACGCAACCCCCAGCATTGGTGTCAGTGGACGCAACCCCCAGCATTGGTGTCAGTGGACGCAACCCCCAGCATTGGTGTCAGTAGAGGCAACAGTAACCCCCAGCATTGGTGTCAGTGGAGGTAACAGTAACCCCCAGCATTGGTGTCAGTGGAGGTAACAGTAACCCCCAGCATTGGTGTCAGTGGAGGTAACAGTAACCCCCAGCATTGGTGTCAGTGGACGTAACCCCCAGCATTGGTGTCAGTGGACGTAACCCCCAGCATTGGGTGTCGGTGGAGGTAACAGTAACCCCCAGCATTGGTGTCTGTGGACATTACAGCAACCCCCAGCATTGGTTTCAATGATTGGTTCAATAACCCCAGCACTGGTATCAGCGGAAGCAATAATATCCTCCATCATTGGTGTCAGCGAAAGCAATAATAATGAAAGTGTGTGTAATCCACGCTATGGATTATAAATATTAAAAGATATGTGAAAGAGCTGCTGCCCCCACTTAAACTGGTTACCTAGATAGTGTCTGATGTATAATTTTTTATCCAAAAATGGGTTTGGTGCTGCTCTGTGCGTGATATAATATTAATTGTGACAAAAAAAAGCCTTAATACACAGGGCCTCAAAATAATATATGTACAAAATAAGCAAGTGCCCAGTGTGATGTATCAAGTCAGTTACACTTAGTGCCGGTTCACACTAGGGCGACCTGTGAGGCGACCTGGTCGCCTCACAGGTCGCCGCAGGTCGCCTCCCATAGGGAAGCTGCGGACCCGTTCTAATAGGAGCGACACAAGTCGCTCCGACCTAGAAAAAGGGTCCGGAGCTTCTTTGGGGCGACCCGGAGGCGACCGCCATAGACTTCAATGTTATGAAGTCCGTGGCGGCCGCTCCGAGGTAGCGTCGCCCCTATGTGAACGGGGGCTGAATTTGAGCCATACAATAATATATAAAATAACATAGTTACATAGTAGTTGAGGTTGAATAAAGACTATACTCCATCCAATTCAACCTGTGTAGGTGTGTATGGCTGTAATCATTTCTCATACCCCTGAATGTTCTGATCCTTGAGAACGTTGGCTGATATAAAGTGATCTGTGCTCTAAATGGTCAGTTGTGCAATTTATCCTTCTGTTAAGCCAGTATTCCAACCATCATTGCAAATCCTTATAATGGTGCTGTTAGAAGAAACGATGTTTGGTGGTGTTGCAGCAAAAGAAGTTCCACAATAACATGCACTGTACAACAACAGAGAAAGAAGAGCTGCGCCATCTAAGTGCAGTATAAAAGATGCGTTTAATAACAACAGACAAATGCAAACTCACAGGATGGACATGATAAACCGGCATGTAAAGAGTTAATCCACTAAAGTGGGCGGACGAGCAGCGGGGATTCGGGGAATCTTCGCTGGTTTCGGCTGTGTTGGTGGCTCCCAGAACTTCCAGGTACGCGGTGTCCCTCAGAAGAGCCGCTGACTTCACTTCCGGGTAGAAGGTGGAGTGGGAGGTGCGTGTGTTCGAAGTATGTGTGCTTCTTCCTCAGGCAAAGAAACCATGTTTGGTGGTGTTGCAGCAATAGAAGTTCCACGAAAACATGACCAGAGAGGAAAAGACTAAACAACACGAAAACGGGCCTTCCTTACGGGCTTCAACAGACAGTACAAAGAAGTTGACAACATAGTGTAAAAATTTTGGCCCATTCTTAAATCGGATAAAACATTAAAGAAAGTACTCCCACAATGCCCTAATTTTATTTACAGAAGAGCCCCCAAACTCAGGAACAAATTGGTACATAATGTACTTGATCCCCCGAAATCTATCAGTCTGTTCCCTAACCTAAAAGGTCAGATGCCAAAAAATGTCTACAATGCAGAGTAAGCAAGAAACAACCAAAGAAAACAGAAATTTTTACAGCGGTGGCAACAGGTAGACAGCATAAGATAGGAGAAATGATTACCTGTACTAGTACGCATGTCACATACGTGATAGAATGTCCAGGCTAGCTTCAGTATGTAGGAAGGACCACCAGACCCCTTTATGTGAGAATCGAAGAACATATTAATAACATAAAGAAGGGATTCATGAAACGTAGCCTGTCTAGACATTTCCGAGAGGTCCATAGGAAGGATCCATCTGTGATGAATTACTATGGTATTGACATGATAAAGGGACACTGAAGAGGAATTAACAAAAAGATCAAGGTCTCACAAAATGAAACAAAATGGATTTTCTTGCTAAATTCTCTCCAGCCAGAAGGCCTAAACATTGACAAAGATCTCAATTGTTTCATTTCCAGTGATTGAAGGCAATCATAGGCTTCTGTAACACTAAGTTCCCCTAGTCCTCATTCTTTTTACTGACACATGACCAACACATTTATATCTAAAGTCTCCCCTTTTTCACACCTTCCTCTCCTAGTCCCTTAATATGGTCAATTTTACATCATCATGACCTGATATAAAGACACTCGTCCTTTATTGTTCCGTTACAGCACCTAAGTGGATGCTCCTTGGAACTCTTTCTAAGACTGAATATATTGAACACATCCCCCTTTTTAAATGTTATATCTACAGTATATCATTTTACACCTATAATTTTTTCAAATAAAGTTCCTAGTATAG
The DNA here is from genome assembly GCF_965119305.1 of Pelophylax lessonae. NCBI lineage: Eukaryota > Metazoa > Chordata > Amphibia > Anura > Ranidae > Pelophylax > Pelophylax lessonae. The sequence goes on along the minus strand of NC_138768.1, from coordinate 258,782,730 downwards.
TACGGGTTCGGTTCAGCCAATAAACCCCCCTCCTTCTCTTCACTCCCCTTTGTTTTGTTTTTTTCCTCTTTCTATTTCTTCTTTTCATGCATGGGACGGGTTTTTTCATTCGAATATATAAATATTGGTGTTATGTTTTTTTTCACATTGTGTATAGAACATAGGAGGTTCATGTGGTAATTTAATAAACCCTGGCACATTATTTTGTGGCAAATTACACATTCATTGGGTACCCTGTAAGACTATAGGGTGAAACTAGTTCTGGGGCCTACCATTCTACATATGGAACAATTATGATACAAAGGGAGGATGGTAATACATATCCCCTAATGTTCACTATTGCACCACTGATATAAACTAAGGCCGCAGTCAGATGAATTCAATTGTCATCTGGGTTGCTAAGAAATATACAGCTCCTGGACCATGAATTAGATATTCGAAATGGCCATGGGTCACGTGCCTTGGGTTGCTAGGATACCTTACCTGATATAAGTCAGGGAGTGTAGCATGATCGGGCTGCTCCTGATGATAGCACTGTGACTAAACGCATAGGGCGGAGCCACGGCATTATTGCGTCACTTCCGGTTTCCGGGTCCGTGGGGCACATCGCGTCCCAGACTTCCTAATTTGGGTGTTATGCTGGTTGAATCTTAAGCCGTGTAAGTGCAATACTGGTTTTAATAAATATATACGTACGGTATACCACTATGTAGTCTATTTTTGCCATTTGCATGTATTATTGAGATCGCTGGGGATTTGGAAGGAGAAAATGCCCTAGGGTTGATCCTGGATATCCTTATACAGCCAGGTGAAGCTGTGAATGCTGGTTACCCCTTGTAAGTGGAAAGATCTCTGGTGAGTGTAACACCAAGAGGGGGGCACGTGTGGAGACACCGGGCACGGTGCATGTTATTGTGGAACACCACCAAACATTGTTTCTTCTAACAGAACCATTAGTATCATAAGGATTATAATGGGGGACATTAATTATCCAGATATAGACTGGGCAGAAGGAACCACGCACTCAGCCAAGGCTAGGCAGTTCCTAAATGTTTTGCAGGACAATTTTATGGGTCAGATGGTGAATGCACCGACAAGAAACAATGCGGTACTTGACCTACTGATTACCAACGATACAGACCTGATCACGGATATAGAAATACGGGACAACTTAGGAAACAGTGACCATAGGTCAATAAGTTTCAGTATTAATTACAGTAATAGGAAGCAGAGGGGTAATATAAGGACACTGAATTTCAAAAGAGCCAATTTCCCTAAACTGCGCTCGCTGCTAGAAAATATCAATTGGGATAGAACCCTGGAAACAAAGAACACGGAGGGAAAATGGGAGTGCTTCAAGAGCATACTATACAGGGGGATTGGCCAGTGCATTCCAAAGGGAAATAAATTTAAAAGAGCAAAAATAAACCCTGGATGGCTAAACTCCAACATAAAAATGTATATTAGTGATAAAGAAAAGGCCTTCAAAAAATACAAGACTGAGGGGTTATTGGCAGCATTTAAGCATTACAAAGAGTGTAATAAGAAATGTAAAGATGAAATCAGGGCGGCTAAAATAGAACACGAGAGACATATAGCGGAGGAGAGTAAAAAGAACCCCAAGAAGTTCTTTAAGTATATAAACAGTAAGAAAGCGAGGCCAGAACACATTGGCCCCATAAAAGATGATAAAGGAAATATGGCCACTGAGGACAGAGAAAAGGCGGAAGTGTTAAATAATTTCTTCTCTTCAGTCTTCACAAAAGAATCGGGGGGCTACACGAACCCAGCTTGTAAGGCCGATAATACACCTCAGGAAGTGCCGCCATGGTTAACAGAAGATAGACTTAGAGCTAAACTAGAGAAACTTAACATAAATAAATCCCCGGGACCGGATGGCTTGCACCCGAGGGTTCTTAATGAGCTCAGCCAGGTGATTGCCAGACCATTATTCTTGATCTTTAAGGATAGTTTACAGACGGGTATGGTGCCAGCTGATTGGAAAAAAGCCAACGTGGTACCAATATTTAAGAAGGGGCCGAGATATATCCCGGGTAACTATAGGCCGGTCAGCCTAACATCTGTAGTCTGCAAAATTTTGGAGGGGATGTTAAGGGACCACATACAAGACTTTAGTAATAAAAACGGTATTATAAGTAGTAATCAGCATGGATTCATGAAAAATCGTTCTTGCCAAACCAATCTATTAACCTTCTACGATGAAGTGAGCAGCCACCTAGATAAAGGTAAGCCTGTGGATGTGGTGTATCTGGACTTTGCAAAGGCCTTTGACACCGTTCCCCACAAACGATTACTGTACAAACTAAGGAAGGTAGGTATGGACCATAAGGTGAGTAGTACCTGGATAGAGAACTGGCTCCAGGGGAGAGTACAGAGGGTGGTGATTAATGGGGAGTACTCGGATTGGGCGGGTGTGGAAAGTGGGGTCCCCCAGGGTTCTGTCCTGGGACCAATCCTGTTTAATTTGTTCATAAATGATCTAGAGGAGGGGATATCGAGTACAATCTCAGTATTTGCAGATGATACTAAACTAGGCATGCCAATATCTTCTATGCAGGATGTGGAAACCTTGCAAGCAGACCTGAACAAAATAACGGGGTGGGCAATTACATGGCAGATGAGGTTTAATGTTGAGAAATGTAAAGTAATGCACTTGGGGCCAGAAACCAGAAAGCAAGCTACTCACTAGGGGGGGAACCTCTGGGTGAGTCTAGGATGGAAAAGGACTTGGGGGTACTGGTAGACAACAAGCTTGGCAGTGGCATGCAATGCCAAGCCGCCGCAAGCAAAGCCAACAGAATACTGGGATGTATAAAAAAGGGGATTCACTCCAGAAATAAAGAGATTATTCTCCCACTCTACAAGACTCTGGTCCGGCCACATCTGGAGTATGCTGTCCAGTTCTGGGCACCGGTCCTCAGGAAGGATGTGCTGGAATTGGAGAAAGTCTAGAGAAGGGCAACAAAAATAATTAGGGGAATGGAGGACATCAGCTATGAGGAAAGACTACAAGCACTGAACCTTTTCTCTCTGGAGAAGAGACGATTGAGGGGGGATATGATATCAATGTACAAATACTGTACTGGTGACCCGAGCATAAGGAACAAACTATTCAGAGAAAGGAGATACAATAAGACACGTGGCCACTCACTAAAACTAGAGGAAAGGCGGTTTAACCTTAAAGTGCGTAAGGGGTTCTTCACTGTAAGAGCAGTAAGGATGTGGAATTCTCTTCCACAAGCAGTCGTATCAGCAGGGAGCATCGATAGTTTCAAAAAACTAGTAGATGAACACCTTAAAGACCACAACATACAGGGGTATACAATGTACGGTTAAAAGCAAACACACACACGCATCATAGGTTGAACTGGATGGACTAATGTCTTTTTTCAACCTTACTAACTATGTAACTATAATTTGCAATGATGGTTGGGATACTGGATTAACAGAATGATTATTGCATACTATGTTTGGACTGTTCATTTAGAGCAAGATCACTTTATATCAGTCAGTGTTATTTTATATATATATATATATATATATATATATATATTACTGTATGGATCGAATTTAAGTGTAAATTACTTGATATATCACATTGGACACTTTCACTTGGCACTTGCTTATTTTGCACATATATTTATTATTATTTTTTGGTACAAACTTTTCTACTACCTAGATATGGTATATTTCTGACGCATTGTTTTATCTTGTTTTGATATTTTGAGGCCCTGTGTATGACGGCTTTTTTTTGTCACAATTTAATATTATATCACGCACAGAGCAGCACCAAACCCATTTTTTGTTAAAACATTATACAGGAAGCAATAATAAACCTCCATCATTGGTGTCAGCGGAAGCAAACAAATACCTCCATCATTGGTGTGAGGGGAAGCAATAATAAACTTCCATTATTGGTGTGAGGGGAAGCAATATTACCCCCATCATTGGTCTCAGCGGAAGCAATAATAACTTCCATTATTGGAGTTAGGCAAAGCAAAATTAACCCCCAGCATCGGTGTCAGCGGACGCGCTAATAGCCCCCAGCATCGGTGTCAGCGGACGCGCTAATAGCCCCCAGCATCGGTGTCAGCGGACGCGCTAATAGCCCCCAGCATCGGTGTCAGCGGACGCGCTAATAGCCCCCAGCATCGGTGTCAGCGGACGCGCTAATAGCCCCCAGCATCGGTGTCAGCGGACGCGCTAATAGCCCCCAGCATCGGTGTCAGCGGACGCGCTAATAGCCCCCAGCATCGGTGTCAGCGGACGCGCTAATAGCCCCCAGCATCGGTGTCAGCGGACGCGCTAATAGCCCCCAGCATCGGTGTCAGCGGACGCGCTAATAGCCCCCAGCATCGGTGTCAGCGGACGCGCTAATAGCCCCCAGCATCGGTGTCAGCGGACGCGCTAATAGCCCCCAGCATCGGTGTCAGCGGACGCGCTAATAGCCCCCAGCATCGGTGTCAGCGGACGCGCTAATAGCCCCCAGCATCGGTGTCAGCGGACGCGCTAATAGCCCCCAGCATCGGTGTCAGCGGACGCGCTAATAGCCCCCAGCAATCGGTGTCAGCGGACGGGCTACAAACCCCCCAGCAATCGGTGTCAGCGGACGGGCTACAAACCCCCCAGCAATCGGTGTCAGCGGACGGGCTACAAACCCCCCAGCAATCGGTGTCAGCGGACGGGCTACAAACCCCCCAGCAATCGGTGTCAGCGGACGGGCTACAAACCCCCCAGCAATCGGTGTCAGCGGACGGGCTACAAACCCCCCAGCAATCGGTGTCAGCGGACGGGCTACAAACCCCCCAGCAATCGGTGTCAGCGGACGGGCTACAAACCCCCCAGCAATCGGTGTCAGCGGACGGGCTACAAACCCCCCAGCAATCGGTGTCAGCAGATGCAGTAGTAACTTTATCTCAGTAAGCAGACTGCAGCAAAGTTTGGGTTGAGTGATTTGGAACCAGCCAGTTGTTTACAAGCTAGGTGGTTAAAGTGGAGCTCCACCCACTTTTGTGGGAGGGGGGACAGGTACCTAGTTTTGACAGGTACCTGCTCCCACTTGCGCTTGAGCCGCCTAGGTGACTCAAACGGAAGCTCTCCTCTCCCCTACACGTCACTGTTCCCAGAAGATTGCCCAACCAACCGGGAGGCGTTGCGCATCTCGGGCATGCACAGTGTGCTCTCACAGCCGGGTGCCCACACTTGCAATGCCGACACCGCGGAGAGGGAGAGAAGCGAGGCTTCGGGCGGCCGCATCGCTGGACCGTGGGACAGGTGAGTGTGTGTTAAAAGTCAGCAGCTACACTTTTTGTAGCAGCTGACTTTTCATAAACACAAAAATGAGTGGCACTCTGCTTTAAATAAACATTCGAAAGGGTTGCAGTAACTTTTGTTGAAGTACAGTATGTATAGTGAACTTTGGATGCTTATTTTGTCTTGTAGCCGGGAACCGATGTCGATGGTAAACCTACAAAAGATCAATGGAGAAACGGGAGAGGAAGAATTGAATGCAAAACTGACTAAGCACAAACCTAAAGCCACTAGGCACATCTTGCTTATACGACATTCACAGTATAAACTTGATGGAAAGACAGATGAGGAAAGAGTTCTCACATCACTTGGTAGGTCTCCTAAAAACATTTTCTTGTTGTTGTCCAGATCATGTTAACCACTTGCCGTCCGGGCCAATTCAGACATTTCTCCCATACATGTAAAAATCAGCATTTTTTTTTTTTGCTAGAAATTTACTTAGGGCCCCTAAACAATAAACAATATACAGTGGGTACGGAAAGTATTCAGACCCCCTTAAATTTTTCACTCTTTGTTATTTTGCAGCCATTTGCTAAAATCATTTAAGTTCATTCTTCTTCCTCATGAATGTACACATAGCACCCCATACTGACAGAAAAACACAGAATTGTTGACATTGTTGCAGATTTATTAAAACAGAAAAACTGAAATATCACATGGTCCTAAGTATTCAGACCCTTTGCTCAGTATTTAGTAGAAGCCCCCTTTTGATCTAATACAGCCAGGAGTCTTTTTGGGAAGGATGCTACAAGTCTTTCACACCTGGATTTGGGGATCCTCTGCCATTTCTCCTTGCAGATCCTCTCCAGTTCTGTCAGGTTGGATGGTAAACGTTGGTGGACAGCCATTTTTAGGTCTCTCCAGAGATGCTCAATTGGGTTTGTCAGGGCTCTGGCTGGGCCATTCAAGAACAGTCACGGAGTTGTTGTGAAGCCACTCCTTCGTTATTTTAGCTCTGTGCTTAGGGTCATTGTCTTGTTGGAAGGTAAACCTTTGGCCCAGTCTGAGGTCCAGAGCACTCTGGAGAAGGTTTTTGTCCAGGATATCCCTGTACTTGGCCGCATTCATCTTTCCCTCGATTGCAACCAGTCGTCCTGTCCCTGCAGCTGAAAAACACCCCCACAGCATGATGCTGCCACCACAATGCTTCACTGTTGGGACTGTATTGGACAGGTGATGAGCAGTGCCTGGTTTTCTCCACACATACCGCTTAGAATTAAGGCCAAAAAGTTCTATTTTGGTCTCATCAGACCAGAGAATCTTATTTCTCACCATCTTGGAGTCCTTCAGGTGTTTTTTAGCAAACTCCATGCGGGCTTTCATGTGTCTTACACTGAGGAGAGGCTTCCGTCGGGCCACTCTGCCATAAAGCCCCGACTGGTGGAGGGCTGCAGTGATGGTTGACTTTCTACAACTTTCTCCCATCTCCTGACTGCATCTCTGGAGCTCAGCCACAGTGATCTTTGGGTTCTTCTTTACCTCTCTCACCAAGGCTCTTCTCCCCCGATAGCTCAGTTTGGCCGGACGGCCAGCTCTAGGAAGGGTTCTGGTCGTCCCAAACATCTTCCATTTGAGGATTATGGAGGCCACTGTGCTCTTAGGAACCTTAAGTGCAGCAGAAATCTTTTTGTAACCTTGGCCAGATCTGTGCCTTGCCACAATTCTGTCTCTGAGCTCTTCAGGCAGTTCCTTTGACCTCATGATTCTCATTTGCTCTGACATGCATTGTGATCTAGAAGGTCTTATATAGACAGGTGTGTGGCTTTCCTAATCAAGTCCAATCAGTATATTCAAACACAGCTGGACTCAAATGAAGGTGTAGAACCATCTCAAGGATGATCAGAAGAAATGGAAAGCACCTGAGTTAAATATATGAGTGTCACAGCAAAGGGTCTGAATACTTAGGACCATGTGATATTTCAGTTTTTCTTTTTTAATAAATCTGCAACAATATCAACAATTCTGTGTTTTTCTGTCAGTATGGGGTGCTATGTGTACATTCATGAGGAAGAAGAATGAACTTAAATGATTTTAGCAAATGGCTGCAATATAACAAAGAGTGAAAAATTTAAGGGGGTCTGAATACTTTCCGTACCCACTGTATATTTATTCCTGCAGAATAAAATGGTAGGTGTTGCAATTTTTATTTATGTTGCATGATATTTGCACAGTAATTTATCAAATGCACATTTTCAGGAAAAAATACCCTTAATAAATTTTTAGTGCACACAAACATGATATAATACCCTTTTTTTTGGTAGAATAAAAAAAATGATGTTACACTAAGTAAATAGCTATCTCACGTGACACTTTAAAATTGCATACGCCCTTTGACGGGCGACAAATTACAGTACCTAAAAATCAATATGTTAACTGACATTTGCACAGTCATGCAACGCTGTACCTAAATAAAATTGTTTAGCGCTATAAAATAATACAATGTTTTTTGCGCTATAAACAAAAAAACACCAACCACTTTGAAAAAAATACCCAGTGAATTTTTCTCTCTACTATAAAACCTATCCAATAAAAAAAAAATCTAATCCTTGCTGGGATCTCTGGTCCTAGCAAAAGTTTTTTTCTAGTTAGTTTTTTTTCTCCAGACTTTTTTCCTGTGAGATCTACAAGCAACTAAGCCGGATCTGGGCAACGGGCTGGATATATAGATCCAGTGGTCATCCCAGCTCCACGCTAGGTCAGTCACGACATAGTCCCACCAGACGGGGACTGGGCCGGCGAGTTAAACGTCTCAGATACCATTTATTATACTTAGTAGTGCCACATCTTTTCACGTATATTCTATTTTGTGTACCAGCATAAGTGCCCAATAAAGTTACTATATTTTTGTAATCCATCTCATTGGTGCCCTTAGTTAATCTGTTTCTCAGGGAGGTTCCTTTATCTTCCACAATTCTTTTTTAGAGTTAAACGTCTCACCAGGTCGCATATGACTGGGTCTAGGCCCGAAACTGCAGCGTTCCTATTAGCCCGACACCCCCCCCACTTCGGTGAAGAGGGGTTCTGTCAGGAGATGGCGCCCGCCTATTCCTGGTATGGTAATTGTTCCCCTCTCTCCCCTAGCGGGTTTTTGGGGTGGACACGGGCCCCTCTGTCCTGTCGCTATAGCGCGGTGGGACGTTCAAAATAAAAGACAAAAAGGGTTGTTTTTTTTTTCCAGACTTTTCTGCAGGGTTCCCCTGCTGCGACATGGACTCTGTGGCGCACGTTTCCCCACCTGATCCTCTCTCGGAGGCCGCAGGGCCCTCCGGATCCCAGTCATCCATAGATGCACTGTCAGCGGTCCTGAAATCCTTTGTGTCCTGGGTGGAGGTGGCCTTTAAGGGGCGAAGTGCCAAAAAAAAACCCTCGCCTACCCCTGCCTCATCTGATGTGTCAGATTCTGACTCTGATTCAGCCACCGCAGACGTGGGTCTCCCTGCCGGGTCGACTACCTCACGCCCTGTCTCCTCTTGACAGTGAGGATGACACTTCTCCCTCCGCCACTGCGCAAGAAAAGGCGCCGGTGGACGCACTGGTTGTATCTGTGCGTGAGACCCTAAAAATGGAGGATGCGACTGCAACTGGGGCGCAGCTTACATTTGGCACTCACAAGCCATCCAGAGTGACAAAGGTATATCCCTTTCCCGCGTATTTTTACAATATGGTGAAAAAGAGTGGGCCCTCCCCCTAAGCAGATTGCTAGGTGCTACCCCTTTGAGGATTCTCTTATTAGAAAGTGGACTGTGCCACCTACGGTGGACCCTTCAGTCTCCAGACTGAATAAAGCTACCATTATTCCAGTGGAGGATTCCCCCGTCCTTTAAGGATCTGGCGGATGGAAAGGCGGAGTCTGTGGCCCGCAATATGTACTCCCTGGCGGGGTCTGCACTGGGACCGGTGTTTACTATTGCCCTTGTGTCACAAACTTTGACTGAATTGGCTAAGTTACTACGCCATGACCTGGAGGGGGTACAACTTCCCCCCTGCCTTTACGGAGCAGTTGGTTCAGGGACTGCAATTTATTTGCGATGCCTCGCTCGATGCGACTCCACTAGTGACCCGACTGTCGGTTTCAGCAGTGGTCCTCCGGCGTATACTTTGGCTAAAATTCTGGTCTGCAGATCAGACCTCTAAGAAGGCCTTGACTGATCTCTTTTTTCAAGGAGATCACCTGTTTGGGGCTACCCTTGATGACATTATTAAAGGTCTTAGAGAGTACTTTTCTCCAACAGGCTAACAAGAGTAAGGACCCTCCGCGTAGACAGGGTCCCTCCTTCTCAGCACACAAAAAGTTTTTTCTCATGTCGTCTTCCAGGACAGCCCATGAGACCTAGGGCTCCTCCTACCAGGACAGGAAAAACATTCAAATCAAATAAAAGGCAGTCCCCTGGTAATCACCTTCAGTATTAGTGTTTCCTCCTGGAACTGAAGCTCCTGGTCTCTTGGACTGTCATTGAATACTTGGATTAAGATGCATCTTCTTCTGCCCAAGTGCCGTACCCCTTAAGTGTTGCAATAGGGGCTGACCGCTGTCTCCTGTTCTCGTGGTCCACACGGGCAGGACCATGGATGTGGTTAGTGGATCGCAGGGGGGAGTCCTCTTCTGTTCCTGGCAGCGTCCTTGGAGCAGCACACGCTGTGTACCCGTGACGCCGCCAAATTCATGCAGGGAGACGGCCTGCAAGTTTGAATTTGGCGCCACAAACGTAGGGGGCGGAACTCCTGCGTCTTCCACCCTGACCTCGGGAGGTGGCACACGTAATTTCCGGCCAGTTGACGCACATCTGCGGGCGCCGGAAACAGTAGTTCCAGTTTCCAAGGCGTGAACAGGAGACGTCTTGGCGAACGGTGTGAGGTGAACCCAGCACACGCTGTGGACCACCAAACGGAGCACGATGGATTCCACGGCAGCATCTGCTCAGTCGGTAGAAGCAGGCTCTGGCACCGGTACCTCCCAGGTAAGCGATAGGGGGTTTCCCTTTCTGCATATACCTGTTGGTGGTCTTTCTCCTTTTCCTTCACCTTCTAGATAATAGGGTCGGTAAAAGGGGGCACAATTTCTTTACCCTGTACACAAATGTGTGGGAGGGATTGTTTTGGGAGTCATAACTAATATGTATTTTTCTTGTTGTAGACCAAGGCTCAGGACAAGGTCCAGGCGCAGCCCCCCAAAAAGAAATGTGCAGTTTTCGGAACCAAGCTAAGTTCCACTTGGAGCAAAACAGTGTGCCGCATATGTGTAGATAATCTTGTTAAAGATGACCCTACTGTATCTACTCAAAGGATGTTGACTTCAGTTAGGGATGAGCTAACCAGCACGTTTAGCTCTTTTGGGACCCTCATGGATAAATTTCAGGCACCAGTAGAGGCCCCCGTACAATCTCAGGTCCCTACTTCCATGTCTAAACCAACAAAGGTACATGAGGATGACACAAGGGAAGAATCGGAGTCCCCCATTCCTCATTTGAGGAATCGGGATCAGGGAACCCAGGGAAAGAGAATCCTATGGAAATTCCAATTTTAAACTTTCCCTGGAAGACATAGATGATTTACTTAAGGCAGTGTATACCACACTAGAACTTGAAGAGGAGAAGGTGCAATTATCTAAGCATGATCTTTTGTATGCAACCCATAAGAAAAATGCTAGAGTTTTTCCTGTACACAGTTCCTTGCTAGAAACAATCAAACGGAAATGGGAAAATCCCGAAAGGAGACCTTTTTTTCCTAAAAACGTAAAAAGGAGGTTTCCTTTTGATGACAGCAAGGAACAACCATGGAACAAAATTCCAAAGCTAGATGCCCCTCTTGCCAAAATATCCAAAATTACAGATCTGGCATTTGAGGATCTAGGGTCACTTAGGGACCCAATGGACAAAAGAACTGACATTATGTTGCGTAAAGCTTGGGAAGCCTCAGTCATGAGTCTGAAACCAGCCTTAGCATCCACTTGTATAGCAAGACATTTGGAGTTATGGCTTTCACAGATTCTAGCCCACCTATCAGCTGGAACGCCTAGGGATCAGATTGTTAAATCCTTTCCCCTTCTGTTTCAGGCAATAGGGTTCTTGGCCGACGCATCCGCTGAGTCGGTTAGAATGACAGCCAAGACCTCAGCTTTGGCAAATTCAGCCAGAAGAAGTCTTTGGCTCAAATCATGGTCAGGTGAATGTGCTTCTAAACTGCGCCTCTGTAGTCTCCCCTTTACAGGTGACCATCTCTTCGGCCCTGGACTGACAGAGGCTATGGAACGTACTGCTGACAAAAATAAGTCATTTCCAGAAAAGAAAAAATACCCATATACCCAAAAAGTTTTTCGGGGTAGGGGCAAACAGCAGGGGACACGTGAGGCTCAGTCCACATTCAAGAAACACTGAACCAGCCACAAAGGTAGGGGTAGGGGGAGCATCTTGTTTAACCCTCCTCAGCACCTCACCAAACCACAATGACTTCTTTCACAAAGTAGGGGGGAGATTAAGGGCCTTCCTCCCTCAGTGGAAGAAAATAACTTCAAGCCCTTTTATTCTGGACTTAATATCCACAGGGCACAGGTTGGAATTCAATTCCCAACCTTCAGAAAGGATATTGATTACCAATCTGCCCAGGGATCCAGCCAAAGCAGCTGCTCTAAGTCTCCAGATATGAGACTTGTTAGATCAGAGGGTATTGATACCTGTTCCAAAAGAGGAACAGGGCAGAGGGTTTTACTCCCACATTTTTGTGATAAGAAAACCCTCGGGGAGTTATCGATTGATTTTAAATCTACGCAAATTAAATCTTTCGATTAAAATACAAACCTTTTCGTATGGAATCGATACACTCCATAGGAAACTTGTTGTATCCAAAATGTTTCATGGCATCTCTGGACTTAAAGGATGCTTACTTTCACATCCCTATTCACCTGGCTTACCAGAAGTTCCTAAGACTAGCAGTGAAGCTAGGACCAGAGGTCAGACATTATCAATTCCGGACGCTGCCCTTCGGGTTATCCTCAGCCCCTCGTATCTTTACCAAGGTTCTGGGGGAAGCTCTAGCTCCATTGAAACTAAAGTCCATCATGATCATCCCCTACCTGGACGATCTCCTGGTAGTGGCGGATTCAGATCACAAACTGAAGACAAACCTCCAAATAGTTCAGGAGTTCCTGGGGTCACTAGGATGGATGATCAACAAACAGAAATCTTGCCTAACACCCTCCCAGAGAGTGACTTATCTCGGATACGAGATTTCCTCTCTAGAACAAAAGATTTTTCTCCCGCAACTCAAGGTTTTAAAGATGCGTCAGATGGTAGCTTCTTTACAAACCATCCAGTGGGTCTCTCTAAGGGATATAACAAGAGTCATAGGTCTCATGACCTTTTGTTTTCCAGCTGTCCCTTGGGCACGGTACCAACAGCGTCCCCTTCAAAGGTTCCTGTTAAGGAACTGGGACGGATTCCCAGATTCCTTGGACATAAAGGTGAAAATTCCCACCAGGGTAAAAAGAGCCCTATGGTGGTGGAGATCACCTCTTCACCTTACAAAAGGGTTGAATTGGGTCATTCAAGTATCACTAAGAATTACCACAGACGCAAGCACTTCCGGATGGGGGGCACATCTCCAGAGCCAACTAGCTCAGGGAGAATGGTTCCCACTGGAAGCACAGATCTCGTTTAATCAGAAGGAACTCATGGCAGTACAGAAAGCCTTAGAGGTCTTTCAGATAGACATAAAGGGAAGTAATTTGCAGAATCGATCCGACAACATAGCAACGGTGGCATACCTCAACAAACGGAGGTACACAAAGTCGGAGGTTACAGGGTATAGCCCAGAAAATATTCTCTTGGGCCGAGCTCAATCTTGCCTCCATTTCAGCTATTCATCTAAAGGGGACTCCGAATGTATTAGCAGACCACCTCAGCCGCCACCAGGTGTGTCAGGACAATTGGTCCCTCAACTCAAAGGAATTTGCAAAAATTGCAGCCGAGTGGGGCCTTCCAGAATTGGACCTTTTTGCAGCTCAAATGAACAGCAAAACAAAACTGTATTTCTCTTACGTCCTCCGACAGTCGCCGCCTCTTCATATTCGTCACATATGGGTATTAGACTTTGCTCCGAAGGAGTAGCTAGGCAACAGAATATGTTAACAATAAAGCTTTAACATATCCCACCCTCAAGGGGTGGTCCCCTCAGTCAATACCCTCCTACTTCCTGCAACCATATCTCAGTTTTAATGTCTAGCTTGTCAGGAGTGGCTGGCTCTCTCTGTGCTGGGACTTTCTGTCCCAGACTCTTTCTTCTTTTTAATATTTTGTTTGAGTTTTTCTCTCTACCTTTAATTAGCTGTTATTTTGTCAGCGTTAGTTAGTTCTTCGGACGAAGAGGATCATGCGGACTGGGTCTCGGGCTGATCCCCCTGGTCGCAGGTCGTGGGTCAGTGGCTTCCCAGTCTGCCATCGAGCGTTCAGCCAGGTAACGCTCCTGGCATAGTGAACGACCCATCCCTGTTCGGTGCAGGGATGATTGGTGAGGTGGCTACCTCACTGGACGCTGTGCGGTTTCTTAACCCCCATTTTGTGCGTCTTGAATTGCGACTCTCCCTGCCTCATGTGCAGCGGCTTGTTCGCCTGTGCGGGTCCCCCACGCCATGTGAGGTAAGTGTATTTATGTGGGGACCTGTCTGTCTGGGGGGGTGTCAGTCTGGGACTGTGTAACCTGCCTCTATTCACACTGCTTGTCTCCCTATCTCTCGGCTGCATGCTGTGGGCTGCAAGGGGGGGGGGGAGCTGTATGACACTGTGTGTGTCAGACTGGGCAGTGTGAGAAGCTGTGTGCTGTGGGGCATGTTTTTTTGGCATGTTTGGGCATATACAGCGATCGCTGCGGCGATCTGACATGTATTCTTATATTGGAATGTAATGTGTGTTTTAATGCACTGTGGAGCGGCGGTTTCGGCGCCAAACGACGCCATTTTGCCTACACCCGCTCCGGCCGCATGGTTTACATGCATGGCGGCCATTTTCTTGTAGCCTCCATAGGCTTACATAGAGCGCCCTGGCGGCATCACTTCCTCTTTCCAGGAACACCGATCGAGGCAGCAGCAGCGGCGAGGGTCTCCTCCGGTTTTATCCTTCTGTTCTTGCTATCCATTGCCTGTGTTCAGTTTGCATATTCCCTGTGGGGGTCTCATTGTGCTTGAGTGTGGTGCGGTGGGCTGCGCTTGCTAAAAAGGGGCAGTTAACCCTTGGTTGTCTGGCATTACAGGGGCAATGGATTCTCAGGAGGGCAAATTTCCTACAGTATTGGTGGAAAGCCAGGGGACCGCTGTTTCCCCCCCAGGGGGGGATTTAGCCACTATTGTGGCTGGCCTTGCTGCTCAGGTGCAAATGCTGGTGGCTGCTCAATCTACTAAAAGGCCCAGAGTTGCTCTTTCCTCTGATTCTGAGGGTGAAGGTGATGGGGCTGTTCTGGCAGGGGCCTCCTTATCGGGGTCCCGCTCCTCTCTTGATCTAGTGGGGTCTGAGGTGGAGGCTGAAGTTGAGGGGGTCGATAATTCTCCCCCTGGCTCGCCTGAAGAGCTTGCAATCATGGATGAGTTGATTGCTTCCATTAAGCAAACGCTGCGTTTGCAGGACGAAGTGTGTCCCCCCGCTGCCTTGGCGGCTTATGGGACGCAGAGAAAACGCAGGACGCCGCAGGTTTTTCCCTGCAATGCTGATTTTCAGCGCGCTGTTAAGGATCAATGGCGCGATCTGCGCAAACCTTTTGCGGTACCAAGTAAATTCAAGCTGCGTTATCCTTTTTCGCCTGCCACTGATGAAAGGTGGTGTGTGCCTCCACCAGTGGATCATGCAATTGCGGTTTTGAACAAAGCCACTGCGATTCCTGCAGAGGGTTCTCCTGTTTTCCGTGATGCCACGGATAGGAGACTGGAGTCTCTTGCCCGTCATACTTATTCTGTTACGGGTTCTATGCTTAAGGCTCTGTTTGCTTCTCTCATGGCGGCCCAGGCGATCGCAAGTTGGACGCAGATGCTTAGGCGCGTCCTAGTGGCCGATTCGGCCTCGCCGGCGACCCTGGATATGGTGGATCAGATCCACCAGGGTGTCATGTATCTGTGTGATGCGGACCTGGACCTGATTCCGTTGGCTGCACGTGTGCACAGGGTGGCGGTGTTGTCTCGCCGCCTGGTTTGGTTAAAATGTTGGTCGGTGGACCACTCTTCACGTAAGACCTTAGCCAATCTGCCTTATGATGGGTCTCACCTTTTTGGGGAGTCCCTGGATGTGTTGATTAAGGGGATCACCGGGGGTAAGAGCACTCTCTTGCCCCATTTCCCCAAGGCTAAGGGGGCTTCTGGGAAGAAGCATGCAAATTTTCGGCCCCCTCAGGGGTCCTTTCGTGCCTTTCGGCCGCACTACAAGGGCAAACCGTTCAAAGGTCAAGGCTCTCAGAAGAAGCCCTGGTCTAGGAAACAGAAGTCCGGCCAATCCGGACCTGCAGCCCATAACAGTTCGGCCTGAAGGGGCGCCCTCACCCAGTTTTGGGGTGGGGGGACGCTTGCTCGGTTTTCTTCAGCCCTGGTTGGCCCGTGTGCGGGACAGATGGGTTCTGGAAATCGTTCGATCTGGTTACAAGATCGAGTTTCTCTCTCGGCCGGAGAGCAGATTTTTTCCCTCAAATCTTCAACTGTCTCCAGAGCGCCTGCGGGACCTGCACCTGGCGGTGCGGGACCTGAGGGCTCAGGGAGTGGTGGTTCCGGTGCCTCATCGGGACAGGTTTCGGGGGTTTTATTCCAATCTGTTCACCGTGCCCAGAAAGGAGGGCAAGGTTCGTCCGATTCTGGACTTGAAGGCTCTGAACCGCTCTGTGCGGGTTCGCAAGTTCCGCATGGAATCCCTGCGGTCGGTGGTGGCTGCCCTGGTTCCGGGGGAATTCATGGCCTCCATCGATTTGAAGGATGCGTACCTTCACATCCCCATATTCGAGGGTCATCAGAGGTACCTTCGATTTGCCATTGCGGAGGATCACTACCAGTTCGTGGCGTTGCCCTTTGGTCTCGCCTCGGCTCCGCGGGTCTTCACCAAGGTGCTTGCACCGGTTCTGGCATTATTGAGGGCCCAGGGCGTTTCTGTCCTGGGGTATCTGGACGACATTCTGGTTCGGTCTGCGACCAGACAGGGTCTGGAGGAGGACCTGTCTGTCACAATGCAAACTCTGCAGGAGTTTGGTTGGACGATAAATTTTCCAAAGTCGACACTGAGTCCGTCGGTTCGTCTCCCCTATCTGGGAATGATACTGGACTCGGTGCAGGCGAAGGTCTTCCTGCCGGAAGACAAACTCAGGACTCTCCGGGAGGAAGTCAGGTCCCTCAGGGACGTTCCGAACTCGTCTCTGCGGACGTGTATGAGATGTCTGGGATTGATGGTCTCGGCCTTCGAGGCGATTCCTTTCGCACAGTTTCACACGCGGGGTCTCCAAGCGGAGATCCTGTCCAGGTGGGACGGGCGACCTCAATCTCTGGATCTTCAAATCTCGTTGAGTCTTCGCACCAGGGAAAACCTTCTGTGGTGGCTCCAGTCCCCGTTGGTGTCCGGGGGCAAGTCGTTTCGTCCGATCTCGTGGACGCTAATCACCACGGATGCTAGCCTGTCGGGCTGGGGTGGAGTTCTGGGCGTTCTGTCCGCTCAGGGGACTTGGTCGGAGGGGGAGTCTTCCCTTCCGATCAACATTCTGGAATTGCGTGCGATAAGGCTCTGTCTTCATCGCTGGACGGACCGGCTGCAGGGTTGCCCGGTTCGGGTGCAGACGGACAATGCCACGGCGGTGGCCTACATCAACCACCAAGGGGGCACCAGGAGTGCCCGAGCGGCTCGAGAAGTGGCCGACATTCTGTCTTGGGCCGAGACTCATGTCCCGGCGATAACGGCGGTTCACATTCCGGGAGTGGAGAACTGGCAGGCGGACTATCTGAGTCGCCAGACCCTGGATCAGGGGGAATGGTCTCTCCATCCGGCTGTCTTCCAGACGTTGTGCACGAAGTGGGGTCTTCCAGATGTGGACCTGTTCGCGTCTCGCCTCAACAACAAGGTGAAGAGGTTCGTGGCAAGGACGCGCGACCCTCGGGCAGACGCGTCGGACGCGTTAGTGGCCCCGTGGCATCAGTACAGGCTGATGTATGCGTTTCCACCGATTCAGTTGCTGTCCAGGTTCCTTCGCAGGTTACACTCGGAACGCAACACGGTGATTCTTGTGGCGCCGGACTGGCCTCGCCGGTCCTGGTACGCAGACCTCGTGAATCTGGCGGTCGACGCCCCGTGGCGTCTGCCTCTTCGAGACGATCTACTGTCTCAAGGACCGATATACCATCCTGCTTTACAGTCGCTGGCTTTGACGGCTTGGCTGTTGAGACCGAGGTCCTGAAGGAGAAGGGTCTCTCTCCGGAGGTCGTTCATACTTTAATCAACGCGAGGAAGTCTTCCTCGGGGAAGGTTTATTACCGTACTTGGAAGGCCTATTTTGCCTGGTGTGAGTCCAGGGGGTTTTCACCCCGCACGTACTCGGTGTCCCGTGTGCTGTCTTTCCTTCAAGCGGGTGTTGATCAGCGTTTGGCGCTGGCTACGATAAAGGGTCAGGTGTCTGCTCTGGCCGTTCTGTTTCAACGTCCCGTGGCTTCCAACCCATTGGTTGGCACCTTTGTTCAGGGTGTGCGACATCTGGTTCCCCCTAGGCGGGATCCTCTGCCCCCTTGGGACTTGAATCTCGTTCTATCTGTGTTACAACGTGCTCCTTTTGAACAGATCAGGGAGATCTCGTTGTCTATGTTGTCCAAAAAGGTCGCCTTTTTGGTGGCGATCACTTCGGCTCGCAGAGTGTCGGAACTGGCGGCTTTGTCCTGCAAGTCTCCGTACCTGGTTATTCATTTGGATAAGGTGGTCTTGCGACCTAATCCTTCTTTTCTGCCGAAACGAGTTTCGGAATCCCATCTTAATGAGGATATTGTCTTGCCTTCGTTGTGCACGAAGCCTAAACATCCAAAGGAGGTGAGATTGCACTCTCTGGATGTTGTTCGGGCGATAAGGGTTTACCTTAAATCGACTGAGTCTTTTCGAAAGACGGACTCCTTGTTTGTTCTGCCAGAGGGTCCTCGGAAGGGCATGGCGGCTTCGGCCTCTACCATCGCCAAATGGATCAGGCAGACCATTGAACAGGCCTATGCTTTGCAGGGGAAGGTTCCCCCTGTGCCTGTGATGGCGCACTCTACTAGATCTCTGAGTACGTCTTGGGCCTGTCGTCATGGGGCTTCTGTAGCCCAGGTGTGTAAGGCGGCGACTTGGTCGACCGTGCACACTTTCACAAAATTCTACAAAGTAGATGTTCAGGCATCGGCGGATGCTTCCTTTGGCCGCAAGGTTCTTAGTGCGGCTGTTCCCTAGGGTCCCTTGTTGGGGACTCCTGGCTGTTGGGATAAGTTTTGTATCCCCTGTTTTTTTTGTCTTTTCCTGGGTTGTTGCTCCTGTTGAGCACTTATTTTTGCTGTTGCCCAGCTGGTTTCCTTCCTTTGGTAAGGTTCCTTTCTTTGATGTGGAGACTGCGTTGCCTTTCGGCGGCGATGCGTTTCCCACCCCTCATGTTTGCACTGCTTTGGGACGTCCCCATATGTGACGAATATGAAGAGGCGGCGACTGTCGGAGGACGTAAGAGAAAACGGAATTTTTGTAAAATCTTACCTGTAAAATTCCTTTCTCTGAGTCCTCCGACAGTCGCCGCCCCCGCCCCTCTTTTGGGGTTTGATTGTATACTCTACTGCTATTCCACTAAAACTGAGATATGGTTGCAGGAAGTAGGAGGGTATTGACTGAGGGGACCACCCCTTGAGGGTGGGATATGTTAAAGCTTTATTGTTAACATATTCTGTTGCCTAGCTACTCCTTCGGAGCAAAGTCTAATACCCATATGTGACGAATATGGAGAGGCGGCGACTGTCGGAGGACTCAGAGAAAGGAATTTTACAGGTAAGATTTTACAAAAATTCCGTTTTTTCCCTGAACCAATGGGATCAGTCCCTGGGGGTCGATGCCTTTGCACACCCTTGGTCTTTCAATCTCTGCTATGCCTTCCCTCCAGTCAGGTTAATCTCGGAGGTCCTCCAGAAATTCCTCTAGGAGGACACAGATCTGATTCTAATAGCTGCTTTTTGCCCCAAAAAAACATGGTTTTCACGTCTACAGGCCCTAAGCTCCAAACCTCCCAATAGACCTGCCCTGGAGACAGGACCTGTTGACTCAGGGTCCAGGGACCCATCCATACATCAGATCCTTGAACCTAACAGCTTGGTATCTGAAGAACAGATATTAAGTTCCCAAGGATTCTCAGACAAGGTAATTGAGACCTTGATCAATTGTCGAAAACCTGTCACAAGAGCTATATATTCCAAGGTATGGAAAAAGTTTCACTCTTGGATGACTGAAAATAACAGGCCTTCTCCAGATGTACCATCTATTTTGGAATTTTTCCAAGAGGGCGTCGATAAGGACCTCTCCCTTAGTACTTTGAAAGTGCAGGCTGCTGCCATTAGCATTTTTCTTTAGTATTCCCTTCGGGAAAATCCCATTATAGCTAGGTTCTTCAAGGTAATTGCCCAGGCTAAGCCTCCAGTGGTTAGAACATGTCCAACTTGGAACCTATCTGTGGTCCTTCAAGCTTTGGTAACAGTCCCTTTCGAACCCTTGAAGGACTTAACAGAAAGACTACTCACTCTGAAAACTTCATTTTTAGTTGCAGTGACGTCAGTTCGAAGAGTTGGTGAACTGCAGTCCCTCTCAATTAGGGAGCCCTTTCTTATGATTTTTGAAGACAGAATAGTGTAAAAAACCGATCCAGGGTTTTTACCTAAGGTAGCTACTTCCTTCCATAGAGCACAGGATATTGTACTACCTACTTTTTGTAGTTCTCCAAATAATGAAAAAGAGAAGAATTTTCGTTTTTTGGATGTCAGAAGAGCTCTTCTGACCTACCTGGAGGTGACTAAAACCTTTAGGAAATGTGATACCCTATTTGTGCTTTTCTCTGGTACACAGGGGTGAAAAAGCTTCAAAAGCCACCATAGCTAGGTGGATAAAACAGACTATTACAGAAGCCTATATAGCAAAGAATGTGGTTCCACCATGTATCAATGCACATTCAACAAGGGCCTTGTCCACATCTTGGGCCGAAAGGGCCAGTGCCTCACCAGAACAGATCTGTAAGGCAGCTACCTGGTCTAACTTTTCGACCTTTGTTAGACATTATTGCCTGGACCTCCTCTCTTCTCAGGAACAGGCATATGGTCGAAAGGTGCTCCAGGCAGTAGTCCCTCCCTAGACTGGTAAGTTTTCTTGCTCATAGTCACATGGGCTGTCCTGGAAGACGACTTGAGAAAAGCTGAGTTAGACTTACCGGTAACTCCTTTTCTAATAGTCTTCCAGGACAGCCGGATTCCCACCCAGCATTATCTTGTATAATGTAATATATATATATATATATATATATATATATATATATATATATATATATATATATATATATATATATATATATATAATATTTTACAGGATGTCCTACAGTTCTCGAGAATACTGAAGGTGAGGACCAGGGGACTGCCTTTTATTTGATTTGAATGTGTTTCCTGTCCTGGTAGGAGGAGCCTTAGGTCTCATGGGCTGTCCTAGAAGACTATTAGAAAAGGAGTTACCGGTAAATCTAACTCAGCTTTTCGGCCCTCAGGGTCAAATAAGGGATCAAAGTCTTTCAAGGCCCCCTCGGGTGGTTCCAAGTGACCCTGGTCTGGCAAACAAAAATCGGTTTTCTCCAGACCTGCGGATAAGACCCCTTTGGCCTGAAGGGTGGGTCTCATCTTGTTGTTCTTTATGAGTCCTATGTTGTCTGGTTGGCTATGGTTCAGCCTTGGGGAGTTCTTTTTCTGCTGTTCCCATCCCGCATGTTTATGGCGCTGCTTTGGGACATCCCTACTATGAAGAACAGAAACTGCGTCCGTCAATAAACGATAGAGAAAATTTGGATTTTTGTCTTCCTGTAAAATCCTTTTTCGCTGAAGTTCATTGACGGATGCAGTACCCTCCCCTCTATTTTGAGTTGTGTTGGTATTGTTTTCCCTGGCACTGCTTTGTTACAAAACTGACATCCTATAACAGAGAGAGGGAGTATACCTCCTGGGACTGCCCATAGGCGTAGTTAGAACTTTTTTTCTGCCTAGTGTCCTACTCCTGTAGGGGGCAATATAACCCTACTGTTATGAAGAACAGAGACTGCGTCTGTCAATGAACTTCAGAGAAAAGGATTTTACGGTAAAAAAAAAATCCAATTTTCTTCATAAACTTAGGTCAATATATATTCTGCTACATATTTTTGGTAAAAAAAAAAAAGAAAAAATTCCAGTAAGCGTATATTAATTGGTATGCGCAAAAGTTATAACGTTTTTAAAAACTTTTTTTACTAGTAATGGCAGGGATCAGTGACCTATAACGGGACTGCAATATTGTGGCGGACATTTTAATACTGACACTTTTGACACTTTTTGGGGACCAGTGACACGAATACAGAGATCAATGCTATAAAGTATGCACTCTCACTATAGTAATGACACTGGCTGGTAGGGGGTTAACATCAGGGGCGATCAGAGAGTTAACTGTGTGCCTAGTCTATGTTTTACTATACTAACTGAGGTGCTTTTACTAGGGAAAGAGATGAAATGTATTCCCTGCTTTGCAGGGACAAACAACTCCATCCCTTCCCTACTGTCAGAACAGCAATCTGCTTTGTTTACATAGGCAGATCGCAATTCTGTGTCTCTGCCTGGCAATTGGTGGTTGACGGAGGGCATCAAATACCCTGCACCCGCTGATCAGGTTCCGCTATGTGCAATCACAGGGGAAGCGAGCTGCCAGCAGCGAACATGCGCACCCCTCACCCAGAAGTGTCGGATCATGTGTGTGTATATATAGGTGAATCGGTGCACAGGTACCGCCCTGTAGCAGTAAAACGTATGTGGTAAAAAAATACTTATTTTTACTTTTTATTTGACATTGTAACTTTTTAATTTTTTTTTAAATTGAACTTAAGTTCTATCATATCAGAATCTATCAAATTCTATCTATCTAAGCATAGGCTGTGACAGGCCCTCTTTATGGTGAGATCTGGGGTCTACCCAGATCTCAGATCCCAGATCTCTGCTCTGCCATTCAAAGCAGTCGATTAAACATAGATTAACATATAATCACAAGAGAGGCACCTATTATTTGTACTTTTCACATCACTTGTGATTCATTTGTTTGCAATAGTTGCGATAATTTTTTCAGTTTGTTTTTTTGTATTTCACAATTATATTGGTTACATTTATATTTCATATTTTTATTATATTTCCTTTTATGGTAGGAATCTCGGCTGGTTCAGCCGGAACCTTCTATGGCTGGCTTTAGCTGTCAATTGAATTAACTGCATTTGTTATTTGATTTGAAGGTCGTGAGCAAGCAGAGCTAACTGGACAACGTCTGGCAAGTCTAGGGTTGAAATACACTCATATTGTACATTCATCTATGACCAGAGCTAAAGAAACAACTGAAATAATAAGCAAATTTTTACCAGGTAAGGCTCCTTTACAGTAAGGTTGCCCATACTCACCCCCTCCAGTTGGAGCAGTTAGATCTTTTTTAGGGCCTGTGTTGGTGGGATATAGTCTTGTGTCTTTACCATTAGATTAGAGAAAGTTACTCTCATTGGGATCCGTGAAGAGTGTGCCACATCCCTGATAGCGATGAAAAAGGAAAAGAAGAATTCCCCTAATGTTGGGACTTTAAAGGCACTTATAAAATTCACAAAATACATTATAATATTAAAAATTTTATTGTGGAAAAAAAACATAACAAAAATGATTAAAAAATGGCAAGCAGTGTACAGTATACCAGTTATACAGAATGTCAATCAGAGTGAAAGAACACAGCAATTAGCAATTGACCTGCAGTTGACCTCCTCCTGCCCTGCCTCAGATGGGTTTTGCATTCCCATAGATTTGTAAGGGAATTTAAAACCTGCTTGATGCTAACAAAAGCCTGTTAGCACAGGCACTTAAGATGGTCATTCACATTACAATCTGATTGTGAAATCTATTTTAGATTTTCCAGTCAGGTGGTTGTCATTCTTCCAGTTTTTCCATCATTCTTTGAAACTTGTATGTCCCTTGTGTTGCAGTTCCTAGGCAGAAATTGTGCATTAACTAGTTAACCATTGGTTTGGATCTGACTCTGTTGTACCTTTTTTTTCCCCTTACTTCAGGTGTAAAAAAATCTAGCTCTGATTTGCTTCGAGAAGGAGCTCCTATCCGGCCAGATCCCCCTGTGTGCCACTGGAAGCCAGACGTAGAGGTCAGAAGAGTTTACTATACATGTAACAACCTATGTTATGTATATAAATGTTTACAGTGTGTATGGCTTCTGATCAGAAAACTATTTCCAGCAGTATTATGAAGATGGGGCACGTATTGAGGCTGCATTCAGGAATCTTATTCACCGAGCTGACCCTAAGCAAGAAGAGGACAGTTATGAGATTATTGTCTGCCATGCCAATGTGATCCGCTACATGGTCTGCAGGTGAGATTCATCCTCGGTTTATGCTATTTGTGCCCAGTAGACTTTAAAGTCATCTTGCTTTATCATACATCACGGGACACAGAGCAGGCCATAAAAATTACTATCTGAGTTGGTGAATGGACACTGGCAAACCTAGTTCCCCCTATATAACCCCTCCCATACAGGAAGAACCTCATTTTTTTGCCAGTGTCTTAAAGGTGATGGCTAGTAAAGGGGCATTGTGTTTGGATCCATTCGGATGGCTAAGCGTTAATAGGATGGTACACGGGCCTCGGATGGAAAGGAACAAGGTCTTGCCTGTAATGCCACCCGCTGGGCCCTGAAAGTTGAAACCCTGGGTATTGTTCCCTAGGAGTTTTCCAACAGGGGGCTGTACACGTCCAAGGGTGTGGGCCCCAGTATAAAAAGGGGGACCCGGTACTTGAAGGTCCAGAGAGGACAGGGCCCGTCGTGATGGGTGATGATTGGGTCCTGTTTCAGGATCCTGCGGCGGGACTGGTAGGTTCCCCCCCCCCTCATAAAAAAGTGACATGGAAAATTCTGTGCACGATTACCTCTCCAGTGCCTGATGATGAGCGTGCATGGTAAAAAATGCGTGTGACATCACGAGCATGCACGTGGCACGCTGCATCGGCTTGAAAGGCGGGCAAAGTTTGCAGAGCTGCTGGCTGAAGCTGCAAGGGATACAGAGCAGGTTTCACTGGGGCATGTGAGTCTATGGGGCTTGGACACAGCTGCAAGTACTAGTTTCTGGAGAGGAGTAGTACCTGTGGTAGCTGCAGAAGGCTGGATCATGGTTTTCTACACAGCATAATGCAAAGAGGTTTTTACCTCAGATCTGGGTCTTAAAGTAAGCAAGATCTGATATAGGGTCCATTCACACATCTGTAAAATGGGTCCGCATCTATTCCTGCAGTCCGGCAATAGAACTGATTTTCCCATTGACTTGTATAGGGCAGCCATTTTTCCCTGTGTTTCCCATAGACTTACATTGGCAGCCATTTTTGTGTAGCCTAAGGAGCTACACAGGCCGCGTGACCTTTCACATACCAGGCTGATGTCATTTCCTGTGACTCTCACTTTCCTGCTGCAGATCAATTCAGGAGGTTTTCTCTAAAGGTGGTACAGTACTGGGGTCTTAGAGTGCGCAGGGATATGCCCACAATCTGTATATATTTAAGGGGGACTCCGCAGGCTGCGGTGACCGGTGGTGGGGACTGCGATCAGCGCTCTTAAAGTGACAGTACTCCTTTTTTTCTGTGCATTACCATGGAGTCCCAGGTGGTGATTTCACCCTCAGACCCCCTTAGTGCGACTACTGGACCTTCTGGATCGCAGTCGCTGGCCGCAATTTCAGCAGCACTGGAAAGCCTGGCGACCAAGGTCGATTTTGTAATGAAAAAGGTTTCTAGCCGCAAACAGCTGCTGCCTTCACCATGATTGGTGGGGTCCTCTGATTCAGAGACTGATATGGTCGCCCCCCTGCCTGAGGGGTCGCTGTCCTCGCAATCGGATGGTGAAGAGGACCTGTCCTCTTCAGCTGCAGCACGGGAATGTGCCTTGGTGGAAGCCCTGATTGTTTCAGTAAGGGAAACTTTAAAAATGGCAGATGAGCCCACGCCGGCAGGGACATGGGTGTCTTTTGGCTCCCTCAAGACCCAAAAATGGAGCAAGGTTTTTCCTTGTCCCGAGAATTTTCATGAGCTTATTAATGACCAATGGCGGCACATCAAGCATGTGCTAGTAGTGCTTAAGCGCTTTAAACGCCATTTTCCCTTTGCTGAGACGGTTTCCAACCATTGGACAGTACCGCCTTAGGTGGATCATCCTGTTTCCAGGTTGAGCAAATCTACTATAGTGCCTGTGGAAGATTCCCCGGTTTTTACGGACCCAGGGGACAGGCGGAATCCCTTTTTTCGCCATCTTCATGTGTTGGCGGGTTCTATCCTAAACCGGTGTCTGTTTTGGGGTCAGATGGTTACGGAATGGGTGAAGGTTCTAAAAGGGAACTTGGATCCTGATATAATTCCCCTGGAGCTGCTGGAACTTATGGGCCAGGTGGCCCAGGCCCTGGTGTTCCTGTGTGATGCGGCCAGGGTGTCAGATGTGGGGATTGCCTTGAGACGCATGTTGTACCCGAAAAGCTGTTTGGCTGACCAGGCTTCCAAGCAGGCCTTAACAGATCTTCCGTTTCTGTGAAAGCGATTAATTGGAGATTCACTGGATAAGTTGATCAAGGGTCTGACTGGTGGAAAGAGTACTCTTTTTCCTCAAGCGGGGACCTTCCTTCACAGCTCATAGACGTTTTTTTTTTTCGTGCCTCCGGGGCGCAAGAAAAAGGTAAGCCATTCAGAGCTTCTGGATGGACTAAGAAGCCCTGGGGCAAGCCCAAGACCATTCAGTCCGGTTCTGCGGACAAGTCCTCTTCAGCATGAAGGGGCGCCCTCAGCCGTTTCTGGGGTGGGGGGACGTCTGCGTTTTTTTCAGGAACCCTGGATTTCCTTCGTTCATGACAAGTGGGTTCATGAACTTATTAATTCCGGGCATTAGATCGAATTTCAGTCCCGGCCGGTGGACAGGTTCTTTCAGTCAAATCTTCGCCTGTCTCCGGATCGTTTGAAGAATCTCCGGGAGGCTGTGTGGGATCTCCTTGCTCAAGGAGTGATTTTGCCGGTTCCTCCGCAGGAATGCTTTCAAGGTTTCTATTCAAACCTGTTCACGGTGCCCAGAAAGGAGGGCAAGGTGCACCCAATCCTGGATATCAAGGCTCTGAACCGCTTTGTGCGGGTGCAGAAGTTTTGAATGGAGTCCATTCGGTCGGTGGTGGCATCTTTGAATCAGGGGGATTGTCTGGCCTCCGTCTGTCTCAAAAATGCGTATTTGCATGTCCCCATCCACCAGACCCTTTAGGAATTCGGGTGGACGATCAATTTAAGAAAATCTCCTCTGACTGCTTCCGTACGGGTGACTTATCTGGGGCTGACTCTAGACTCTGCCTTGGCGAAGGTCTTTCTTCCATTGGAAAAACTTCAGAAGTTGCAGGGGGCGATCAGGTTGCTGTTGGAAACCGATCGGTCCTCCCTACGGACTTGCATGAGAGCCCTGGATCTGATGTTATCGACCTTCAAGGCGGTCCCGTTTGCTCAGTCTCACTCGAGGCCTCTGCAAAAAGAGATTCTGGCAAAATGAACAGGGATCCACGGTCGTTGGACCAGAAGATACGTTTGAGCCATCTCTCGAGGACGTCGACTCTGTTCTGGTGGATTGGATTCAGTCCCCAGCTTTGTGTCAGGGCAAGTCCTTCCTGCCGCTGTTCTGGATGGTGGTCCAGAACGGACGCTCAGGCTGGGGTGGAGTGCTAGGGAAGCTCTGTGCCCAGGGGACTTGGTCGACAGAGGAGTCTTCCTTGCCGATCAATATTCTGGAGCTCAGAGTGATCAAGCTTTTGCCTTTTTCCACTGGACGAATTGGCTACGTGGTTCTCCGGTTAAGATTCAATCGGACAATGCCACGGTTGTGGCTTTCATTAATCATCAAGGGGACACCAAGAGTGTCCTGGCAGCCAAAGAGGTAGTCAAGATTCTGGTATGGGCGGAAGACAATGTTCTGGCTCTTTCTGCAGTCGTCCACATTCCGGGTGTGGAGAATTGGCAAGCGGATTACCTGAGTCATCAGCTGCTGTATCAAGGGGAATGGTCCCTTCATTCGGAGGAGTTTTGTCTCCTGTGTGCCCGGTGGGGGACCCTGGAGGTGGATCTGTTTGCATCTCGCCTCAACAGAAAGGTCCAGAGGTTTGTGGCCAGGTCTCGGGGGCCCCGGCGCAACAGATCCTTTAGTGGCTCCTTGGAGCTAGTATCGGCTGATTTATGCCTTCCCTCCGCTAAAACTCCTGCTGAGGTTTCTTCGCAGGGTGGCGATGGAAGGAATTCCAGTTGTTCTGGTTGCCCCAGACTGGCCTTGTCGGTGTTGGTATGCAGACATCGTAAAAATGGTCATCGATCATCTGTGCAGACTTCCTCTGCGGGAGGATCTGCTGTCCCAGGGACCGATCTTCCATCCTGCTTTACGGTCGCTGGCTTTAACGGCATGGCTGTTGAAAGCAAGGTGTTGAGGAATAGAGGTCTTTCTGACTCTGTGATTCCTACACTTTTGAAGGCCAGGAAGTCGACGTCTAGAAAGATCTATCATTGTACGTGGAAATCATTCAATTTTATGGTGTGAATTGCTGCAGCTACACCCTCGCTTTTTTTCTATAGCTAGGGTTTTGGCCTTTTTTACAAAAAGGGGTTGAGCAGCGATTGGCTTTGGGCACTATCAAGAGCCAGGTGTCGGACTTGGCCATTTACTTCCAACGTCCAGGGCTACCAGTGCCCTGATTCGCACTTTTATTCAGGGGGTGCGCCATCTGGCTCCCCCGCGGAGATCCCTGTTGCCTCCGTGGGATCTCAATCTGGTTCTGTCTGTTCTTCAAAAGCCTCCATTTAGAACATTAGGGAGATTTCTCTGCTTGCTTTATCCAAGAAGGTTGCCTTTCTAGTGGCAATTACTTCTGCCTGCAGTGTGTCTGAGTTGGTGGCTTTGTCCTGTCGTTGGCCTTATTTGGTGGTTCACAGAGATAAAGTGGTTCTCCAAACTAATCTGTCTTTTTTTCCTAAGGTGGTGTCGGATTTTCATTTCAATTAAGACATTGTGTTGCCTTCCCTAGGTCCTAAGCCTAAGCATACCAAGGAAATTGCCTTGCACTCTCTGGATGTTTTTTTGGTGATTAGGGTTTTTCTGACGGTAACTGAGTCTTTTAAAAAATCATACTCTTTGTTCCTACCGAAGGACCTCGGAAAGGTTTGTCTGTGTCTGCTGCGACCATATCCAGATGGATCAGGCAGACGGTTGTTCAGGCTTATTCACTGAAGGGTCAGGTTCCTCCTTTTATCTGTGAAGCCGCATTCTACTAGAGCGCAGAGTGCCTCTTGGGCTTTTCGTCATCAGGCCTCAGTGGTGCAAGTTTGTAAAGCAGCAACTTGATCGTCTGTGCACACTTTTACAAAATTCTACAAGGTAGATTTGTTGGCATCTTCGGATGCTTTCTTTGGCTGCAAGGTTTTGCAGTCTGCTGTTTCATAAGAGAATAATTTTTTTCTTTTTAGGGGTTTTTTTCTTTCATGGGTGAGCTCCTGTGGTTCCTGGTTGAGCTCCTTGTTACCTAGTTGGCTAAGTTTAGCCTTTGGAGTTTACGTTTACGATCTGGTTGCGTTCTCCCCACCCCTCATGCCTACACTGCTTTGGGACGTCCCAATGGCTAAGAAGTATGAGAGCTATGTCTGTCAATGGACGATAGAGAAAACAGGATTTTTGTAAGAACTTACCGTAAAATCCTTTTCTCTTGAGTTCATTGACAGATGCAGCATCCACCCCTCTGATATGGGGATGGTTTTCTGTCTTCATTCACTGCTTGCAACAAAACTTTTTGCTGGAGCAGGGTGTGTGGGGTTATGCCTATAGGGACAGCCCGGTGGGCGTGGTGAATTGCTTTTTTTCCAGCCTAGTACTACTCCTGCAGGGGGCAGCATAACCCAATGGCTAAGAAGTATGAGAGTATTGCGTCTGTCAATAAACTCGAGAAAAGGATTTTACGATAAGTTCTTCCAAAAATCCAGTTTTCCTTGCTATATCTTCTGTAGGAAAAGTTCAAAAGAAAGTGGTTCAAAAGAAAGTGGTGCCTATGGTAGATGCTGCTATTTCTTCTGTGAATAAAAATTTAACCTGTCCGGTTGACAATGCCCAGGTAATTAGGGACTCAGCAGATAAAAAGTTGGAGTCCTTACTAAAAGCTTTGTTTGTCATTGCCAGGTTGGCGGGTCAGCCGGCAGTAGTGGCAATATGAATTTGCCAGTCTTTAAAAGATCGTTTTAAGAGGTTGACTAGGAACCTGCCTACTCAAGGGCAAACTACAGAGGAATTGGCGAAGTTTCCTTGCGCCTTGTGTTTTGCAGAAGATGCTCTTAAGGATTCCATTTAACAGGTGTCTAGCTTTGCACTTCTCTCAGTACACATGCAGAATCTTGTGGCTAAAGAATTGGTCGGCGGAATTGCCGTGTAAGAAGTTACTGACAGGATTCCCATTCCATGAGGAACATCTATTTGGTGAGAATCTGGATAAATATATCCAAAAGATTTCAAGTGGAAAGAGTGCGCTATTGCCTGTTAAAAGAAGGAATAAGCATCCAACCTTTAACGTCCCTAGTGTTCCTGTGCCTCCTAATATGTCGTCTTCCAAACAGTTTTGACGGCCTCAGCCTTCGGGGTTTAGGAGACGTCAGGGTTAGTAAAAACCCTGGGTCCAGAGGCCTACCAAGACAGGCTCCAAGTCTGCTTTATGAAAAGGCGACCCGACTCGGGTGGGGGGAAAGGCTTCTACAACTCCCAGAGGCTTGGGAAAAGGTAGTACAGGACAGGTGGGTTTTGTTCACGGTGGCTCAGGGCTACAAGATAGAGTTCCCTCCCTCTCAGTTTCTAGGTTCATATGTTCCCACAAGTCCAGTGAAAAGGAATTCCTTGTTCCAGGCCCTAGTACAGGGGTACAGGGCGTGATTGTGGAGGTTCAGACACATTCTGGATCTTAAAGCTCTGAACCAGTTCTTGATCATTCAGTCCTTTCGCATGGAGTCAGTTCATTCAGTGGTAGCTTCTCTGATGATGATAGAATTTTTAGCATCCATAGATATCAAAAATGCATACCTACATGTGCCAATTTCTGGACCCCATCAAAGGTTTGTGCGTTTCGCAGTGGGGCAGTGTCATTTTCAGTTTGTGGTCTTGCCATTTGGCCTAGCCACGGCTCCCCAGTCGTTTACAAAGGTCTTAGCCCTGATGTTGGCATTCTTAAGGTCTGAAGGGATCTCAATAACGGGATATCTAGGCTTTCTATTACTCAAGAATCGATCAGGCCTAGGGCTAACACGCTAGGTGACCCTGACAGTCCAGTTATTGAAAGACCTGGGTTCGATTCTAAACATAGAAAAATCAGCATTGCGGCCAGTTTAGGTTCTAGAATATCTGGGCCTGGTTTTGGACAGAGCTCATGCAAGAGTTTTTTTGCCTCTAGCGAAGGTCCTGGCCATAAGAGGTCTGGATCCAGCTCATAAAAGGGAGGAAATATCCCGCTATATGGCTGTGCATGAGATTGCTGGGCAAGATGGTTTCCTCATTCGAGGCAATCCTTATGCGCAGTTTCATTCCAGGCTGTTCCAGAACAGCATTCTGTCCGCTTGGAACAAGAAGCTCCAAGCATTGGATTATCCAATGGTTCTGTCCCCAAAGGTGATGCAGGATCTCAGGTGGTGGTCGATACCCAACAATTTAGGGAAGGGGGATGTATTTTCTGCCAATAATCTGGAAGGTAGTGACCATGGATGCCAGCCTATTGGGCTGGGGGGCTATTATGGAGGAAGCATCTGTCCAAGGAAAATGGTCTCGGGTGGAAAAGCTCTTACCCGTCAACATCTTGGAGATCCAGGCAGCTCGGTTGGCACTTGTATTTTGGACTGCCAGGCTGCTGGATTGTCCTGTCAGGATTCAGTCTGACAATGCCACTGTAGTGGCTTATATTAACCACCAGGGGGGCACCAGGAGCCAGGGAGCCCAGAATGACGTGAACTACCTTCTAGCATGGGCAGAGAAACACATACCGTTTCCCTCTGCATTACTTATCCCGGGGGTGGACAACTGGCAGGAGGACTTTCTAAGTCACCAGCAGTTGTTTCCAGGGGAATGGTCCCTACATCTCATGGCGTTTCAAATGATTTGCCAATGTTTTGGGTACCCCAGATGTAGATCTATTGGCATTCAGGTTCAACAACAAGCTGGACGAGTTTATATCCAGAACCAGGGATTCAATCGCTATCAGAACAGATGCGTTAGTGATCCCTTGGCATTGGTTCTCCCTGATCTAAGCCTTTCCTCCAGTCCAACTTCTGCCACAGCTGCTGTGCAGAATAAAGGTGGAGGGGAAACCGGGGATCCTGATGGCTCTGGCCTGGCCCAGGAGACCCTGGTACGGAAAGATTGTAAAATTGGCAGTAGGGGAGTCATGGTCCCCTCCATGCTGTACAGACCTACTTTCCCAAGGTCCCATATGCCATCCTGCTTTACGGTCGCTGAATGTGATGGTCTGACTATTGAGACCAAAATCTTGAAGGATCGAGGGATTTTGGATCCGGCTCTAGCTACATTGATAAACACTAGGAGTCTGGAAATCTTACATCTCTTGGTGCAAGTCCAAAAGATGGCATCCTCGCAAGTATGTTATTGGAGGAATTCTTGCCTTTCTGCAATTAGGAGTAAAATTGAAGCTGGCATTAAGAACTATAAATGCGCAGATCTCGGCCTTATCTATTTTCTTTCAGAGTCCGATAGCGACACACTCGTTGGCATGAGCATTTCCGCAAGGTGTGATTCGCATGGTTCTGCCGGTCAAGCCGCCCTTCTGCCCCGGGACCTAAATCTTGTGCTTTTTGTTTACAGGAGCAACTGTTTGAGCCTATCAGGCATATTCTCTTGGTAAGGAAATTGGCTTTTCTCTACCGTTCATTGACGGACGCAGTCTCTGTTCTTCATAACAGTAGGGTTATACTGCCCCCTACAGCAGTAGGACTCTAGGCAGAAAAAAAAGTTCTGGCTATGCCTATGGGCAGTCCCAGGAGGTATACTCCCCCTCTCTGCTATAGGATGTCAGTTTTAATCTGCCTAGTCAGGAGTAAGGACCTATTTCCTTGCTGGGATCTGTGGTCCTGGCAAAAAGTTTTTTTCTAGTTAGTTTTTTTTTAAGTTGGCTTTCTCCTGATTTTTTTTCCTGTGAGATCTACACGCAACTAAGCCGGATCTGGGCGAGGGGCTGGATATATAGATCCACTGGTTGTATCTGAGCGTTAGACCCAAAAAATGGGGGATGCAGCTGTGACTGCAACTGAGGCCCAGCTTACGTTTGGCACTCAAAAGCCATTCAGAGCAGCAAAGGTTTTTCCCCTTTCCCGTGTATTTTGACAACATGGTCAAAAAAGAGTGGGACCGCCCAAAGCGTCCCCCTGGGGTGCCTAAGTGGATTGCTAGACGCTATCCCTTTGAGGAGTCCCTTATAAAGAAGTGGACTGTGCCACCTACTGTGAACCCTCCGGTCTCCAGACTGCATAAATCTTCCATGATTCCAGTGAAGGATTCCCCATCCTTTAAGGATCCGGCGGATAGAAAGGCAGAGTCTGTGGCCCGCAATATGTACTCCCTGGCGGGGGTCTGCATTGCGGTGTTTACTATTGCCCTTGTGTCACAAACCTTGACTGAATAGGCTAAGTTGCTATGCAGTAACCTGGAGGGGGAACATCTCCCCCCCCCCCCCCCGGCCTTTGCAGAGCTGGCAGACCAGTTGGTTCAGGGGCTGCAATTTCTTTGCGATGCCTCGCTGACTGTGACTCCACTATTGGCACGACTGTCGGTTTCGGCAGTGGTCGTATACTTTGGCTAAAATGCTGGTCTGTGGATCAGACCTCCAAGAAGGCCTTGTCTGAACTACCTTTTCAAGGTGATCGCCTGTTTGGGGCTACCCTTGATGACATTATCAAAGGTCTTAAAAGGGGGTAAGAGTACGTTTCTCCCACAGGCTAACAAAAATAAGCACACAAACAGTTTTTTTGTCCCTCAGGTTCAAGTGATAAGGGATCAAAGGCCTTCAAGGCCCCCTCGGGTGGCTCCAAGCGACCCTGGTCTGGCAAACAGAAATCGGTTTTCTCCAGACCTGTGGATAAGACCCCTTCGGCCTGAAGGTGCGCCCTCAACCGTATCTAGGGTAGGTGGATGATTTTGACGGTTCCGGGACCTGTGGCTTTCCTGGATACAAGACCAAGTGGTTACACGAGGACATACGGTTGGGTAACCAGATCGAGTTTCGATCCGTCACTCCAGTAAGGTTTTTCCATTCCAATGTGCGACTGTCCCCGGATCACTTACAAGGCTCTCTTTGGGGCATTGCAGGACCTGTTATAACAAAGAGTAATAGTTCCGGTTCTGAATTTGAAAAGTTTTCCGGGCTTTTACTCAAACCTGTTTACGGTCCCCAAGAAAGAAAGCAAGATGCGTCCAATTCTGGACCTAAAAGCACTGAATTGCTTCGTGCGAGTTCAAAAATTCAAGATAAAATCTGTTCACACGGTGGTGGCTTCCCTACATCAGGGGGATTTCCTGGCCTCCATAGACATCAAAGATTCCTACCTTCACATCCCAATATGTGCAGGACATCAACGGTTTCTGCATTTTGCCGTGGGAGAGGATCCCTATCTGTTCGTGGCATTACCCTCTGGGCCCGCCTCTGCCCCTCGGGTCTTCCCAAAGGTGTTGGCTCCGGTCCTGGCGTTGTTACGCCAGTGGGGGATATCGGTCCTGGGTTACCTGGACGATCTGCTTCTCCGTGAGACTTGCCGAGTCTCCCATGGCACTGGTGACAAACTTGGAGGTCACCATGAGAACTCCGGAGGAGTCCGGGTGAATTCTGAAGCTTCAGAAGTCGTCCCTGGTCCCTTCCATGAGACTGGATTATCTGGGCCTGACTTTGGACTCAGCAAGGGTGTTTCTTCCTCCGGACAAACTCCAAAAACTTCAGACTGTGATTCAGCAATTGCTGACCAGCAAATGGTCGTCCCTTCAGACATGTATGAGAGTTCTGGGACTGATGGTGTTGTCCTTCGAGGCGGTCTGTTTTTCTCAGTTCCACACAAGAATCCTCCAGAAGGAAGTCCTTCTCAAATGGAACAAAGATCCAAATTCCCTGGACAACCAGATACAGGTGACCAGGGGGTCCCTGATATGGTGGCTTCAGTCCCCAGCGCTCAAACTGGGAAAATTCTTCCTCCCTCTATATTGGACAGTTGTCACCACGGATGCCAGTCTGTCCAGGTGGGGAGGTGTTCCCGACAAGCTTTCTGGTCCCTGGAAGAATTCAGGTTACAGATTAATGTTCTGGAGCTGAGAGCGATCAGGCTTTGCCTAGTCCGCTGGATGGAGTACCTTCAGGGCTGTCTTCAATCCTGCTTTACAGTTGCTGGCTTTAACGGCTTGGCTGTTGAAAGCCAGGTGCTGAAGGACTGCCCCGGACGACGTCACATATGACGAAACCGGTAGGGCGGTACGGGACACCACGCTGACCACGCCCCTTGGAACGCCGGCTACCCTGGAACATTGCGGGACGCCACGGTTTCACCTTTCTGCTTGTTTTTACCATTTTGCTGTAAGTGCAATACCAATAAATAGCTTTTATAATATACTGGATTACGCTATGTGTTTTCCCTAGTTTCCTTCCTATTGTATGGCTTTTACAACGGTTGGAGTTGCCTGTGAGTTCACGGTTTAACCCCTGTGCATCCGGAGGCAAGATCGATTATTGGTCCACCATAAAGCTCCCCTTGGCCTGCCCATTAATTTGGGGGCCCACAGTTTTTGGTAAGCTGCCATTTTTGCCATCTCTCACAGGTGTGCCTTCCCTTCTGCCTCACCATCTGTTGGGAACTCCTTCTTTGGATTATAACTGTCAATTTATCATCCATTCTGGGACTTACATGTTTGGACTATTTTTTTATTTATTTATTTTATAACCTAAGTTTTTTTTGACACAGGTTGATGTCTCAATTTTCTTCCAAAAGCCGTTGGCCACCCATTCCCTGGTACATAACTTTATCCAGGCGGTGCGACCGTCGTTGCCACCTTGAGACCTTCATTTGGTGCTGTCGGTTTTCCAGAAACCTCCTTTTGAAAATATTCGGGAGAGTCCCCTGCTTTCCTTATCCCAGAAGGTGGCCTTTTTGGTGGCTATTACTTCTGCAGGCAGGGTGTCGGAACTGGCAGCGTTGTCCTGTCGTTCTCCCTATCTAGTGGTTCTGAGGGATAAGGTGGTGCTTCGTCCGGATCCGTCCTTCCTTCTGGAGGTGGTTTCCAGTTTCCATTTAAATGAGGATATTGTGCTACCCTCCTTGTGTCCTAAACCTAAACATCCTAAGGAATTTGCACTGCATACTTTGGATGTGGTTCAATCAGGGTGTACTTGGGGACTCCTGAGTCTTTTCGGAAGTCAGATTTGCTCTTTGTACTCACGGATGGAACAAAGAAAGGGCTGCCTGCGTCTGCTGTGACTATTTTTCTAGATGGATTAGACTCAGTTGTGCAGGCTTTTTCAATTAAGGGTCAGGTTCCACCTTTCCATGTTAAGGCGCATTCTACTTGGGCGCTTAGTGCTTCCTGGGCCTTTCGCCATCAGGCATCTGTGGTTCAGGTTTGCAAGGGGGCTACCTGGTCGTCTGTTAATACCTTCACAAAGTTTTACAAGGTGGATGTGCTGGCATCTGCAGATGCCTCCTTTGGCCACAAAGTTTTGCAGGCTGCCGTTTTTAAGGGTGTTTTTAGTCTCCCTTAAGGGTGTTTAAAATTTTTTTTCAGGTGGATCTCATCTTGTTCTATTTTGCCTGGTTGGCTATGGTTCAGCCTTGGGGAATTATTTTCTGCTGTTCCCACCCCTCATTGTTATGGCACTGCTTGGGGATGTCCCTACTTTTATGAAGAACAGAGACTGCGTCCGTCAATGAACGATAGAGAAAATTTGATTTTTGTCTTACAGTAGAATCCTTTTCTCTGAAGTTCATTGACGGACGCAGTACCCGCCCCTCTATTTTGAGTTGGGTTGGTATTGTTTTCTCTGACACTGCTTTATTACAAAACTGACATCCTATAGCAGAGAGGGGAGTATACCTCCTGGGACTGCCCATAGGCGTAGCCAGAACTTTTTTTTCTGCCTAGTGTCTTTCTTCTGTAGGGGGGCAGTATAACCCTACTGTTATGAAGAACGGAGACTGCTTCCGTCAATGAACTTCAGAGCAAAGGATTCATTTTTTGGTCGCTGTAACCTCGGCTAGAAGGGTGTCAGAATTAGCGGCCTCTTCTTGCAAGGAACCATTTTTTGGTCCTGCACCAGGACAGAGTGGTCTTGCGTCCCCATCCAGCCTTTTTGCCCAAAGTGGTTTCTAGTTTTCATCTAAACCGGGATATTACTCTGCCTTCTTTTTTTCTGTATTCTAAGACCACAGAAGAAAAATTATTACTTTCTCTCGACGTAGTACGAGCAGTCAAGGTCTATTTGAAAATGTCAGCACTAGTTTGGAGCACTGATGCTTTTTTTTGTCCTGCCAGAAGGGCTTAAGAGAGGCCAGACAGTGACAAGTTTGACTATTTCTAAATGGATTCGCCAGGTCATGGTTCAGGCGTATGTTTTATAGCATGGGTATTAAATTAAAGTTCTCGGAGGTCCGGCCATTAAAATTTTTTTATCCAGCAGAGGTCCTAGTCTCATGTTTGTGTTATGTGTTTCATTACATTAAAGCCCCTCCCCATTACATACAGTTTCTCCTTTTACATCAGTGTCATCAGTCCTTCCCTTTGCTTCAAAGCCCCCCCCCCCTTTACACTACAGCTCCCCTTTTACATTGCAGAACCCCCGCTTTAGATCACAGAACCCCCCCCTTTACAATGCAGCCCCCATTTACCTTACAGTGTCACTTTACATCACCGTACCCCACTTTACAATTCAGCACCCCCTTTACATCAGAGCACCCATTTACAATAAAGGCCCTCATTACTATACAGCCCCTTTTACATTACAGTGCCTGATTTACATCACAGCCCCCCTTTGCATCCAAGTCCCCCCATTTTACATCACAGCCTCCCTTTACATCACAGCGCTTGCTTGCACCTCATTCCCTTCACAGCCCCCCTTTACTTGCATCTCAGTCCCCTTCACAGCCCCCTTCCTTGTATCCCAGTCCCCTTTAAAGCCCCCCTTTACTTGCATCTCAGTCCCCTCCACAGCCCCCCCTTCTTTTATCCCAGTCTGCCTCACAGCCCCCACCCTCCCACCCTTGTATCCTATCCAAGTTCCGTTCACAGCATCACCACACCCCCCCCCCTTTTTTTTTTTTTTTTTTTTTTTATACTGGTCCCCTTTACAGCCACTCTTACATCCCTGTAATCCTCCTCCAACATTTGCGATCCCACCTTACACAGCAGATGGAAGGCATAGCATGTCCAGACAGAGGGCGGGACATGCTTTTCATATTAACAGGGGATCGGTTGCTAGGACTGCCCCGCATTCTAGCAATGAATCACTGGCTTGTTAACTTGAGAAGGATGTCCTGTCCTCTGTCTAGACATGTCGTGCCTTCTGCATGCTACAGACGAATGCTGTGGCAACGGGGGGGAGAAGGAATTTGTCAACCGGGAGAGCATACCCAGGCTGCTAAGTGGCGGAGCCACGGTCAGGGTAGAATTGCCTTGCGGTCCACTTTGGGCCCATGGTCCGCCATTTATGAATGCTGGTTTAAAGGGTAAGGTTCCACCCTTTAGTTTAAAAGCGCACTCTACCAGGAGGGTAAGTGCTTCATGGGCAGTGCATCATCAAGTGTCTATGGCTCAGATTTGCAAGGCTGCTACTTGGTCTTCAGTACATACAGTAACTCACAAAAGTGAGTACACCCCTCACTTTTTTGTAAATATTTTATTATCTCTTTTTATGCAACAACACTGAAGAAATTACACTTTGCTACATTGTAAAGTAGTGAGTGTACAGCTTGTGAAACAGTGTAAATTTTCTGTCCCCTCAAAATAACTCAACACATTATTAAACCTCTGGCAACAAAAGTAAGTACACCCCTAAGTGAAATTGTCCAATTTGGGACCAAAGTGTCAATACTTTGTGTGGCCACCATTATTTTCCAGCACTGCCATACCCTCTTGGGCATGGAGTTCATCAGAGCTTCACAGGTTGCCACTGGAGTCCTCTTCCACTCCTTCAAGATAACATCACGGAGCTGGTGGATGTTAGAGACCTTGCGCTTCTCCACCCTCTGTTTGAGGATGCCCCACAGATGCTCAATAGGGTTTAGGTCTGGAGACATGCTTGGTCAGTCCGTCACCTTTCTTCTCAGGTTCTTTGGCAAGGCAGTGGTCGTGTTGGAGATGTTTTTGGGGTTATCATGTTGGAATACTGGCTTGCGGCCCAATCTCTGAAGGGAGGGGATTATGCTCTGCTTCAGTATGTCACAGTACATGTTGGCATTCATGGTTCCTTAAATGAACTGTAGCTCCTCAGTGCCAGCAGCACTCATGCAGCCCCAGACCATGATACTCCCACCATCATGCTTGACTATAGGCAAGACACACTTGTCTTTGTACGCTTCACTAGGTTTCCACCACACACGCTTGACACCATTAGGCTTGTGACGGTATCAGATTTTCATGCTGCGATTAATTGATTAAGGTTTTGCCACGGTATACGGTATTATCACGGTATTCTATTATTAAATTTAAATTATTAAATTTCCACCTCACTTCAATTTCATTGCTGAATTTAGGGGCTTTGGTTCACTTATGCACATTATTATATAGTCAGTCAGTACAGACTCTGTGAACCAGGCCTAAAATAGGTCATCAAGCAGTGTCTGGCCTAACTGGTGATAACTGGTCCTGGCGCTCGGCTCTGATCCGATGGCCTGGTCATTAAGAGGGCAAATCCTTGTGGTCAAGATGTGGTTAAACCTGAAGGAGGTGTTGTTTATAAATTACTTTACTATTGCTTCAGGCCTGGTTCACATGTATGCGGGTTGGTGGTTCGCATGTATGCGGGTTGGTGGTTCGCATGTATGCGGGTTGGTGGTTCACATGTATGCGGGTTGGCGGTTCACATGTATGCGGGTTGGCGGCCCACATTTGCACAGGCATAGCAGCCCATTGATTTGAACGGGCTGCTATGCCCTCATTTTCCGCAGAAAAAAGGTGCATGCAGCATTTTTTTTAAAATTCAGTGGCCTTGAAATCCATCCTGCTTTTGCACCATGCGACTAACCTGCAGTTCCTACTCTGGCAAGCTTTCTGCATTTTTTGTATACGTGGGCACGGCATTTAAAAACAGTTTGCGTGTGCAGCAACGGCAGGTAAGTCGCATGGTGCAAAAGAAGGATGGATTTCATGGCCACTGCATTTTTTTAAATTCTGCATGCACCTTTTTTCAGCTGAAAACGCAGGCATAGCAGCTCAAGCCCATTCACATCAATGGGCTGCTATGCCTGTGCAAATGTGGGCCGCCAACCCGCATACATGTGAACCGCCAACCCGCATACATGTGAACCAGGCCTAAAGCAATAGTAAAGTCATTAATAGATAAACACACCGGTCCTCCTGCAGGTTTAACCACTTCTGGATCGCAAGGATTTGCCCCTTTAAAGACCAGGCCATCGGATCAGAGCGCCAGGACCAGTCATCACCAGGTAGGCCAGACACTGCTTGATGGCTATATAATAATGTAATGTGGGCTGCTATGCGTGTGTGTGTGTATATTAGACCTGCACGATTCTGGCCAAAATGAGAATCACGATTTTTTAGCTTGGAATAAAGATCACGATTCTCTCACGATTCTCTGTGTAACAAAAAAAAAAATTGGGATAACTTTACTGTTCCGTTTTTTTTTTTTTTTTTTTATTCATTAAAGTCTATTAATTGCGTTTGAAAGACTGCTGCGCAAATACAGTGTGACATAAAATATTACAACAATCGCCATTTTTTTCTGTAGGGTCTCTGCTAAAAAAATATATAAAATGTTTGGGGGTTCTAAGTACTTTTCTAGCAAAAAAAAAAACTGATTTTAACTTGCAAGCAACAAGTGTCAGAAAAAGATCCAGTCTTTAAGAGGTTAAACTTCCTTTCTCCCTGGCAGAGGGAAGGAAAAAATACAATGTAATCATTTTTGTTTATAGTTAGGAGACTTAATGCTGAAAGGCGTGAGTGAATGAGTCATCCAGCTCACTGAAATGTATCAATTCAATAGGCAGACTTGACAGAGAAATCAATTCAGGCAGACTTGACAGAGAAACTCGGTATTTTAAAAATGCCACAATAACAATACCGTGGCTATGCAATACCGCGATATATCGAATTATCGAAAACCGGCATATGTCTAGACACCATCTGAATCAAATAAGTTTTTATCTTGGTCTCCTCCGACCACAGGACATGGTTCCAGTAATCCATGTCCTTAGTCTGCTTGTCTTCAGCAAACTCTTTGCGGGCTTTCTTGTGCATCATCTTTAGAAGAGGCTTCCTTCTGGAACAAACTCCATACAGACCAATTTGATGCAGTGTGCGACGTATGGTCTGAGCACTGACAGGCTGACCATCCACCCCTTCAACCTCTGCAGCAATGATGACAGCACTCATACATCTATTTCCCAAAGACAACCTCTGGATAATGACGCTGAGCACGTGCACTCAGCTTCTTTGGTTGACCATGGCGAGACCTGTTCTTAGTGGAACCTGTTCTGTTAAACCTCTCTATGATTTTGGCCACCGTGCTGCACCTCGGTTTTAGGGGTCTTGGCAATCTTCTTTTAGCCTAGGGACATCTTTATGTAGTGCAACAACTTTTTTTTTTTTTTCAGATCCTCAGAGAGTTCTTTACCATGAGGTGCCATGTTGAACTTCCAGTGACCAGTATGAGAGAGGGAGAGCGATAACATCAAATGTAACACACCTGCTCCCCTCCCCATTCACACCTGAGACCTTGTAACACTAACGAGTAACATGACATCGGGGGAGGGAAAATCTCTAATTGGACCCAGTTTGGAC
This sequence comes from Pelophylax lessonae, assembly GCF_965119305.1. Lineage (NCBI taxonomy): Eukaryota > Metazoa > Chordata > Amphibia > Anura > Ranidae > Pelophylax > Pelophylax lessonae. The sequence continues at coordinate 258,741,079 of NC_138768.1, read as the reverse complement.
ATTTTCACTTAGGGGTGTACTCACTTTTGTTGCCGGAGGTTTAGACATTAATGGCTTTGTGTTAAGTTATTTTGAGGGGACAGCAAATTTACACTTATACAAGCTGTACACTTACTACTTTACATTGTAGCAAAGTGTCATTTCCTCAGTGTTATCACATGAAAAGATATAATAAAACATTTACAAAAATGTGAGGGGTGTACTCACTTTTGTGAGATACTGTACATTCACTAGGTTCTACCAGGTGGATGTTAGAGCTAGAGAGTGGGCTCAATTTGGATATAGCATGCTACAAGCAGCAGTATAGATTCTTTTTTTTTTTTGTTTTTGAGGGCGGTCTTGGGATTACTGTGTTCCTTCCCCTCAAGGGAATTGCTTTAGGACAGAGGTCTTCAAACTATGGCCCTACAGTTGTTAAGGAACTACAATTCCCATCATGCCTAGTCATGTTTGTGAATGTCAGAGTTTTACAATGCCTCATGGGATGTGTAGTTCCGCAACAGCTGGAGGGCCGTAGTTTGAGGATCCCTGCTTTAAGACATCCCAGATCGTCAGTCATTAATATGGCCTGCTCTGTGTCCCGTGATGTACGATAAAGAAAATTTGATTTTTCCTACAACTTACCTGTAAAATCTTCTTCTTGGAGTACGTCACGGGACATAGAGGTTTTCCTTTTCTGGAATCTTCATTGCTTGCTACAAAAACTGAGGTTCTTCCTGTGTGGGAGGGGTTATATAAGGGGAACTTCCTGTCTATTGGTTTGCCAGTGTCCATTAACCTATAGGTGGCGTTACCTAGATAGTCATTATTATGGCCTGCTCTGTGTCCAGTGATGTACTCCAAGAAAAGGATTTTACAGGTAAGTTGTAGGAAAAATTATTTTTTTATTCTTGGAATAAGATAATGATAATATTAACCCCTTCTTGTTGTTGGAACAAAAGGAAAAGCAGAAGCTAATTGTGCACCTCAGATAGGGCTTTTTTTTTCGAATAGTCAAGTAGATTCCAGACAAACCAAAGAATACCCTTTAGCCCACTTATGAGCTCTATAAAAACCATTATTCCTAATTAAAATGACTAGTTTACCAGTCTGATAAACTGCATTCTTAGGTTTTTATAATAATACTGTCCTACCTCTGGGTGATCACTGAAGTGTCCATTTTATCTCCAGCTTCAGCTCAGTGCTGATAAGACATTCAAAAAGCTGTCAACAGTGGTTCTGTGAGGATTACATGGTAAAAAAAAAGAGGCTTAAAAAAAATAAACTTTTACATTGCCCATCAAGGTTAACTAGCATTTGTAGATGCAGAGGCAGCTACTGGGGACTTCTTTTACTCTCAGTAACTGAGATTCAAATTTTTACAAATGCCCAATTCTGATTGGCTTTTTTTCTAGCATTTATGATCTTCCAGAGCAGAGCAAGCTTTTGCATTGCAAGTTGAACAGGCTTTATTCAACAGCTACTGGAGGGGTTGGTGTTGAGGCCCATTACAGGCAATGGGAAGATCAGATGATGACTATAGGTCAGTGAAAGATGCAGTAATGAAAAGTGGTGTCACCTTTCTAGCCCTATAGAATTTTATACAAGCTTCTAAATCTAGAAGCTGACTGAACAAAATTATAGATTTTGGCAGTTTAAATCCTGTCTCCACTCTTAATTTCCTAAACCTCTTTTTCTCATAGAATTCCACAGACCATGATAGTTTTATGCTATCCCACTGTCCCATGTGGTAGTTCTCAGATTAGCTAACTAAAAGGGTTGTAAACCTTTTTGTTTTTTTTAACAAAATAATAAACCGATTTATATATTGGAATGTGTGACCAATCCTCCCCTTCTGGGGTGCCCTGTTGGTGCTCTAGGCGCCTCCTTTTTTGTGTGTGTGCCACCACATTAATCAGCTTCTTATGGTGACACATGTGCAGGCACACTCCTGACCTTGCTGTGTGCGTACATAGACACACACAAAGTGGCTCAGACCCCTCCCCTGCTCTCTACTCACAGGATATGATTGACAGCAGCAGGAGCCAATGGCTATGAGAGAGCTCCTGCAGACTGACACAGCGCTGGATCAAGGGAGTACTCTTGTAGGTATTTCGAGGGTGGGGGGGGGGGGAATACTAATATAAACTGGAACATTTTATATAGGGCCGCAACTAACGATTACTTTCATAATTGACCAGATGGCTGATTGTTTCGATTAATCTGATCTAACCTTAAAAAAAGTGTGGTGTATAATTTAGTTAATATGTAGAGTTTACCAAAAATAGGCAATTTATTCTTAAATATCTATATGCAGTGCAGGGGCATATCGGGAAATCAGCGGGCCCGTCTGCAAGATAAAAAGTGGGCCCTAGGCGAAAAAAAAAAAAAAAACTATAGTGCGTTTCTGAAAAAAGCACCAAAAAATGCATAGATGTGAACCAGGCCTAAGACTTTTAGTAGCAGCAGCATACTATTTTTTGTATCACCTGTCATAATGGGGTTAAAACAAATAAAATGAGCCCTTTATAGTAAAAAAAAAAGCAGATAATTGCTACGATAGGGGGGTCATTTATACTGTGAAACAGTGAAAGTAATATATATATATATATAATATTAAACACCCCCAGAAGTAGGATATATGGGCATTTTTACTAGGAGTTAGACATGAAGCTACAGTATATGAAGGGTGGAAGGGAGATATAAATCTTTTATATTCAAGTAGTACTAAAAGCTGAGACTTTTTTTTTTTTTTCCATGAATATGATCATTTTAAATGTAATGCACAATGCTGTTAAAGGTTTACTTTAACCACTTTAAGACCGGAAGGATTTGCCCCCTTAATGACCAGGCCACTTTTTTCAACTTGGCACTGCGTGACTTTACCTGACAATTGCACGGTCATGCAATGCTGTACCCAAACGAAATGTACGTCCTTTTTTTCCCACAAACAGAGCTTTATTTTGGTAGTATTTGATAACCTCTGCGCTTTTTTTTTTTTGCGATATTAATGAAAAAGAGCGAAAATTTTTAGAAAAAAATGACATTTTCTACTTTGTCTTTTAAAAAATATCCAATATACTCAATTTTTGTCATATATTTTGGCCAAAATGCATTTAGCTACATGTCTTTCACAAAAAAATCTCAATAAGCTTATTTTTATTTGTTTGCGCAAAAGTTATAGCGTCTACAAACTATGGTGTAAATACTGGAATTTATGCAGCTTTTACTTTCTGACTGCCTATCTCATTTCTTGAAGTGCTAAAATGGCAGGGCAGTACAACCCCCCCCCCCCCCCCCCCAAAATACCACTGTTTGGAAAGTAGACATCCTAAGGAATGTCCTGAGAGGCATGTTGAGCCCATTGAATATTTAATTTTTTTGTCACAGGTGTTTGAAAAATGACTAAAATAATATATATATATATTTTTTTTACACAAAGTTGTCATTGAAATGATATATTGCTCACGCATGCCATGGGTATATGTGTAATTACACCCCAAAATATATTCTGCTGCTGCTTCTCCTGAGTACAGGGATACCACATGTGAGAGACTTTTTGGAAGCCTAACTGTGTACGGGACCCCGAAAACCAATCACCACCTTCAGAATTTCAAAGGGAGTAAATTGCTCATTGCACTTTCTCACTACCTATCTCAGGTTCAGAGGCCCTGAAATGTCGAGATAGCACAACCCCCCCAAATTACCCCATTTTGGAAAGTAGACATCCCAAGCTATTTGCTGAGAGGTATGTTGAGTCCATGGAATATTTTATATTTTGCCACAAGTTTTGGGAATATTACATTTCTTTTTTTTTTTTTTTGTTTAACACAAAGTTGTCACTAAAAGATAAATTGCTCACACATGCCATGGGTATATGTGGAATGACACCCCAAAATACATTCTGTTGCTTCTCCTGAGTACAGACATACCATGTGTGTGAGAATTTTTGGGAGCCTAGCTGTGTACGGGACCCCGAAAAACTAAAAACTAATCGCCACCTTCATAATTTTTCAAAGAGCGTAAATTGCTCAGTGCACTTTCTCACTACCTATCACGGTTTTGGAGGCCCTGAAATTTTAAGTTGGCACAACCCCCCCCCCCCCCCCTCCAAATGACCCCATTTTGCAAAGTAGGCACCAAGCTATTTGCTAAGAGGCATGGTGAATCCATGGAATATTTTTTTTTTTTTTTTAATATAATTGTTGTTTATTTTTTTACACAAAGTTGTGACTATATTATATTTTTCTCACACATGCCATGGGTATATGTGAAATGACACCCCAAAATACATTCTGCTTCTTCTCCGGAGTATGGGGTCCTGAGTATGGGGATACCCCATGTGTGAGACTTTTTAGTAGTCACGTTACAGTACAGGATCCCGAAAACCAATCAACGCCTTCAGGCTTTCTAAGGGCGTAAATTGATGATTTCTCTCCTCGCTATCTATTACAGTTTTGGAGGCCACGAAATGCCAAGAAAGCACACCCCCCCTCCCCAAATGACCCCTTTTCAATAAGTATGGGGTCATTTAGGGGGGGGTTGTGCTATCTTAAAATTTCAGGGCCTCCAAAACTGTGACAGGTAGTGAGGAAGTAAAGTAAGCAATTTACGCCATTCGAAAACCTGAAGGCGGTGATTGGTTTTCGGGGTCCCGTACACAGCTAGGCTCCCAAAAGGTTTAACACGTGGTATCCCTGTACTCAGGAGAAGCAGCAGGAGAAGCAGCAGAATGTATTTTGGGGTGTCATTTCACATATACCCATGGAATGCGTGAGTAGTATATCATTTAGTGACCACTTTTTTTTTTTATGAAAACAAACTTTTATTGGGTTCACAAGAAAAATTGCTCAAACAGTCAATACATTGAGTAGTCAACATAACAGCAGTATAAAAAACAAGAGAAGGGAGAGCATAGGCATCATACAAGAAAATATTAATATGCGCGGGGTAGGAAGGTGCAACATCCATGAAGGGAAAGAAATACAAGCCATCATACAGTGACAAATCCCACCCATACACCACCTAGGGTAGAGAACGAGGATGTACAGAGCCGAGCAGCTCAACTAGGGAAAACGGTCACAGTAAAACGAGTAATCACCCGGGGGAGCAAGTATCCGAAACATGTAGCCACCTGTCCCAAACCTTGTGATAACTACCAAGAGAGCCCCGACTTGTGTAGATAACTTTCTTATAGGGTAGAGATTGATTAACATCCGCCTTCCACATAGCCAAATCAGGCCACACAGGCTGGATCCACGTGTGGGCAATTCGTTTTCTAGCACTGAAGAGGGTTTCATGGAGGAATTTAATGGTATGCTTATCGACATCCTCATCGGGAAATATACCCAGAAGGCATATCTTAGGATCCAGCGATTACAGGAAGCGGACGACTTGCGCCCAGAATCCCTGGATACGAGGGCAGTGCCACATCAAATGCCCAAATGTGCCCTGGAGATAAAAGACATTTGGGGCAAAGGTCAACCGTGGGCAAGTCCGGGTAGCGGCCCCCAAACTGAGCATGAAGGGCATGCCGAAGTTGATAGTAGCGGTAGTACATGGTAAGGGAAAGGTCAAATTCAGTCCGCAACTGGGAAAAGGGTCTGATCGCCCCCCCCCCCCCCCCCCGCGCAACACATGGGAGAGATACAAGACCCCCTTGGTCATCCACAGTCCAGAGTCCGGTAATTGTAGCAGTTTAGGTAAATGTCAATCAAACCACAGGGGAGTCTTAGCGTGGAACATCGGGTCACCCGTCTTGGACAGAGCCAAATCCCATATCCTTCTATAGTGAGAAGAGACATCGCTCGACACCTGGGCATTCGAGGGCCCGCCCGCTCCCCTGAGAACATCACAAAAGGGGTGAGGACTCGAGGCCAATGCAGGGGGACAGGCCAGAGCCATGTACCTAGAAGCAGCCAAAGCGTTAATATGATAGAAATTAGGTAATTGAGACGCGAGGTAATAAGCCCCAAAGTCAGGGACAGCGAGTCCCCCCAATATGGTAGGCTTCTGAGCATGACGCCAAGCCAGTTTGTGTCTACTGGAGCCCCATACGAAAGTCTTCAGTAATCGTTCAAGGATCGCAAAATATTTATAAGGACTATACGTAGGAGAATGCCACAAGGCATATAGGATTTTAGGTAGAAGAATCATCTTAATTAAGTTCACGCCGATGGGAAGGCGGGACCAAATTTGAGTCTTATGCTTAATCAGGGCGTACAAGGGTTCAATATTGAGAGAGATGTAATCTGCAAGGGTACGGGAAACGTGCACTCCTAGGTGTTTAAGGGTGGAGACGCGTAATAACGGCAAAAGAGACTGTTCCTGTGACTGGGGGAAGACATCCAGGGACAAGATCTGCGATTTTATCCCAGTTGATGGTCAGGCCCGAGAACCTACCAAAGGTAGTGATGAGGTCCAGGACCATTGACAAAGAAGGGCCAGGGTCAGGTAGATAAAGAATATTTAGTGACAACTTTGTAAAAAAAAAAAACAAATTGTAATTTTGCGGAAACTTAGGGAAACATAAAATACTCCATGGACTCAACATGCCTCTCAGCAAATAGCTTTGGGTTTCTACTTTCCAAAAAGGGGTCATTTGGGGGGTGTTTGAACTGTCCTGGCATTTTATGCTCAATCTTAGCCACACATCACCCACTCTTCTAACCACTTGAAGACAAAGCCTTTTCTGTGACTTTTTGCTTACATGAAAAAATATTTACTAGAAAATTACTTTGAACCCCCAAACATTATATATTTTTTTAAAGCAGAGACCCTACAGAACAAAATGGTGGACGTTGCAATTTTTTTTCGTCATGCGGTATTTGCGCACAGATTTTCCAAACGCAATTTTTGCGAAAAAAAACAAACACTTTTTTTAAATTTAATGCAAAAATACACACAATATAATTCCTAATTGTTTGGTAAAATTTAAAAGATGATCTTATGCCAAGTACATAGATACCAAACATGACATGCTTTAAAATTGCACACGCCCATGCAGTGGCAACAAACTACGTGCATTTTTAAAAGTCTTTATGGGTTACCACTTTGGACTTACAGAGGAGGTCTACTGCAAGAATTACTGCCCTTGACCTGGTGTTCACGGCGATACCTCATATGCATGCTGCAATTGCTATTTACATATGACACTAGACCGACGCTTGCGTGAGCCTTTGTGCGCAAGCACGGGGGGACAGGGGTGCTTGAATTTTTATTTTTTATTATTTATTTTGCTTTTTTTATGCTATTTTGACACCTTCTTCTCTTTCATTTTTTTTTTTTTTTTTAATCATTTTTATTGTTATCACAGTGAATTTAAATATCCCCTATGATAGCAACAGGTACTCTTTTTTAAAAAAAATGTGGGTCTTTTAGACTCTAGATCTCTCCTCTGCCCTTAAAGCATCTGACCACACCAAGACTGGTGTGATGAGATGTTTTCCCAATTTCCCAATAGCTCTGTTTTTCTGGCCAGAAAGGGAAAATCAACGCTCCATCTCTAAAAATGGTGTACACCAATTTTAGAGATTAAGCGCTGATTTTCCCTTTCTGATCATTTGACTGAGTATGTGGTGACACTACTAAATTGGTTGCTGATCTCAGTGATCCACTTGTCATACACAACATACCTACATCCACCTCTTTCGTTTACCCCATTGGTAGCGCATAGGCCTCTTTACCCCCTTACGCTGTTTTTTTGGCGAAACCGAAGTCATGAAATGCTCGTAGCTTCTGGTATCTTATGCCATAGAGGTGATTAGAGCCATTCTCGTCTCCAATCAGCTCTATGGTTAGATAATTGAACCACCGGCTGCACTTTCTGGTTACCCGGTGGAGAGCCATGAGAAAAAACGCGGAAGGATGTGGGGTGGGGGGGGGGAGGAGTTCCCCCCCCCCCCCCCACTGCTTGTAAAAGTAGTCTAGCGGCTAATTATCCACTAGGATCGCTTTTACATGTAAGCGGACCGCTGGCTGTAAAAAAACAATACCAAGTTGATGCCTAAATATGCAGGCATCATCCTCGTATAACCACTCAGTCAAGCAACATACCAGTACATTGCTGGTCCTTGTTTGGCATATATTGTAGTTTTTTTTTTTTTTTCATGCAGCCTGTGGGCTAAACGAAAAGAGAACCTAACCGATTCCTTCATCCACATTGATCGATAGGTATACTACACATTTTCTATCTTTAGACCGCCCAAAACATCCACCCACTTCTCTAATGATGGGCATACATGATGAAAGCCACGTATGCCTGTTGTTTTTTTGTTTTTTTTTTACTGCGGTGATGAAATCACCTCCTACAGCGCTGCCATCAGAGGTTTCCATATATGCTGAGCGCAAACGCTGTTTGTGTCAGAATATATATAAATCAGTGTGGCAGCTGATGGGTGTACCTGCAAGGCAAACTGGATAGATAGAACAGTAACAATAAAACATTACATTGGTACCTGAAAAGTAAAAAATGGTTACCAGCTTAGGGTCTCTCAAAATGACGATAGCCAACATCTTTCGAGACCCTGTGTAAGTGTGCCCTAGACTGTGCCGTGCTGTACCCTATGCTAATACTCCACTAGTGTGTGTGGTAGCTTTCAAAACATTCCCCGATGCGGAGACCAGGTTGGCCAGGACAGGTGGGACAATAATAACGGGTGTCACGCCTAAATCCGCGCTTCCTACAGACACATCTGCTTTGGGAGTGTGTTTGGGTAGGGGTACTCAGGATGGCATACGGAAAATGCCTCTCATGCAGCCAGCTCACTGCATCTGGTAGGGGAAGTTGGGCCGGAGCATCTCCTGGATACAGGTGTAGGCACTGATGATCTCAACCTGGAATTGTAGGAAGGATCCACTTCGTCCTGATGCTTTTTTATAGCAAAAAAGCATTCAGCAAAGCCAATTGGAATAAATAAACAGACACTTTTTTGTTCCAGCGTCTGGCTTTACGGGCAACTGAGTGCAGCGACAAAAGCTGGTCGTTGAGGTCCACCCCTCCCATATTTAGGTTGTAGTTGTGGACATAGAGGGGCTTCTCCAAAACACCAGCTGCCGTAGAAGTTTGGACCGTCGTGTCTGCGTGAATGGAGGACAGAACGAAAACATTCCGTGTATCCCTCCACTTCACTGCAAGCAATTTGTCAGTTTTCAAGCAGGCTCTCTCCCCCCGACTAAGATGGGAATCTACAAGCCGTTGGGGGAAGCCCCGGCGATTAAGTCGCACGGTGCCACATGCGCCAATTTGAAATTGAAGATGACTAAAAAGTGCCACGCTTAAATAAACATTGTCCACGTACAAATGGTACCCCTTTCCGAATAAGGGTGACACCAAGTCCCACACAATCTTGCCTCTGCTCCCTATGTAGTCTGAGCAGTTGGGGGGGGCTCCACAGTGCTATCTCTACCCTTGTAAACACGAAAACTAACTGTATAGCCTGTGGCCCTGTCACAGAGCTTATACAGCTTGACTCCGTATCTGGCATGCTTGCTGGGGATAAACTGCTTGAAAGCAAGGCGGCCAGAAAACTTAATCAGGGACTCCTCAACACAGACAACTTGTTGGGGGGGTAAACAAGGCTGCAAACTGCTGATTGAAGTGGTTTACGAGGGGCCGAATTTTGTGGAGCCAATCATATCCAGGGTCTCCCCCAGGGAGGACAGAGTTCATTGTCACTGAAGTGTATGAACCGCAGAATTTGCTCATGCATGCAGAGAACACGCGCATATGGAGGATTGGGTTAGTGGACCAATATGACCGCAATTCACTCCTTTTAGTTATGCCCATGTTGAGGGATAGGCCCAGAAAGGTTTTAAACTCGGAAACTGTCATAGGTTTCCAGCCAAATTCTCTGGCAAGGGACGAATTTGGATGTGCGGCGATGAATTGACCAGCATATAAATTGCTTTGGTCCACAATAGATCTGTAAAGATCTTCCATAAAAAACAGCTCATAAGAGTCAAGGGAAGTAAAATTAACTGTTTCCACCTGAATTCCGGGTTGGACAGTGAATTGGGGAGGTACGGGTGCTGTAGAATCTGTGGGCTGCCAATTAGGATATGCCAGGGCATCAGGGAGGACACTATGGGCTTGTAACAGGTCCACTGGAACCCCCGACTGGACACCTCCGTTGACAGATGCTCCTAGTGCTTCCCGAGGGCTCCAAGCACTCCACCAGTCACCATAACCACGTCAGACCCCACAATCCACCCGCAGCTTGGTTGGGGTCTCGCTGTCTCCTACCCTGGACCTACGACAAGGCTCCAGGTTCCCGTGGGTGATCCTCTTTCTCCAGAGAGTGCAGCATAACAAGCTTTTACACAAGCTTAGTGATTATCCAAGAGAGTATGGAGGACATGGCAATCCCTTGTAGCCAATTCCCCCAATGAGAGACAGGTCTCTAGATTGAGGGTGAAGTATAACTTAACTTTATTGAACAAGAAACAGACTTTTATACAGTTTTCCCCCACTAGGTTACCGCCCAGGTGGACCTTGTTGAAAACAGGCCCTGACATTCACAATCCAATGAAAACAGAATTTTACACTCCCATACAGTATACACAAAGATATACATTGTGGGACAATCGCCCCTCCCCCTTAGCAGCCAATCCACATTCCCTCCCAATACACAAACAATAGGGAAGCCTGTCTGGCATGCAGGGACATGGAATAAACACATTATTTAGTCAGAGTTCATGGCAATATTCTATAACAGTCTAAGTCTCCCAGTGTAAAACAGGTTTAATCTTCATATTTGTATATGAAGATATTGCTGACAAATGATACTGTATCATCTGAAACAATTAAACCATTAAGTATCTGCTCCTTACCTCCAGTGACGGTGAATACAGTCACAGGGCTCTACGGGCCTGTGTTCGAATTCTCGGTGGCTGCGGGCCACTACTTGTGCTAGCCACCGCACCAGCTTGAACTGCACTTATGGGACTCGCCACGTCATCAAGTGTTACTGCAGTGCTGGTTTGTCTATGACCAGGGTGTACTAGGCCTCTGGTGCTTGCCAGTTCACCAGAAGTTTGAGCGGCACTAGTACCAACACTCTGCTGCATACGAGTACCCTGCGATCTCTGCACCTCAGCAACTCTAGAGCGGGGTTGGGTACGCCTGACTTTAGCAGGGACCCTTCCATCGTCTGAGCTATCTGTCAGGGAGCTACTGCTCTCTACAGGTTCGTATACTGACCCTGATTCTGCCAGTGAGGCTTCCCCATCGCTCTCATCTGACATGGACAGTATCCTGTGGGCCTCTTCACTAGTGTAGCTCCGTTTGGACAATTTAGCCACCAAATTTACAGGTACCTAGTGTGATTCGCAGGTAAAAAAGCACCTGGTTGTCGAGGACTATTTGAAACGCTACAAAAAAAAACTGCTAGTGCTAGCAGAGATCAGGCCTGCAGTTTTGTGTGATGTGTTTTTGGAAGTGACGGTAATCTATTAATTACTGCACTTGCCTGGGTGGGTTGGGGTGGGCTGGGCTGGGCTGGGCTGGGCAGAGGGGCTAAACGCAGGTGCTGGCAGGTGTCGTGGCCGATCCTGCTAACGCTGCATTTTGGGAACCCTAAACTATTGGGGACACTAGTATAGTTCTGATCAGATCAAAGATATTGATCTGTTCAGATACTATACTAGTAATGTAGGTGTTTGGTGTGTGTATGTTACTGGTAATCAAAGGGTTAAATTATATTTCTAACTATGCGGTGGGAATCTGCGCTGTGCTCGACTAATAGTGATCAGAAAAAAAAACTGTACACTATAAAAGTGACACTGTGACAAGGCAATGAAGGTTGATCAGGGGGTTAAATCTTTATTGGCTTAGGATGGCGGGTACCCTAAACCTATTTGGGACAGAAACTAACTGTCGCTAACGCTAAATTAAGTCACAAGGCACACTTTTACAGAAATCAGCAAAACCGCTATATACTGTATATATAGTGCGCACTGTGACAGGGGGTGTAGGGGTTAACTGGGGGGTGATCAGGGGGTTAAATTATATTTCTAACTATGCGGCAGGGATCTGCGATGTCCTAGACTGACGCTAACTAGCGTTAACGCTAACTAATGTCACTTGTGTCACTAATATAGTGATCAGAAAAAAGGATCTGTACACTATAAAAGTGAGACTATGACAGGGCAATGAAGGGGTTAACTGGGGGTGATCAGGGAGTTAAATTTTTATGGGGGCATGGCGGATACCCTAAACCTATTTGGGACAGAAACTAACTGTCGCTAACGCTAAATGAAGTCACAAGGCACACTATTACAGAAATCAGCAAAACCGCTCTATACTGTATATACAGTGTGCAATGTGACAGGGGGTGTAGGGGTTAACTAGTGGGTTATCGGGGGGTTAATTGTGCCTAGCTAGGTGTATGTAAGTGTGCTGTTGGGTGTACTTAGAGGTTGATCCTCTCTTCTCTCACGCTGGAACCGAAAAGGACTCCAGGAGGGAAGAGAGAACCTTTTCCTGTGCCTGTGTTTACATTACACGTGCACAGGTCGATCTGGGATTGGTCAGAACGGATCGCCAGGCCCAGGCCAATAATCATTGGCCTGGACCTGATGACTGATCGGTTCGGAAACAAATCAGACCTTCGCGGAACAGGGCGTGCAGGAGCACGCCCTAGAGCCCCCGGAGAGAGCGACGTAGACCTACGTCACTCTGCCTGTACGAGCCAGCCTGCCGCAGTAAATATAACGTAAGCGGTCCAGGAACTGGTTAAATGCGAGTGTAATGTCTTCTATGACCCCCAGTCTATAAGCCTCCACCTTCTCTGGGTTGAGAGGTTATTTTTCCCTCCACAGAGTCTTTAAAGTGTTTTGTTCTGGGGTCCTCCACGGACTCTTCTGGCTCCTCCTGCCTTCAGAGTGCCCCAATGGCAAGCTGCAAAGTATAGTATATCAAGGTAAAAAAAACTTCTGTCTTTAGAACCACATACTTCCTGCCCAGGACTACATTTCCCATGAGGCATTGCTCCTCACACATTCACATTAACAAGTTCTCTTTCAAGGTACTTACTGACATGTATGGACAGTGTACTGAGCTGTATGTGTGCTGCACTATTTTTCCTGATATGTAAATAAATAATGCATTCTGTATGCAGGCCAACTAATCGGCTGACCAACGAATCGATCATGAAAATAGTTGAGAACTATTTTCATAATCGATTAGTTCACAAAAGGAGCAAGAAAGAAACGATAATTCCTTATCCCACCCACTCAGCGCTTATGTATATGCAATACTCCCAAGGATCAAACGTATACAACTAGCAATTCAGCAAGATGTAAATTCTCATATGCCTATATTCCCAATAGAGCAGCCGCTATAACTCAGATCATAACATAAAAAAGGTGCGTATAAGAGCCACAGCCCACATAAACACTAGCAGCGCTAAAGACAGCCTCTGACGAGGTTGAGGGTATATGGCAAAATAAAATGAGCCTATCAAAACAGTGAATGTTATAAAGCCAAAAAGTTCATAGGTCCATGATAATCTCAGGGTGAAGTCACACAAAAGATTGGGTGCATAGGAAACTCGTTGTGTAGTGGAAAAACAAGGCTTCTTTGTTGATCACTCTGCAACCACGGCTTTATTGAAAAGTTAAAATCACACTCACATGGAATCGGATGTAGTTAAGCAAACAACATATCCAAGACACAAGACCCGGTCCTCCCGCTGCTAACGTTGTCCCCACTGAGCCACACGGTACGGGTGATCCATCCACCTGATCGCGATGTTGCCCGGACTCAATTGGCGTTATAGCTGGGGATCCTCTGGGATGTCCTTGGTGTGAACAGAATGTCCGCGTGCTCACGCTCTCCCTACATGATAGGGAACCAGTCCCACCAGATGCTGATCCATTAGTGGGGACCAAAGCTGTCTTTGACTGCTCAGTCTGTGTGATAGGAGTGTGCAGTGAGCACGCTGTCAGTACAGAAATATCAGCCACCCGGTGACACATAAATGCAGTGTGTGGACATTAAAGCCCTCTCTTTCGCTGCCGCATATGTGTGTTAAGCAGGCAGCAACAGGTTAGTACAGCTATCTTTGCCCAGAACTCAGAAGCGCCTCAGCTCCTTTCCTACTCCCATTTCTCAGAGCCCAACCCTGATATGCTAGTCCTAGAGGATGCAGAATTTGGGTAATGAAGAAGATTTTGAGGTAGTGTTAGAGGAAGCTGCAGGAGATTTCTCTCTCCCGCCCCATTGCCATTAAAGTGTACTTAAAAGCTATTGCTTCCATTAGAAAAACTGATTATTAATTATTGTTAATATCCAAAGTCCTGTGCATATGCAGCTTTAAGTCGCAAGGTTCTTGTAGTGGCACTCTGAACTTCGGTGTTTAACACCTGTTGTTTTTTGGGCCTGTTGGCACAGTTCCTTTTTGCCTAGTTGTTGCCCATCCTTTCTTTTCATTGCTTAGGCATGTCCCATGGTGCATGAATAGGTTGCCTGTGTCCTGTACTGTAAAATTGGGATAAGAAGAATTTTGACTTGCCTGTAAATTCCACAAGCCGCCCTCCCTACATTTTCCTTGTTACTCTCCATTGCTCACTACAGAACTCAATGAGTGGGATAAGGTTATGGGTGAGGTGCTTCAAGGAGTGTGTCCTCAAAAGCTTACCATGTCCAATCACCTGAAGATGCAAGCCTATAAATCATGGTGTATGCATAAGTTGTCTGTGTCCTGTACTGTACTCCAAGATATGAAATTTAAAAGCAAGGCAAAATTCCTGATTGGATTGATTGACAAACATTGTTTATTGAATTTGTATTTTAATGTAACGTATAGCCTGGACTGGTCCATAAGGCGACAAATGAGCTAATGTAAGCACATTTAAGGACTAGTAGGCTGCAATATATAACATTTTTGTTTCCGAGTTTAAATAACGCGTATAGGGGGGGCGGAGCGTGCGTGACCGACGCAGACCTTCTCTCCGGTGTACTAAGATCTTGCCAATACAGCAGGCACGGCTGTGTGCCTCATAAATGTGAGTTTTTCTTTAATAAAGACCATTTAAACTACCAAACAGAGAGCACTAGATTTTGCCATATCTTTTTCCCCATCTATGTCCCGTGATCCCCCGAGGTGACAAGCAGGGAGGTCCTTTCCTGGAGTCTTATAATCTTTGTTATATGCATTTGCTGGCCCGGTTGGGTCTTGCAGGAAGGTGAGAGGCCATTCCATCTGGTGGAGGGAATTACGTAGTGGTGTTCACAATTTGCTGTTATTTGTCACCACATGATTTCTTTATTGAACACTGGGACACTATATATTGGTTCTGAGCACGAGCACCACTGTGTGCCTTATGGACTTGATTTTTTCACAATTATTTATGTCCTATCACCTTTATTAATTGTGTATCTCTGGCGCATCACATTTTTGTATGATTACCAGTTTATTGTGATTTGTGAACACGATTGGTGTATGCAGCCGGATATTATTATTATTTTTACACGTTGATGTTTTATATTTATGCACTTTATTCACGCACAGTGATTTTGTGTTGAGTTTTACATCACTTATTTGATTTGCGCTGATAGTTTTTGGTTTTAATACTGTAGTAATGTCACTGGTCCCCCCAAAAAGTGTCAAATGTCAGGGGTCTGATCTGTCTGCCGCAATTTCGCAGTCCCGCTAAAAATCGCAGAACGCCGCCATTACTAGTAAAAAACAATTTACAAAAATGACATATTTTTGGTGTAAAAAAAAAAAAATGTAGCAGAATACAATTTGGCCTAAAAGGATGAAAAATGTGATTTTACATTTTTTTTGGGGGGGGGGGGGGAATGTTATATAGCAGAATGTGAAAAATATTGTTTTTCTTTTTTTTAATCAGAATTGTCACTCTTTTTTTGTTTATAGCGCAAAAAATAAAAATCGCGGAGGTGATCAAATACCACCAAAAGAAAGCTCTATTTGTGGGGAAAAAAATAACATAAATTTTATTTCAGTACAGTGTCGCACGACTGTGTAATTTTCTGTTAAATGGCCTGGTCATTGGGGGGGGGGCAAATCCTTCTGGTCCAGAAGTGGTTAATAATGATATGCTCTAACTAGACGAATAAAATGTATTATTGAAGACCATATAGGATTACACAACCTGCTAGCATGAGCCTTCTTTTTTTATTTGTTATTACCCTAACCTTGTTTGAATATACACTGTATAAAACACCCTGAGTTCAAGTGATGTGTCGTTCTGTGAACAGACTAACCTCAATCTGTGATTTTGCAAGCCAGATATTTTCAGCGGTCTAGCGAGCTACCCTGTTAACATTTGCACATCGGAGAATAAATTGTAGGAATAAGTACTACTTTTAAAGTTTTACTAAACCCACAACCGTAAATCAGTCTGTATATGCAGTAAAGCATGCTTGTTAAATTTACTGTGGAGCCTAAGGGGTTAATCCTCTGCATTGTGTATAAAGGCTGTTTGATCCTGTCTTCTCTTCTGATCCTCCTTCTTTCATGGTCTTTAAAAAATAACCTGATATTTACAGAGCCAGGGGAGGGGCTGCACATGCTCAATTTGGTGTGTATTGCTAGAGAGTTTTTATTTTCTTCTTGGGAGAGTGCATGTGATCAGCACAGGGCCAATCAGCACTGTCCAGACAGAGGATCAGGAGAGAATGAAAACTCCTCCTGTAAGCTTTACTAGGAACTGATACAAGTCACAAGGCTTCTATGTAATGCTGATGAGAAAAGGTATTTATCCATTTATATTTAATAAAATAAGTGCATTTTCATGTTTTGTGTACTGCGGGAGACCAGATATAGTAAATGCAGTTTCTGGGTATAGTAACACTTTTTAGGTTTTACAGAAAGGAATATGAATTCATTTCACCACCTAGTGTACTGCCAAATCTATGCTAGATATGTAAGCACATGATCCTGGGAAATGTATTGCCTTAAAGTATAACCCAAAGCAGAACTTTTTTTTTTTTCTAGTTTTGGATAGAGTGGGGAGGGATTGGAACACCTGTCAGGTCTCTATTGTTGTCTGTGCCCCGGTTAAGGAGATTCACCCTCTCTATTTGTTCTGTTTACCTTTATCATTGAAAGTGGAAGGAAAATAAATCCTAAATTTTGTGTTGTCCCCAGAAAAGAAATAGTGGGAAAATCTTCCAACGGGGACGCTGGTTCTGGTGATCTCGGGGTCCCCAAGAATTCCCTTAAGTTGTAGGGATTTCCCCTCACTTCCTGTTTGGCTATGGGACAGGAAGTGAAGGGAAATCTCCACAATGGGACACGGGTGGCCAAAAAAAATCTGACGGGTTATATTCTTCCCTTGCTCTATCCAAAATAGAAAAAAAGTATTGCCTATAGCTCTACTTTAAGCTCAAGCTGAGCTGCCCAAGATCCACCCATTTTTCTTATTGAATCCTTTGAAAAATTAGTGCATCTTGAGTAAAAACTTTAATTTAATTAATTTAAGTATACTCCATGATGTACAGTAGAACAGGGCAGCAGCCCATCCCCCCATAAGAAGGATATGTTCCTGTTTTTTGACTTGATGATTGTCTTTTCCACAGGGCATTGCAGATCCCTCCTGAAGCCTGGCTCCGTATGTCACTTAACAATGGGAGCATCAGCTACTTGGTTATCCGCCCCACTGGTAATGTCTGTCTGAGGATGCTTGGTGACTCTGGCTTTATGCCACCTGAGAAAATTAGCCGGACATGAGTGCCCACAAGCTTGTTGCACCATGCAGCTCCATCACTGCCTGCCCTGAAGATACCTGGATAATCTGATGCTGCATTTAATGTGACCAGCACGCACCCTTTCTGTGCCTTCTTCTGTGATTCACACATTTTTAGCAAAATTTAATACTGTTGTAAAAACAATCACTCTATGGGTTTTGTTTGGAGGGTATGTTATTTGCATTCTGCATCTTCAGGATATCAAGCACATCTGAATACAGCAGACAGGATGCTGACCACTTTGGGCTTTCAGTTTTGTAAGAGAAGTACGGCACAGGTGGCTATCTACCGTACATGCTGTAATACAGAAGGGAAAGTAGTATTAGTACCGGTTGTGTTGTTCATGATGAATTTATTCCTAATTATTTTTTTTTTACAACATAAGAAATGTATATTAATGTGGAAAATTTGGCGATCACAGCTGCTTTCTGCAAAATAGAATTTTTCAGGTTCAAGAAAAAAAAAATTCAGGGATGATATTTACTGTTAATATCTAATGACAAACCCCTTTTTTTAAAACTTTAGATATATTAAAAAAAAAAAAAAAAAAGTTTTAACTGATTATACGCTGAGTAGGGAGGTTTCACTTTACTTCCTGTTCATGAAATGCAACAGAGAAGGAGGAAATCTCTCCAGTGCATGGAGAGCCTGTTGTCAGTGGAACAGCTATCATCATTGAAGATTTTCTCTGTATTCCACTGTGACAACTGTAAAATGTTGTACTTTACATCATGTTCTGTCGCATGTTTCCATCACATGTAGAGAGGGTCGATCTCCACGAACACACAGACGGCAATAAAAACCTGACTGAGGTTCTAAACCTTTCCCTGCTCTAAACCTAAAGAAATAAAATTAGTTTGGGCTTAAGTTGAGCTTTACCTACCACATATTGTGGTGAATAAAATAGTGCTAAAGACTATAGTGATAAGCAAAGTACAGTAAACCATACCAGCATATCTCTTGTCCAATCATGACGGACAGTGTACTTGTTGTTTGAGGTTACAACTCTTTGCACATAATCTGTGATCTTGCCAAGTGTTAATGAACAAGTCTAGAATTCCCTATATCATGTATGTCTATGACCATATTCTATCAAGTATGTATGTGACCATATTCTCTCAGGTCATGTCATTACATTCTCCCAAACTCCCCTTCTCAATGTAAAAAACTAAGGAAATTACACAAAAACTGGGAAGCCCAGTACATTTTTTTTTTTTTTTTTTTTTTAATAAATGGAAGACTACATGGATTTTTTTGTATTGTCATTTTCTCTTTCGTTCAATGACGGACATAGCTCCTCATCTTCTTGACTACGTGGGTTATGCTGCCCCCTACAGGAGTAGGACACTAGGAAGTAAAGAACTTGACTACGCCTATTGGGCAGTCCCAGGGAGTATACTCACACTCTCTGCTATAGGTACTTTTTTTTTCTAAGAGAAGGGGAAAGCAGCGCTAGCCACTGTGGATAAATGGCGACACTCAGAAACCAGTCCGTATAAACAGCATCATAGTTTATTGAAAGAACACATAAATGATTAAAATAAATACGTTTCCAAACTGGTAGGTTGTCATACTGACGCTGCTGAGGGGCTACTGGATACTGGCTGGTCCGTTACCATCTAGAACACTAGGCTTTGCTATCCAGTAGCCCCTCAGATGCCATTGCTGCAACCGATCGTTCAACCCAGCGGCTCTGCTATTGTGTGACCTTCTCAGCAGCGTCAGTATGAAAACCTACCGGTTTGGAAACGTATTAATTTTAATCATTTATGTGTTCTTTCAATAAACTATGATGCTGGTTATACGGGCTGGTTTCCGAGTGTCGCCATTTATCCACAGTGGCTAGCGCTGCTTTCCCCTTCTCTTTGCACTTTGGTATGCTGATTCAGCAACTCTTCAAGCAAGCAGCACCAGTGGACAGCTTTAATTCTTTGAGAGTGGGATTATCACATGCTTTAGCGCTGGAACTTTTTTGGACTGTATTCACTTTTTTTTTTCTGCCTAGTAAGGAGTAAGGACTTAGTTCCTTGCTGGGATATCTGGTCCTGACGATTTTGTACTTTTTAAATGGAATTTTTTCCTCTCTTTATTATCTTGTTCCTGTTGAGAATCAAGATCCAGAGGGTCCCCCCCAGTCTGGCCAGCGAGCGCGTGCAAACCGCAGCTCTGCGCTAGGTCGTCCACGACATAACCCCACTGGACGGGGCCAAACTGCGAGTTAAATGTCTTGCGAGGGCGCATACGAACTGGCTTCGGCCTGAGTCGCAGCGTTCCTCCTGGCCAACAGCACCCACATTACGATGGAGCGGTGGTCTGTCCGGAGCTTTGCCCACCCTGTTCCTGGTGTGGTAAGTAGCTGTCCCCCCTAACCCCTGCAGGGTTTTGAGATGGATGTGGGCCCCTCCCTGGGATTGTCGAACCCCCGGGCTCCCCTTCTTCCCAGACAGCGCTCCCCCTTTCTCTGTGGTCTTCTGCAGACCTTTGTCACCCCCCCATCTGCCCACCCCCCCCCCCCCATGGGGTGGACATACCTTCTTAGGTCTGTCTGGGTGTTGAGCTGGCAATGGGGGTGGGTGGGGAGTGCGCCGCTGGCGACCAGACAATCTAACTTTGGGAGGGGGCTGGACCTGGTGGGGGTGCCTGCCCCTTGGAGCTGCCATTTTCTTGTAGCTTTTTATGCTACAGGTAGGTGGTAATTTTCTTGTGTTTTCCCATTAAAAAATAGCAGCAGCCATGTTTCTTAAGCTGGATGGGCGGTGGGAGCCCCTCCTCGGCCTCTAGTGCTGATCCCAGGATTTTTCTCTTCCTGATCGCCGCATGGTGTTCAGTTAGTTTGGTGCTGTAAGTGCCTGATAAGCGGTGGTCAGGGTTCGTACGGTCCTTGAAAACCTGGAAAAGTTTTGAAATTTGGAGATGACACTTTCCAGGCCTGGAAAGGTCATGGAAAATTAGGATTCCACAAATGTTATGGAAAAGTCAAGGGAATGTAACTGGGGAGGAGCGGGGAGCGGATGCTTAAGACTTTAGTGTAAATGTATTATTTTATTTAATGTTTGTGCCACATACTATTTGATTTCCGGGTCCGCAGCAGCCGAGGAGATGATCGTGCACCAATCACTGGCAGCGGGGAGGGCCGGCCGCGGTTTGCCTGGATGTGACTGGCCAGCAGCAGCAAACCAATCACAGGCGGCGGAAGCGTCACTGGAGGGCGGGCCGCATGAACGTGATGATGACGCGGAAGGGGCGGTAACCGTTTCGGTTACCGTACCCCCGCGTCATCACCTTCATGCGGCCGGCCCGCCCTCCAGTGACGCTTCCGCTGCCTGTGATTGGTTTGCTGCTGCTGGCCAGTCACATCCAGGCAAACCGCGGCCGGCCCTCCCCGCTGCCAGTGATTGGTGCACGATCATCTCCTCGGCTGATGCTGGCCAGTGACCGACAGTAGGGCAAACTGCGGACCCGGAAGGACACCTACTGTACCAGTCCTATACGGGAATGTTAAAAAAATAAATGTAAATAAATTATTAAGCATCCAATCCTGAGTCGCCTTTCTGTGAGAACTCTTTTCTGCCTGTTTATGGGACTGTTAGGTTCGGCTGAAGAGTAGTGTGCGCGACGCATTTTGTCCAGCTGCACCTTCATGACTGCCTGAACAGCTTTATTTGGGCAAGCAGGAGCACCACTGTTCTTTCTCCAAGAGTAAGTGCCCCATTTGTGCACCATCAGATCTGTGCCATCCATACCAGTGTGCCTGCACCTCATGACTGTGGCTTGGGCCTAAAAGATTACTGTGCTGCATTTTGTGCATCTCACTGTCTGTGCCATCCATACCAGTCCGCCTGCACCTCATGACTGTGGCTTGGGCCTAAAAGATTACTGTGCTGCATTTTGTGCATCTCACTGTCTGTCCCATCCATACCAGTCCGCCTGCACCTCATGACTGTCGCTTGGGCCTAAAAGATTACTGTGCTGCATTTTGTGCATCTCACTGTCTGTGCCATCCATACCAGTCCGCCTGCACCTCATAACTGTCGCTTGGGCCTAAAAGATTACTGTGCTGCATTTTGTGCATCTCACTGTCTGTGCCATCCATACCAGTCCACCTGCACCTCATAACTGTGGCTTGGGCCTAAAAAGATTAAGTGCTGCATTTTGTGCCATCCATACCAGTCCGTTCACAGTGTTACAGCAATGCCAGGGAAATGCAGCTTAATAAATGTATGGCTTCATGACGAAAAGTATGAGAGGTGGCTGGAGAAAGATCAGGACCCGGGACGTGCTAAATGTGCAGTGTTGTCGTAAAACATTTGACATTTCGAACATGGGAGAGGCAGCGCTGTCTAGCCATGCTAAAGGTGCAAAGCACCAGTCTGCAGATGCGTGCTCGACCGCTTCCAATCCGATCGCTGGCTTTTTCACCCGTGCGCCTGAAGTGACACCGGCACACAGCTGCGGCAGCGGTGCTTCCACCTCATCTACTGTAAAACAAGGGACCATTTTGAGTCACGCTGTATCCAGAAGTGAAACTCTAACAGCAGAGGTACTGTGGGCTCTAAAGGTGGCTAATTCACACTATTCATACAAGTCTTGTGAAGACACAGGCCAGCTTTTCCAGACTATGTTCCCAGGCAGCAAGATAGCGGCCAGCTTTGCATGCGGCGAACGTAAGTGCTCATATTTATGCACTTTTGGACTGGCTCCTTTTTTTAAGAAACTGACTTTGACAGATGTATCGAAGCAAAGCGTCTATGTTATGCTCTTTGATGAAAGTCTCAATCACTATTTACAGTCTAAACAGTTAGACATGCATGTCAGGCTGTGGAACGGTTCCGAGGTGAAAACTAAATACATCGGCTCAGAGTTCATGGGCCATTCATCAGCTCAAGACATTGCTGAAAAAATGAATAACTTGCTCTCAGAGATCGGAATCAAGAATCTTGTCCAGAGCTCAATGGACGGACCGCACGTCAACTGGAAAGTATTCAAAATACTCCAGAAGCAAGTGCAGGAAGATGCTGGAAAGTCCCTAATTAACATTGGTTCGTGCGGGTTGCACATACTGCACAATGCGTTCAGAGATGGATGTAAAGCCACCGGATGGGAAGTTGAACATGGACTCTCTAGCTTGTATTGGCTGTTCCATGATTGCCCTGCACGTCACGAGGATTTTAGTGACAGCAACTGGTTGTAAAACTCCCATGCTTAAATTTTGTAAGCACCGGTGGATTGAGAATGTCAATGTTTCAGAAAGAGGATTGCAACTCTGGCCACACGTCAAACAATACATCGAGATGGTAGAGAGAGGGAAACTACCCAATCCAAAAATAAAGTCATTTGAAGAGGTGAAGATGCGCTGTGCTGATCCTCTCTTCCCAGTGAAAGTGGGAATATTCAACAGCATTGCAAGAGAAGTCGACCTATTCCTCACCATGTATCAGTCTGACCAACCAATGCTGCCGTTTCTCTCCGGTGATATATACAAACTGATAAAAGGTAAGGATAAACATAAATTCTGTTTTTGCTAATAATGTTTATTAATATTATGATATACACTGCAGTGCATTACAATTTGGCTTGTAAATTAGCAAAAAACACTTAATTTTACTTTTTCATAGGCATCATGGGACGATTTCTAAAGGAAAAGCATCTGGAAGAGGCCACATCCACTCTAAAGCTCCTCCATGTCCCTTATCAAGACAGCAGTCTGCACAAGGACAGTTCAAAGATTGACATTGGGTTTGCAGCAGAAACCACCCTGACCCAACTCAAGTCTTCCAAAAAAATTTCAGATAGGCAAAACCTAGAGATTAAGATGGACTGCAAGAAATTTTTGATCACACTCCTGGACAAGTTGCTGAAAAAGGCTCCAGTGCATCACATGTTGGTGAGAAGCATGCAGTGCCTTGACCCGAGACGCATGGCTGGAAGTAGTAAGGAACTCTGCGTAACGCAAATGAGAAGGATGTTGCACATACTTGTTGAGGCTAAACATGTAAATGAGGCAGTGTGCGACAATATCCTTAGGGAGTTTCGAGAGTTTTGTGATTTGGCTGCTCTTCAGGTGAAGTTCAGGGAATTTGACCCCAAAAGTGCTTGAGTGGACACCCTGCTGTATGAGACAATGGGAACAAAACCATCACTTTCCAGAGTGTGGAATGTGGTGAAGCTTCTTTTTGTGTTATCACATGGTCAGGCAAGCGTCGAAAGAGGTTTTTCAATCAATAAAGAATTAATAGTTGAGAATCAGAGGGAAAGATCTCTGGTGGCTCAGAGGCTCATTGTTGACCATGTCAGATCTGTAGGGGGGCATAACCAAGGTAGAAATCACAAAGGAGCTGCTCCTTTCAGCTGCAGGAGCCAGGCAGAAGTACCATGGGTACCTGGATGAAGAAAAGAGAAAGAAAGAACAACAACCTGTTGACTTAAAGAGGAAGGCTTTCACAGATGAGCTGGAAGATTTGAAAAAAAAAGAGGGCTAGGATGGAGGCGGACATTTGTGCTCTCGAGAAATCAGCGGATGAATATGCTGAAAAGGCTGAATCTTCAGGCAATCTGACCTTTATCAGCAAATCCAACAGTTTCCGCCGTACTGCAAAAGAAAAGAAAGATTCTCTGCTGAAAATTGAAAAACAGATTGATGAGAAGCTTTCAGAAATGAAAAATTAAATGGTGTTGATTGTTTTTTGGCAATGTTTAAGTCAGGGCTTGACAAATTTGCCTGAAATCTAGGAGCCAGCTAAAAAAGTTAGGAGCCAGTTTTTTTTTTTTTAAACTAACAACCAAGCTTTATTTAATAAAACGGATACTAAATTTACACATAAATACGACTAGAACCCCACTCTCCTCTATAGCGCAATTGGATGGAAACAGACTGTCTGTCTTTTTCCATCCAATGCCATCTGATCCGATCCTCCGATTACCGCTCCATAGAGGAGAATGAGGGGTCCGATCAGGTCTGTCTGAAAAACTGACAGGCGGACCCGATCAGACAGCCCGTGTGAAAGGGGCCTTCGGCTGTATATATAATCACTTTTTTTTTTCAATTCTTATTAAAAAAAAATGATATAATATATATATATCTTTTTTTTTTTTTTTAATAAGAATTGAAAAAAAAAAAAAATGTTTGTTTTTTTTTTTTAATAATTAAAAAAAAGAAAAAAATGTATTATTTTTTTTTTAATTTAAAAAATAAATTAATAATAATAACCACACTCCCTGTCCACTTACCTTTAAGCAAAGGTAACTGGACAGAGAGATGAAGCCTGCAAAAACTTCCCATCTCCTTCCAAAGAGCAGATGAGAAGGAAGGCATTGAGAACATGCATTACTCCCGGCCACCACAAGAGGGCGCCAGTTCCCCTAGCCTATCATCTAACAGAAGAAGGCCGAAAAGCCGGGGCCTCAATTTATGGACGGCGTGGAAGTGCGTGCACTCGGGAAAGAAGGTGGGGGCGCAAAAGGGACAGGACAGCTCCTGCAGGGCCCCCCAGGCGCCAGGTCGCTAATTCTAGTCGCAAATGCGACCTGGCGCCCGGGGTTTGTCGAGGCCTGGTTTAAGTTAACTTGTGACTGTTATCGGGTCAATTGCACTTTAAGTTCAGAACAGTGTTGCTGGACACTTTTTTATTTTTTAGTTGCTTCCCCTTGATTTATGTTATATCTCCTGTGGATTACGTTAATCCATTTCTAAGCGGTTCTCAGGGTTTATCTTATGAAACGTTGTTACTGTGCAAGCTTTATTTAAATAAATATTTCATATTCCACTGTACACTACAAAGCTTGTCATTTATATTAGTAAAAATATGCTGGGTGTGACATAGATTTTCTTCTTATTTAACACGTATACATAGACATTTCATGAAAGATTAGGTCATGAATATTTACGTGAAGTCATGGAAAAGTCATGGAATTTCATTGGTGAAAATGTGTATGAACCCTGGGTGGTGAGTTTTTGTGGGGTTCTCTCTCCTTCCCTCTGCTGTAGCAGCAGTAGTGCTCTGTGCTGGGCCTTGTAGTGCCACCAGCACGGTGGGGTGTCCCTTGCAGTGTGTTATACACTTTTTTTTTTTTTTTGTGGGTTCCCCTCTCCATTAATGGAGTCCCTGGAGCATATTTCACCACTTGATCCCCTCTCAGAGGCTGCTGGGCCCTTCGGGTCTTAACAACTGACTGCAGTGATGGCGGTCCTGGAGTCCTTGGTGTCCAAGGTAGATTTGGTCCTGGGAAAACAGGCTAGCAAAATACGTCCCCCGCCTTTACCTGCTTCATCTGTCTCATCAGATCCTGAATAGAATTCAGCCGCCGCGGATACGAGTTATCTTTCTGAGTCTGCGTTCATGCACCCTGCATGCTTAGATAGTGAGGATGATTCCTCTGCTCCTCTACCTGCGCATTAAAAGGCACTAGTGGATGCGCTGATTGTATCAGTGCAGGAAACATTAAAGATGGAGGATGCGACTAACGCAGCATCGGAGGCGTGAGTCACCTTTGGCACCCACAGGTCCTCCAAGGTGGCGAAGGTGTTCCCCTTTCCCGCTTTCTTTGACAATATTGTCACAAAACAGTGGGGGTGCCCAAAACGAACTTTTGCAATTCCTAAGCGTTTTGCAATGCGGTACCCTTATGAGGATTCCCTCCTTTAAAAAATGGACGGTTGCTCCTGTAACTGGTTTCCAGGTTGAGTAAAACCACCATTATTCCAGTTGCAGAGTCCCCGGCCTTTACAGATCCAGCTGATAGGTCAGAGACCTTGACCCGCCATATGTTTGCTGTGGCTGGTTCGGCACTTAGGCCGGTATTTACTATTGCCCCAGTGTCATAAGCTATGTCCGAGTGGGCAAAACTACGCCAGGACCTGGAAGGGGCAACAGCTCCCTCCTGCCTTTGCGGAGCTGGCGGATCAGTTGGTCCAAGGGCTACAGTTTGTCTGTGACGCCTCTTTGGATGTGGCTCCCTTGATTTCTAGACTGCCTGTCTCAGCAGTGGTCGGCATATTATTTGGCTGAAATGCTGGTCTGCGGACCAGGCTTCTTAAAAGGCTTTATCCAATCTTCCATTTGTGGGGGATTGCCTGTTTGGACCTTTATTGGATGAGATCATCAAAGGCCCCACAGGGGGAAAGAGTAATCCTCTTCCACAGGCTTCCAAGGGTAAGGAGCCCTGTCGTAGACGAGGGCCTTTCTTTTCGGCTCACAAGAGGCCTTTTCGTCCCTCAAGGCAAGGGTTATAAGCCCTTAAGGGCCTCCGCCAGGGGTTCTAGAAGGACCTGGTCTGGCAAGCCACGAGCGGGTTTTGCCAGACCTGCGGACAAGGCTTCCTCTTCATTAGGGGGGCCCTCACCCGTGTCTGGGGTGGGGGCGTCTTTGTTGGTTTCTGGATCTGTTGACCTCCCTGATACAGGACAAGTGGGTCCACAAAGTCCTTTGCTCCAGCTACAAGAACGGGTTTCAATCTTATGCTCCGGAAAGATAAGAACATTTTTAAGGTTTTTACTCAAACCTGTTTACAGTTCCCAGGTAGTAAGGCAAGGTACGTCCAATTCTGGACCTCAAGGCGCTAAACTGCTTTGTGCGGGTACAGAAGTTCCGAATGGAGTCCATTCGCACAGTAGTGGCGTCCCTACACCAGGGGGATCACCTTGCTTCCATCAACCTCAAGGACACCTACATTCACATCCCAATATGCTCTGGCCACCAGTGCATCCTCTGCTTTGCCAAAGGCGAGGAGCAATATCAGTTTGTGGTGTCACCCTTTGGTCTTGCCTCCGCACCTCGGGTCTTCACAAAAGTGTTGGCCCCGGTGCTAGCATTATTGCTTCAGCAGGGGATTGCGGTACTGGGGTACCTGGACGATCTGTTGCGAGCAGAGTCTCTAACTGCTCTGTTAGACAACTTAGAGATTACTCTACGGTTAGATTCTGAATATTAAGAAGTCTGCTCTGGTTCCGTCCACCAGTCTGGACTGTCTGACTCTGGACTCAGCCAGGGTGTTTCTTCCTCTGGAAAAATTCCAAAAATTGCAGGAGGCTATTCAGCAGCTTCTGCTGTCCAGCAGACGGTCATCTCTTCGGACTTGCATGCAGGTGCTGGGCCTGATAGTCTACCTTCAAGGCGGTTCCGTTTGCTCAGTTCCACACAAGATCTCTGCAAAAAGAGATCCTGGTTAAATGGAACAAGAATC
Organism: Pelophylax lessonae; assembly: GCF_965119305.1. NCBI lineage: Eukaryota > Metazoa > Chordata > Amphibia > Anura > Ranidae > Pelophylax > Pelophylax lessonae. The sequence continues at coordinate 258,713,205 of NC_138768.1, read as the reverse complement.
CTCAGTCTCCAGACAATCTGATCATGTTGAGCCAGAGTACCAGAGGGTCCCTGGTTTGGTGGTTTCGATTTCCGGCACTTTGTCAGGGAAAATCTTTTCTTTCCCTGTACTAGACGGTATTCACCACGGATGCCAGCCTGTCTGGGTAGGGAGCCGTTCTCGGCACATATTGTGCTCAGGGGGTCTGGACCCAGGAAGAGTCCAGGCTACCGATCAATGTACTGGTACTCCGAGCGATCAGACTTTGGATCATTGGACTATTTGTCTTCAGGGATGTCCGGTACGCATTCAATCAGACAATGCCACGGCTGTGGCTTATCTCAATCACCAAGGGGGCACAAGAAGTGCCCTAGTGGCTCGGGAAGAAGCCGTTGTTCTAGGTGGGCAGAACTTTCTGTTCCAGCCCTCTCTGCTGTGCACATTCCAGGAGATGAAAATTGGCAAGCAGATTACCTCAGTCGACAGGCGTTGGCCCAGGGGGGGAATGGTCACTTCATCCGGAGGTGTTTCATCAGTTGTGACTCCGGTGGGGTACTCCCGAGGGGGATCTTCTGGCCTCGTGTCTCAACAGGAAAGTATAGAGGTTTGTGGCACAGTCTCGGGATCCTCTAGCCGATGCCTTAGTGGCTCCTTGGAGTCAGTATCGTCTAATTTACGCCTTTCCTCCTCTCAAACTTCTGCTGAGACTCCTGTGCAGGATCAAGGCAGAAGGGATTCCGGTCATTCTAGTGGATCCAGACTGGCCTCTTGTCGGTCTTGGTACGCCGATCTGGTATGGCTGATCGCTGATGCTCCTTGAAGACTTCCTCTCAGGGAAGATCTTCTGTCCCAAGGGCCAATCTTCCATCCTGCTTTACAGTCTCTGGCTTTAATGGCTTGGCTGTTGAGAGCCAGGTACTGAAAGTTAGAGGGTTGTCTATATCAGTGATTCCTACCCTTCTAAATGCTAGAGAAATCTACCACTAGGACAGTGGTTCTCAGCTCCAGGCCTCAGGACCCACTAACAGACCAGGTTTGCAAGATAACTGAAATACATCACAGGTGATATATTTTGCTGCTCAGTGATTGCAGTATTCTAGTCTGCATCTCCCCAAGCTGATACTTAAAATCTGGCCTGTTAGTGGGTCCTGAGGACCAGAGTTGAGAACCACTGCTCTAGGAAGGTTTACCATTGCACTTGGAAGACGTACATTGCATGGTGTGAGTCTCTTACCCTAGGTCCTTTTCATGGCTCGGATCTTGGCTTTCCTCGAACGGGGGGTTCATCAGCATCTGACCTTGAGTATCATCAAGGGCCAGGTTTCGGCCTTGATCGTTTTCTTTCAACGTCCATTGGCCACACATTCCTTGGTGCGTACATTTATCAAGGGAATTCGACGCTCCTCCAGTGCGGTCTCCGATGCCGCCATGGTATCTCAATTTGGTGGTTTGAGAGTTCTCCAGAAGCCTCCTTTTGAAAATATTCCGGAGGTTCCCCATGCTTACATTGTTCCAGAAGGTGGCCTTTTTGGTGGCTATTTCTTCTGCGTGCAGGGTGTCGGAGCTGGCGGCGCTGTCTTGTCATTCACCTACCTGGTGGTTCACAGGGATAAGGTGGTTCTTCGTCCGTGTCTGTCGTCCCTTCCAAAGGTCGTCTCTGATTTACATTTGAATGAAGACATCGTGTTGCCTTCCCTGTGTCCCCGGCCCCAGCATCCTAAAGAAATTGCCTTGCATTCCTTGGATATGGTTCGAGCAATTAGGGTGTACCTGGCAGCTATGGAGTCTTTTAGGAAGTCCAACTCACTTTTTGTCCGCATGGATGGACCTCAAAAAGGGTTGGCTGCTGCGACCATTTCTAGATGGATCAGACCAACAGTTATTACGGCCTATTCCATTAAGGGTCAGGTTCCTCCTTTCCCTGTTAGGGTGAATTCTACTCGGGCGCTTAGTGCTTCCTGGGCCTTCTGCCATCAGTGATGCAAGTTTTCAAGGTGGCTACCTGGTTGTCTGTGTACATATTCACAAAGTTTTATAAGGTGGATGTGTTGGCATCTGCGGATGCTTCCTTCGGCAGCAAAGTTTTGCAGGCTCCTGTTTAGCGGACTTGGTCCTCTTTGAGGGTGTTTTACTTTTTCAGGTGAGCTCCAGTTGTTTTATGGTTGAGCACCATGTTAACTGGTTAGCTATGTTTAGCCTTGAAGTATTTTTTGCTTGCTATTCCCACCCCTCATGTTTTAACACTGCTTTGGGACGTCCTACGTAGTAAGAAAATGAGGAGCTGTGTCTGTCAATGAATGAAAGGGAAAATGGGATTTCTCTATCGTTCATTGACGGGACGCAGTTCTCTCGGATTCATATCAGTAGGGTAATACTGCCCCCTACAGGATTAGGACACTAGGCAGGAGAAAGTTCTGGCTACGCCTATGGGAAGTCCTGGAGGGTACACCCTTTCTCTTCCTGCATAGGATGTCAGTTTTTTCCTGCCTAGTAAGGAGTAAGGACCTAGTTCCTTGCTGGGATCTTTGGTCCTGGCATATAAAGTATTTTTTTATGTAGATTTTTTAGCTAGCCTTTTTTTCTCCAGCACTTTTTTTCCTGTGAGATCTTCAAGCAATTATGCCGGGCTGGGGCGACAGACTGGACCCCCATATCCAGTGGTCACCCCAGTCTGGCCATTGAGCGCGTGCAGACCTTAGCTCCGCACTGGGTCGGCCGTGACATAGTCCCACTGGACGGGGGACTGGGCCCACGAGTTAAACGTCTCGCCAGGATGCTCACGACAGGGTCGAGGCTTATGTTGCAGCGTTCCTATTTGGCAGACAGCCCCCCTACTCCGGTGGCGTGGGGTCCTGTCCAGAGATGGCGTCCGCCTGTGTTCCCGGTATGGTGAGTAAATGTCCCCCCCCCTTCCCTGGCGGGTTTTGGGGTGGAAGCTGGCCCTCTCCCTGGGACTGTCGGACCCTCGCACTCCTGGGTTTCCCTCTGTCCTGTTGAGACCCCCACTCCTCTCCAACACTGCCCCCCCCCACGTGGGGGACTGTTTGGGCCTGCCTGAGCCTGGGGCCTAGTGTGCAGGCCGCATGGGGGGCCAAGAGAGTGGGCCCTTGGCGCTCAACGATCGTGCGGGGGGCCTTGGTGGGGTTTTTCTGAAGTGGTGTGGATTGGCATTTGGGGGTCCCCCTGTGGGAGGGCAGTTCGGGAACACATTTGGGCCGGGGGGTGGTGGGAGGTGCGCTAAAACGTTTCTCCACCTACCCCTGCCTCCTCTGATGTCTAAGTCTGACTCAGCCGCCGCAGACGTGGGCCTCCCTGCCAGGTCTGTTACCTGACACCCTGTCTCCTCGGATGACATTTCCACCTCCCCTGCTGCGACAGGCGCTGGTGGATGTACTGGCTGTTTTCAGTGCGTGGCACCCTGCAATTTGGGGGTCGCAGCGGTGGCTGCGCCAATGGTGCAGGTGGCATCTGGCACTCACATGCCACCCGGAGCTGCTAATTTTGCTGGCTGCTTATGTAGGAGGGGACCGTCTGAGACGTTCCCCTGGGGTGTCTAAGCGGCCTTTAGACGTTGCCCTTTTGGGGGAGTCTCAGATAGAGGACTGTTTCCGTCTTTGGTGGACGTACGGTCTCTAGCTGAATGGGACTACCATTGTTCCGGTGGAGGAATCCCCATCCTTTAAGGACTTGGGGGATAGGATGGCGTGGGCTGTGGCCTGCAATCTGCCCTCCCTGGCGTAATCTGCACTGGGAGCAGTGTTTGTTTGCCCTTGCCACGCAGACTCTGCCTGATGGGCGGAGTCCCAACGCCGTGAGTTGGTGTGGGGCATGGCCCTCTTGCCCTGGGGGAGCTGTTGGACCAGCTGGCGCAGGGGCTGCATTTTGTTTGCGATGCCGCGCTGTTCAAGGCTCTCTTGTATAGTCACTTTGTTGTTTTCGGCAGTGGTTGACCAGAGTCTGCTTGACCGGAGTGTGGGTCTGCAGATCAAACTTAATGGATCTCCCTTTTCAGGGGGATCGCCTGTTTGGCGCTGCCCTGGATGACATTATGTAAGAGTCTCACGGGTGCAAGAGTGTTTTCTTCCACAGGCGGTCAAGGGGTGAGGGCCTTCGTCGCAGTCGGGCTTCCTCCCTTTCGGCATACAGTTTCTTCGTCCCTCAGGGACAGTCGATGTGGCAAGTAGCAAAGTCTTTCCAGACTTCTGCGTGGGTTCCAGACATCCCTGGTCTGGCGTACATGAGATTTTTTTTAGTTTTTTTTCCAGACCTGCGGACAAGGCCTACTCAGCCTGAAGGTGCTTCCTCTCCCATCTTATGGGTAGGGGGAGGTCCTTGCTGGTCGAGGACCTGCGGCTGGCCCGGATCCCAGGCTGACTGGGTTCAGGAGGTCATGCGGTCCAGTTGCAAGATCGAGTTTCGATCCATTTATTTCAGGTAAGGTGTTTCCCTTCCAATGTACGGCTGTCTCCAGATCGCTTACAGGCGCTCTGTGGGGCAGTTCAGGCTCTGGTTCAACAAGCTGGACTTACTGGTCCTTTGATGGTTCAGTGCAGATCACAAATTCAAGTTGGTATTGGTTCGCACGGTGGTGGCTTCTCTACATCAGGGGGCTTCCTGGCCTCCATAGACATCAAGCTGCCTACCTTCACATCTCGTTATGTTCTGGACAGCTACGGGTTCTCCCTTTTTTGCCGTGGGGAAGGATCTCTTGGTTTGTGGCGTTACCTTTTGGTCTCGCTTATGCTGCTAGGGTCTTCGTGAAGGTGTTGGCTCCGGTACTGGTACTGTTGCGGCAGCGGGGCATATCGGCCTTGGTTTCCTGGCCGCTCTGCTTCTCCGTCTGGAGTCCCCTACAGTGCTGACAACAAAGTTAGTTGTCACCGTGAGAACTCTGGAGGAGTTCAGGTGGGTTCTGAACCTTCAGAAATCATCCCTGGTCCCTTCCATGAGACTGGACTTGAGCCTGACTTTTGACTCGTCCTCGGTCAGGGTGTTTCTCCCTCTGGGGGGTCAAAACTCTTGGCACTTTAGACTGCGGTCGACTGTTGCTGTCCAGCACATGGTCTTCCCTTTTGGACCTGCATGCGAGTTCTGGGACTGATGGTTTTGTTTTTCAAGACTGTCCCTTTCACTCAATCTCTCTTGTGAATCCCCCAGAAGGGCAATCCTTCTCGAAGGCGACTGGAATCCAAACTCTCTGGACTTGCGGATCCGGCTGGGCCGGGTGCCCGAGGAGTCTTGCTCTGGAATACTTCCTCCCCGTCTACTGGACAATTGTCACCATGGATGCAAGCTTGTCCGGGTGGGGAGGAGTCCTCGGCAGGTTCTCTGCTTCGGGAGTATGGTTCCTGGAGGATCCAGGTTACCGCTTATTGTCCTGGGACTGAGAGCGATCCAGCTTTGCATAGTTCACTGGATCGGGCACCTGCAGCTGTCCGGTGCACTTTCAATTGACTACGCCACGACCGTGGCTTGTCATTCACCAAGGTAGCACCAAAGGTGTCCTTGCGGCCTTGGAAGTGATGATTCTTCATTGGGCAGAGCGCCTTGTTCTGGCTCTAGCCGCTGTTCCCTTTCCAGGTGGGGAAAAAACGCAATGGTAGGCGGTTTGCCTCGGTCGACAGGCCCTGGATGCAGGGCAATGATCCTTTAATTTGGAGTCGTTCCAGCAGTTGTGCCTTCGTTTGGGGGCACTCCGGACGTGGTCCTGTTGGCATCGCATCTACAGGATAGTGCAGAGGTCGTGGCTTGCTCCCGGGGCCCTCTGGTGGGTGCAATGGTGGCACCATGGGTTCTGTCATGGGCAAGAACATTCGCTAGGTTCAACATGTATGATGCTGAGAAGTTTGGCGGGGTCACCTGCTCAGGGTTGGGCCGAGGTCAGTGTCAGCAGCTGTCTGCCTTTCCTCCTCACCAGTTGCTGCCAAGAATCCTTCGCAGGATCAAGGAGGAAGGGATTTCGGTCATTCTCGTGGCTCCGGAATGGCCTCGCCGAGCTTGATACGCCGACCTGGTCAGGCTTGCTGTTGACGCTCCTTGGAGGCTTCCTCTCAGGGAGGGTTTCTTATCTCCAGGGCCGATCTCCCGTCCGGCTTTACGGACGCTGGCTTGCCGGCTTGGCTGTTGTAAGCCAGGTGTCAAAAGGACGGAGGGTTGTCTGCTTCGGTGATTCCCACCCGGTGTAAAGCGTGGGAAGCGTCTTCTATGATGATTTTTTTCATCATATGAGAAAGTCGTGGTGTGAGTCTTCTTGGGCTCCCTCTCACTCTTACTCAGTGGCTGGATCTTGGCTTCCTTCAACCGGAGGGTTGATCAAAAGTTAGCCTTGAGTACTGTCAAGAAGTGAAGAGAGAGACAGGCGCCACTGTAGTAAGCCAAAAATGTTTATTGCACAACATTACATAATAACTTACACATTAGTAAGCTCCAGTCCGTGTAGCAGCGTCTCCAGCCGCACGATTCGGCCGTCCACTGGCCCGGAGGTGACGTCACAGGAAGCTGGTCTTATTTAGTTATAGTCTTATGACTAAAATGCCATTTTAGATTTAGTCGTATTTTAGTCATCTGAATTGTTTTAGTCGTATTTGTGTTAATTTAGTCGACAAAAACATTGTAGTCGGTTTTAGTCGACGAAATTAACACTGCTCTGCACGCAGGGTGTCAGCACTGGTGACATTGTCCTATCGTTCTCCCTATATGTTGGTTCATGGGGCCGGGTGGTACTTCGTCTGGACCTGTCCTTCCCTCTGAAGGTGGTTTCTAGTGTTCACTTGCAATAGGCCATTGTGTTGCCATCTTGTGTCCTAAGCCCCCTCATCCTAAGGAAAGTGCGCTGCATACTCTGGATGGAGTTCAGGCACGCGATGGGTACTTGGCGACTACTGAGTCTTCCCGTAGTCAGGTTCGCTCTCTGTGCTCCCGGGTGGCTCAAGGACAGGGCTGCCTGTGTCTGCTGTGACTATTTCCAGGTGAATCGGACAGTTGGTGGTGCAGGCTTCTTCATTTATGTGTCAGGTCCTACCTTTCCCTGTTTCAGCGCTTTCTACTTGGGCGCCTAGTGCTTTCTGGGCTTTTTGCCATGCAAGCATCTGTGCTTCAGGTTGCAAGACGACTACCTGGTTGTTTGTTCACACCTTTGCCACGTTTTATAAGGTAGATGTGCTGGCATCTGCAGATGCCTCTTTTCGGCCGCAAGGTTTTTTGCTGGCTGCTGTTTGGAGGGCCTTTGGCCTTCCTTGAGGGTGTTTACTGTTTGTTTTCAGGTGGGCCTCATCTTTTGTTCTGATGAGTTCTATGTTGCCTGGTCGGCTATGTTTGGCCTTGGGGACTTGTTCTTTTCTGCTGTTCCCACCCCTCTTTTTTTTTGGCACTGCTTTGGGATGTCCCTACTGATATGAATCAGAGAGGACTGCATCCGTCAATGAACGATAGAGAAAACTGTATTTTTGACTTACCGTAAAATCTTTTTCTCTTAAGTTCATTGACAGACGCAGTACCCGCCGATCTATTTTGAGTTGGGTTGGTATTACTTTCTGACACTGCTTTGATACAAAACTGACATCCTATGCAGAAGATAGAGGGTGTACCCTCTGGGACTGCCCATAGGCATAGCCAGAACTTTTTTCTGCCTAGTGTCCTACACCTGTAGGGGGCAGTATTACCCTACTGGTATGAATCAGAGAGAACTGCGTCTGTCAATGAACTTAAGAGAAAAGGATTTTACGGTAAGTCAAAAATCCAGTTTTTTGACTTACCATTAAATCCATTTCTCTGATGTTCATTGACGGATGCAACACCAACCCCTCTTTGGAGTTTGGGGTTTTTTTTTTTCCTGACACTGCTTGTAACAAAACGGAGTACATATAGCAGAGAGTGGGAATATACTCCCTGGGCCTGTCCCATAGGCGTAGTTGAGGTATTTCCTGCCTAGTGTCCTACTCCTGTAGAGGAAAGCATAACCCACGTAGTCAAGAAGATGAGGAGTTGTGTCTGTCAATAAACATCAGATAAATGGATTTTATGGTAAGTCAAAAATCCCATTTTTACCGAGTGCTTCTGACATAATAAATGACTGTAGTTTATGCATTTATTTAAAATGTTAGTTATTATGCTGTTTAATATCTCATAAGTTAAATTTCTGTAAACATTACATGAAAGGTTCATTTGAACGAAAGCTCAGGATCTTAATATCGGTTATATATAAAAAATGTAGAATAAATTGAAACCATGATGTTGCAGAGCTGTTACTGCGCAAAAGATTGTACATATTTTAACTAGTGCAAGCTCTAATGAGAATACAGGCTTTTCTGTTGAGGTCTTAAGAAATTTCCTATGATTTAAGCCCCTTACACACGTAGCGATTGTCGGCCGTAAATATTCGGCCGCCGAACGATCGGCCGATTGTCGGCTTGTTAGTATGATGCTTCCGACAACCGACAGCGATTTTTCGGCCGAACAGAATCGGGTGTGCAGGCATTAACATTTTTGTTGGCCGACACCAGAACGGCCGATTGTTCACCAGTCAGTACAGAATTCGGCCGACAAACAGCCGATTAGCAAGACTGGGCATGCTCAGAAAAGAAAAAACACACGGAAAGTTAACCATCACATGACATCACTTCTGCAGTCGGCTGTTGTTGGCCGACAAAATTCATGTGCAGTCTTTTGCAGTTTTCAGACGACAGGACAGCACCGGACAAAAGACGGCCGATCGTTCGGCCGACATTCGGTACGTGTGTACAGGGCTTTAGGCTTGACACCACATACTTCTTGAAAGATTTTCTTTGTTGCCTTCATGTCCACACTGAACCAATAGTAACTTTAAAACTCTTGAAATACCATTTTCTCTCTCGTCTCCACAGGACCATTTTAAACCTCTTCCCTTAAAGCGTAACTCCACTCTTATTGAGAAAAAAAAACATTCCCCTCTCAATGACCTATGTATATTGCAGGGATTTTAACAAACTTTGTTACAGATTCCTACCTTTTTGTTATTCTGAAGAAATAGTTTGTTCCTCTGTGCTAAGTGGGTAAAATGGGAGTGGTTTCATAATTATCATTCAGCTGTGGCAGCTGCAGGGCTCTGAGGAAAGCTGCTGTGTCTGTAGCCCTTTAGAAGTTTTCTTATTGGGAGTATCTCACCAAAAATGAAATTTGTGTTGCAGGGGATACCAGAAATCTGACTTGTATCTTAGGCAGACTTCTGGGAAAATCCCACAAGCAGGAAATTATGTTTCTGGGGTGTGGCCAGTACACATTCTGTGTACAGAACAGCTCCAGGTAGCCATATTGCATTTTCAGATTACAACAGCTGCAGATTGAAAAGGAAAGGTCATTTTTAATAACATTCAATCACAATAGGATTTGTGTCGCAATTGTATATGCTATATTGTTTTTCTTTTTTTTATTATTTGCTATTTTTTCCCCCCACTAAAGTGGAGTTACACTTTAACCACTTCCCGACCACCTGCCGCCTTTTTACTGCGACAAGGTTGCTCGCCTGCGCAAACAGACGTAGATTTACGTTGGTCATGCACGGGAAGCTCGGGCGCTTCTGCCCCCACTTTGCAGCGGGGAAGCCGATGCGTGTGTCAGGCGGCTCCGATTGCCGCCTGACACCCGCGATCGCTCCCCGCAGAGAGACAACGGTTGGCTGTTGTAAACACAGCCGACCGTCCTTCTCCGTGAAATTATCACAGAGCTTACCGTATATACTCGAGTATAAGCCGACCCGAATATAAGCCGAGACCCCTACTTTTGCCACAAAAAAGTGGGAAAACTTATTGACTCGAGTATAAGCCTAGGGTGGGAAATGCTGCAGCTACTGGACCCAACTGGACCACCACGAGACACAAAACAGGGGCTGCGTGCATGGTACAGGAGATGGCGCAGGTCATAGTACAGGCATTGCACAGGTCATGGTAAGGGCATGGCACAGGTGTCACGGAACCATGAACCAGACGTACAACAACAGATAAGTGAAAATAAGAAAGCTTTATTGAAAAACAAGCTGTAAAGCAAAAGTCCAAACGGATGGCGAAACTGATGCAGAGTCTTTTGCGAAGCCAGGGGTCAGGAACCAGCAGGGTAGTCAGACGAAGCCAGGATCAGGAACCAGCAGGGTAGTCAGACGAAGCCAGGATCAGGAACCAGCAGGGTAGTCAGACGAAGCCAGGAACAGGAGCCAGAAGCAGCAGCAGTCTTAGAAGCATGTGAACTCAGGAGGACCAAGCAGGGAACTGAAGCCACAGACCTCCTATATATATATATATGAGCTAGGCATCCAGCTCCTCCCAGTGGGAAGGAGGAGCCGCAGGGTAGGAGGCTACAAGAAACCCAGAAACCAAGATGGCCGCCAGCACATGTCAAACGAAGGAGAACAGCAAGAAGGTAAGACCATGACAACAGGTCAGGGCACAGGTGATGGTACAGGCATGGCACAGGTGAAGGTATAGGCATGGCACAGGTCATGGTATATGCATGTTACAGGTCATGGTACAGGCATGGCACAGGTCACAGTACAGGCATGGCACAGGTCACGGTACAGGCATGGCACAGGTCACGGTACAGGCATGGCACAGGTGATGCTATAGGCATAGTACAGGTGATGGTATAGGCATGGCACAGTAAGTACAGCAATGGCACAGTATGTATAGGCATGGCACAGTAGGTATAGGCATGGCACAGTATGTACAGGCATGGCACAGTAGGTATAGGCATGGCACAGTAATTACAGGCATGGCACAGGAGATGCAGTGCTGCGGGCATGGTACAGGAGAATGTCCTGTACCATGCCCGCAGCACTGCATGAGGAAATACAGGGGCTGTGGAGGCATCTGACTTACCTGTCGGTGAGGCGCCGTCTTCAATTTAAAAATCGCGCCACCCGGCGCCGCCATACGTCACCGCAAATGCGCCACCGATGCTCGGGAAAAGCCGAACACGTTCGGCTATTTCCGGGCATGCGGCACATGCGCAGTGACACGTCGGCGCCATTTTTAAAAAGACACTCCAGTCAGTGACTCGAGTATAAGCCGAGGGGTGCATTTTCAGCATGAAAAACTCGGCTTATACTCGAGTATATACGGTATGTGATCCTTCTATATAGAATCACATGTTACAGAAGCCACGCCCCCACCCCACAGTTAGAATCATTCCCCTAGGGTCCCATTTAACCCCTTGATCATCTATACTTTTCACCCTTTCCACTGTCATTATTACAGTAACAGTGCATATTTTTAGCACTGATTACTGCAGTAATGTCACTAGTACCCCCAATATTGTCAAAAATGTCAGTTAAGGGTCCGATCTGTCCGCCACAATGTCGCAGTCCCACAAAAAAATCGCAGATTGCCGCCAATACTAGTAAAAAATAAAAATTACATCTTTCCCTGGAAAAAAAAGTGTGGATTTATAATTTTTTTAAAAGGTGAATTTAGCTTTTCAACAGGTACAGTGGAGGAGGACAAGTATTTCATACACTGCCGATGTTGCAGATCTTCCTACTTACAAAGCACGTAGGTTAGAAAATCACATTGTATGATTTTTAAAAAATTATTTTAATTTTATTGCATGACAGAAGTATTTGATCGCCTACCAACCAGTAAGAATTCCAGCTCTCACAGACCTGTTATTTTTTCTTTTGTTCTCCACTCCTTAACTGCACCTGTTTGAACTCATTACCTGTATAAAAGACCTGAGAGCTGTGTAAGGACATCAGGGATAAAATTGTAGACCTGCACAAGGCTGGGATGGGCTACAGGACAATAGGCAAGCAGCTTGGTGAGAAGGCAACAACTGTTGGTGCAATTATGATGACGGTCAATCTCCCTCAGTCTGGGGCTCCATGCAAGATCTCCTCTCGTGGGGCATCAATGATCATGAGAAAGAAGGGATCAGCCCAGAACTACACGGCAGGACCTAGTCAATGACCTGAAGAGAGCTGGGACCACAGTCTCAAAGAAAAGCATTAGTAACACACTACGCCGTCATGAATTCAAATCCTGCAGCGCACGCAAGGTCCTCCTGCTCAAGCTAGTGCATGCCCAGGCCCGTCTGAAGTTTGCCAATTACCATCTGGATGATCCAGAGGAGGAATGGGAGAAAGTCATGTGGTCTGATGAGACAAAAAATAGAGCTTTTTTTGGTCTAAACTCCACTCGCCGTGTTTGCAGGAAGAAGGATGAGTACAACCCCAAGAACACCATCACAACTGTGACGCATTGAGGTGGAAACCTCATTCTTTGGGGATGCTTTTCTGCAAAGAGGACAGGACAACTGCACCGTATTGAGGGGAGGATGGATGGGGCCATGTATCTCAAGATCTTGGGCAAAAACCTCCTTCCCTCGGTAAGAGCATTGAAGATGGGTCGTGGCTGGGTCTTCCAACATGACAACGACCCGAAACACACAGCCAGGGCAACTAAGGAGTGGCTCCGTAAGAAGCATTTCATGGCCCTGGAGTGGCCTAACCAGTCTCCAGCCCTGAACCCATTAGAAAAGCTTTGAAAGGAGCTGAAAGTCCGTATCGCCCAGCGACAGCCCCAAAACCTGAAGGATCTGGAGAAGATCTGTATGGAGGAGTGGGCCAAAATCCCTGCTGCAGTGTGGCAAACCTGGTCATGAACTACAGGAAACGTATGATTTCTGTAATTGCAAACAAAGATTTCTGTACCAAATATTAAGTTCTGATGTATCAAATACTTTGCTATGCAATATAGGGATGGAGAGACATTGCTCTGGCCGATTGGTTGATAAAACAGTCACTATGTGACCGCATGTGATGGCCTACATATCTCAGCCCCACATGATGTTCCACATATTTCCCATAGACAGTTTGGGGATTGTGTATACTTTCTCTTTTTTACAATTTACAACCAGATTGTACATACAGCACAATAATGATACTTTTACCATCATGAATTAAGTTTCATGTTTCCAACTATCCATTATAGTGCACCTGGACATGCACTGTCTGTTTTGACTGACTGCACGATGTCTCACCTGGGAGCTGCGATGCGCAGCGGGTGTCCCCCTTCTCTCCCCCCGCCCTCCTGGTGTGGGGTGGTTGGTGGGCGGTCCCGCTGCGCATCGGCGCCACGTCCTGCGCCGACGTCTGACGTCATTTTGGCGCCAATCGTTGACGGCTGTTTGTCCATCACAGTGTACAATAGGTGGCCCATGGGACGGTGCTGCTATTGTCTCCTCCGTTCCCGCGGCTTCCTTACCATGTTACACCGACGTGACGCTGGGAACACAGTGATTGGAGGCGGTTTGCGATGTCCTGGGCACTGTGTGGTCTGAGTCCTGGGATCAACATTTCCTTTGGTAACTTGCCTTCTGTCTTTCACTACGGTTATGCCCCACTGGTTACTTTCCCTGGGGATACCTGGACTCTGGTTCACTCTAGGTCCCACACTTTTCATACAATTTTTTCTCCCCCCCCCACCTTTCCTTTCTGGTTTCTCTATCATGAGTGGCTCATGATTTTTCCACAAGGGCTTTCATTGACTTTCCTTGGATTGGGCTAGACTTCTTCATCTTCTCTCTCACAAAAATCATATTCTCCCTCATCACCTACCTCATTTTTTATTCATCCAATATGCACTTGCTTGAAAGCCACATTATTTTGTCTATTCTTATACACTTTATATATATATTATATACCTCATTATTATTAGATAACATGATGCCACTACTGCCAACACTACTGAATCACCCAGACTCACCACATATGTGGCATCTCACCCTGCCTGCCTGCCCTGTGTCCCCTCAGCTCCCATGGGAGGCACCCGTGGTCGTGTCTTCACATCCAGTGCTGGTGCTATGAGAACTCCTATGTAAGTTTTGAATTCTTGGGGGCTTTGTCCCTCCCCCTTTCCCTCCTTCCAGTTCCCTTCATCATCATAGTTGCAATTTCCTTATATTTATTTATTTTTCTAGATACATATCACACATCTACTCCTGAAGAAGTGGCATACATAAAGTCCACGAAACGCGTAGAGTCCCATGATGTCATGATGTGTATCATAATATATATTTTTTACCTTCTGGAATCTCTGCCTTGTTGATTGAGATGTACTGGGATTTTGGGACTACTTACCCGTCTTCTTTATCATTTTATTATTCTGTATTCCATGTTACCAATCATGTATGTATGTATCAATAAATGTTTTTATCTTCTGTCCAACCAGCCTTGCAATGTCTCTCATTCAAAGTCCCAAAACCTCCCATTTTTTTCTTCTAAACGAATAGGGATGGAGTTGCATGATACAAGGCCCCTTCGTGCATCTCATTCAAAGTCCCAAACCTTCCCCCTTTGCTTTTGCGTATCAAATACTTATGTCATGCAATAAAATGCAAATTACTTAAAAATCATACAATGTGGTTTTTTGGATTTTTGTTTTAGATTCAGTCTCTCACAGTTGAAGAATACCTATGATTAAAAATTACAGACCTCTACATGCTTTGTAAGTAGGAAAACCTGCAGTTTATCAAATACTTGTTTGCCCCACTGTACATGTAGGGGTTTACAACCACTTTACCAAGCATACAGGGCTAATGGTAAACTAGTGCCCCAAACAACAACGGCACTCTCCACCAAAAGCATTGCAGTTCAGCGCTGATTTGGCTAATCTCCCTTCCAGAGATTTTGTCCAAAGCCTGATGAAATCCTGTCTGAGCAGTAAACCATAGTGCAGTTCCTCTCTTGTATAACTAGGTATATACCATATGTATGCTGCTGTGGAGACATTGGGAAAACTAACAATTGTTTACTTTACTTTCTTGCTGCCTATCCTCAGCAAAATCCAATTTGTGCCCTTGGCCTGTAGATAGTTACACTAGTGAAGTGAGGCTATTCTCAGACTTTTATCGTTACTGAGTTTGGGGGTTGGATAAGGCTATGTTCACATGTGGGCGTAGCAGATCACGGGCAGAACCTCCGCGATTCTGCCCACAATCCGGAATCATTGCAAATCGCGGGACGCCTGTGCGATGCCCGTGATTTGCAATGGCACCCCAAAAGCTGTGCGATGTTGCCACGATTTCCGCATGCCGAATCGCTGTAACATCGCGCAAACAGAATCGCATGACGCCCAAAAAGGTACAGGAGCTTCTTCTGTGCGTCATGCGTCCCGTGATTCTGTTTGCGCGATGTTACCGCGATTCGACAGGCGGAAATCGTGGCAACATCGCACAGCGTTTGGGGTGCCATTGCAAATCACGGGCATCGCACAGGCATCCCACGATTTGCAATGATTCCGGATCGCGGTGATTCTGCCCGTGATCCGCTACGCCCACATGTGAACGTAGCCTAAGGGTAAGCTTAACCATATGTATGCTACCACAGCTAGGCACCAGGATTTCTATAATTATGATATATTCTCCACATTTTGGAAGTCACCGTACATAATCCCATGTATCTGTGTATGAAATGTGCCCTCTTCTAGTATTTATTTGCATCTAAATAAATAGCATGATATTCTTTAACATACATATTAACTAGGACTAATCTTACAATTTTTTAATGGGAGGTGTTAATGTAGCAGTTTTGTCAGTTATACCTGTTGCGGAGCTATTTTGCTTTTTTTCACTAACCAAACCACCATAATTGGCTTAGCAGAAATAAAAATTCCACCATGTTCACTTTACAACACTAACCACCTCTATACCACCATACAAGTGTATATGTACTCGTATAAAGGCGTTTATACTGGGATCATGGTGGAGGCTATAACCATGATCCTGGTAGCTTTTTTTTTTCTCTCAGCAGCCGATTACCCACAATTAAAAAGTGATCCAAGGCTATACAGTTGCTCGATGACTTTAGAGGGGGGTATGCTGTCACAAGGCATGTTGTCCATCCCTTGTGATAACAATAAAATTGATATAAAAAAAGTATAGTGGGGGAAAAAAAAACTTTTAAAGGGCCCCAATGCAAAGACGAACATGCACGTAGGTCCCATAT
Organism: Pelophylax lessonae; assembly: GCF_965119305.1. Lineage (NCBI taxonomy): Eukaryota > Metazoa > Chordata > Amphibia > Anura > Ranidae > Pelophylax > Pelophylax lessonae. Next base: position 258,697,259 of record NC_138768.1, on the reverse strand, counting down.
GCACATGTAAAAGGCAATCGCACCACATGTGAGATATCACTGTGGACGTCAGCGCGAGAGCAATATTTCCAGTGCCAAACCTCTTGTATAGCTCTAAACTGGTAATCTGTAAAGGCTTTTAAAAGCACTGACTATGGCATGACATCTTTTATATTTTACCAAAAATTGGGAAATAACTTGTGTTTGTGTGTACTAAAATTCATCAAAGTGTCTGTCATTGTTCTTGAAAATTTTTGTTTGATGAACCGCTGCACAAATTGTGACATACAAATTACAACCATTTTATGCTCCAGGGTTCTTGCTTAAAAAGTATGTAATGATTGGGGATTCAAAGTTATTTTCTAGCAATAAAAGAGCTGATTTTTACATGTGAGAAATGTCAGAATTGGCCTGGATGGGTCAAGTGGTTATCAAGTAGTGTTGTAAATCATGTGCGTGCTCTGTGTTTTATATCAGTCTTCTGATATGAGCATTTCTACTCTGTGTTCCTTTAATTTACAGTGTGATGGATGTGGCAGTTGTTTGTTACCTCTAATTACTAGTGCATAGATACCCAGCAGTCTGCGTATTTTATTGAGAGGCAGGATGACATCAAAAGAGGAAGAAGTACCAACGGAGGAGGCAAGCACTGTACATGGGTACCATCCAACTCCTTTTGCAAAGGTGAACTGGTTGAGTAGAGTGAGAATGGAGGATGAACCAGCAAGTTTGAACATACTAAAGCAAAAGAAATAAGCACAAGAAGCCTTGATTGCTTCTGACAGAAATGCTTCACCTTTTAGATTATAATAGATAACTGCCTATGTGCAATATGATGTTAACGGACCCACTCTAGGGCTCTGGTTACAAATGCAGCTTTCTAGAGAAGGGGGGCCCATCCTCTGCAATGAAATGTTATTTAACCACTTGCCGACTGCTCACATTGAGCCTACTGCTGCAAAGTGGTTCGTTAACGTCCAGCGACGTAGACCTACGCCGCTGGACTCCACCCCTTGTGGGCGGCGGCGCACGCCACCCAAGGCTCGCTCCCGCTGTATTCAGTCACAGCGGAAGTCGGGCCAGGGGAGGAGCGGCAGTAATCACCGCCGCTCTTCCCCGATCGACGGGGATCGAGTGTGGAGATCCACCCGCTTGTGTAAACAAAGCGGGTGGATCTCCTAAGTGACAGGCAGGAACAGATTGCAGGATTCAACATAGCTGAACCTGCGATCTGTGCCTGTGTCACACAGTCCCCTCCCCCCACACACGTCAGTAAGCACCAGGCATACATTAACCCCTTGATCACAAATAAAAGTTAACCCCTTCCCTGTCAGTGTCATTTTTACAGTAACAGTGCATATTTATAGCACTGATTACTGTAGTAATGTCACTGGTACCCCAGAAAGTGTAAAAAATGTCAGTCAAGGGTCCGATCTGTCCGCCGCAATGTCGCAGTCCCACAAAAAAAAAAAAAAATCGCAGATCGCCGCCATTACTAGTTAAAAAAAAAAACAATTAAAAATGACAAATTTCCCGTTGTTAGTAGCTGCGATACTTTTGCGCAAACCAATCAAAATACGCTTATTGCAATTTTTTTTACCAAAAATATGTAGCAGGAAACAAATTGGCCTAAAATGTAAAAAAATTTAGATTTTTACATTTTTGGGGGGGAATTTCATACAAAAAAATTTGAAAAATATTGCTATTTTTTAAAAATTGGCACTCTTTTTTTGTTTATAGCGCAAAAAGTAAAAATCGCACAGGTGATCAAATACCACCAAACGAAAGCTCTATTTGTGGGGAAAAAAAGGACATAAATTTAATTTGGGTACAGCGTCGCAATTCCCCGTTAAAGTAACCGTGCCGAATCCCAAAATATGGCCTAGTCAGGAATGGGGTAAAATCTTCCCGTCTTAAAGCGGTTAAAAATACGCTCATTGAGAATTTTTTTGTCAAAGACATGTAGCTAAATACATTTTGGCCTAAATATATGCCAAAAATTTAATATATTGGATATTTTTTTGTCAAAGTAGAAAAATATTGTTATTAATAAAAAAAAAAAGAGACAATTTTGAAAAATTATCGCAAAAAATGAAAAGCGCAGAGGTGATCAAATACCACCAAAATAAAGCTCTGTTTGTGGGAAAAAAAGGACGTAAATTTTGTTTGGGTACGGCGTTGCATGACCGCGCAATTGTCAGTTAGTCGCACAGTGCCGAATTGCAAAAAGTGCCCTGGACGTAAAGCAGGAAAATCCTCTGGTGGTAAAGTGATTAACCACTTAAGCCCCAGCCTAATTCGGACACTTTTTGTTTACAAGTTAAAATCCGTATTTTTTCCTAGAAAACTACTTAGAACCCCCAAACATTATATATATTTTTTTAGCGAAGACTAAAAAAAAATAATAAAATATCGGTCATTGGAATATTTTTTGTCACGCGGTATTTGCGCAACAAAGGGAAAGATTTCTGTCATTTTTGTTGTTTTTTTTTTTAACGTGTAATGGCGGCGATCTGCGATTTTTTTTGCGGTACTGCGACATTGCGGCGGACAGATCGGACCCTTGACTGACATTTTTGACACTTTTGGGGTTACCAGTGACATTTCTACAGTAATCAGTGCTATATATATGCACTGTTACTGTAAAAATACACTGGTAGTGAAGGGGTTAACTTTATTTGGGAGGGAGGGGCTGTGTGTATCCCTAGGGGCGTGCTTTCTACTGTGATTGGCTGGGGCTTGAGCTGTATGGACACTGATCAACGGATCTACATACTAGATCCGAGTGATCAGTATCCTAACAGCAAGGAGAATGACAGGCAGCTTGTTTACACAGGCTGCCTGACATTCTCCCTCTCCCCCGCCGATCGCCGAGTGACCGGCGGACATCGGGTCCGCCGGTCACACGCGCGGGGGGGTCCGTGACCACGCGGGAGCGCGCCTCCGGGGGCGCGCGCTCGCTCCCTAGACCCTCACAAGCTAGTGACGTAGCCCTACGTCACTTTGCCTGTGAGGGGCTGACTGCCGACGTAGATCGGCGTTAGGCAGTCGGCAAGTGGTTAAAACACCATTTTTTGGGGGAAAATTTTGAAAAATCACATTTCACTGCATTTAAAAAATACTAAACAGTGAAGTTAGCCCATTTTTTTGTATATTGTGAAAGATGATGTCACGCCGAATAAATAGATACCCAACATGTTACCGTTTAACATGCAGTGACAGGTACTCTTTATGGAGGGATCAAGGTTTTAAAAGACCCTAGACCCCTCCACTACACTTTCATGTATTCAAAACGCTGAAAACTGCATTTTTGAATACAGTCGTTTTTTTAAATCTGCCGCCTTTTGCAGCAGAGTAACCCGGAAGTGACGTCATGGACGCCACCTCCGGGTTACGTCATCGGAGACCCGATCTAAGCCGCTTCCGGCTTAGATCGGGACTCCATCCAGCCAGCAGACGCGCCGGCTGGGTGCTCGGGTCTCCCGGTGGGACTGGAGGCCCGGGCAAAGTCGCGGGATGGGGGGGGACGTCCCCTCCCGCTCACCCGGGTAACAATCGATCGGCTCCCGAGCATCGGTCATTACCGACGGAAAGCCGACCATCAGCTGTAAACCACGGTACCGGGATGGTGCCTCTAGCTAGAGGCATCATCCCGGTATAACCCCGCAAAGTCTGAATATACGTCACTTTGCGGTAAGTGGTTAACCACTTCCCGTAGATCGACGTAGCTCTATGTCAGCTCAGAAAAGTGGTTGTACCAGGGTGATGCCTGCAGCTCGAGGCATCATCCCGGGACCATTTTCTTTTCTTTTTTTCTTTTTTTTTTTTCTTTTTTTTTTAGAACCGGCAGCCGGCTTCCAGGTGATAACGGCCGATGCGGCTCGGGAGCCGCCTGGCCGTTACACCAGTGAGCAGGAGGGGATGCCGACACCACTGCGGATTCGGCTTTGACTGGGTCTCCAATATAGTAACCCCGAAGAGGCGTGATGCCGTCACGTTCGGGTTACTCGGCGGCTAAAGGTGCCAAGTTTAAAAGTGTCAGTATTCAAAAATGCTAATTGTGGCATTTTTGAATACATTGAAGTGCAGTGGGGATGACAAAAAAAAAAAAAAGTAAAATAAAGCCAAAAACAGTTGTCGTCTCAGTTATTTTTATGTTCTTCTACTCTTCCTACTGTACTTTGTTTGTTTTTCATTCTTTTGTTAGCCTGTTTCCCTTGCAGGTACTCGTCGGCTGCTACACTGATTTTATATATTCTGACACAAACAGCGTTTGCGCTCAGCATATATGGATACCTCTGATGGCAGCGCTGTGGTAAGTTGATTTCACCACTGCAGTTAAAATACCTTTAGGTATACGTGGAATATTGTCATGTATACCCGCCATTAAATAAATGGGTTTGGATGTTTGGGCGGTTAATGGTGTGTATACTACACAGTTTTCCTGTGGTGATTTCTGTTAGGTTCTCTTTTTTTTTTTCGGTTAGCCCACAGGCTGCATGAAAAAAAAACCTACACTATATGCCAAACAAGGACCAGCAATGTACTGGTACGTTGCTGGATTTTGAGTGGTTATACCAGGATGATGCCTGCAGATTTAGGCATCATCTTGGTATCGTTTTTTTTTTTTACAGTCAGCAGTCGGCTTACATGTAGAAACAATCCTAGTGGATAATTGGCCGCTAGACTGCTTTTACAAGCCGTGGGAGGGGAACAGTGGTGGCTGGTGTATGCAGGGCGCAGGGGCGCCGCCCCCCCCCCCCATCCATGCGTCCAGCCCCCTAATCTGCATGCAGGGACGCCGGACGCATGGACTTCAATGGGATTTTTTTTTTCATCACCTGATTAGAGCCAGAGGCTCTAATAGGGCGATGCAAAGGGTGGAGCCGGGGCGCAGAGCAGTGCGTCCCGACTCCACCCATTGTGTGACAATAGCGAATGAAAATTCGCTATTGTCACACCGATCCTCCTCCTGGCCAATCAGGAAGCGCGTCCGATACGCGCTTCCTGATTGGCCGCAAGGCAAACCCCTTGCCATTGGCCGAGGAGGAGGCGGGAGCGGAAGGAGACGCGCCGCCGGTCACCTCAGAAGAAGCCGCCTGCCGCCACTGGAACAGAAGCCGAGAGCCACCGCTAAAGAGCAAGCAGAGTGGAAGGTATGTGTTTACCTGTTGGTTGATCGCTGTGTGCCAGTGCAGCCCTCTCCTTCATGCCTCCAGGGCCGGATTAAGAGCATCATGGGCTTGGTGCTGAGGATTTTGAAGGGCCGTGCCTTGGCATGCACCCAGAGGAGGAAGGGTGCAGCCATGCATGCCTAATTCCACATGGGATGCTGTCTCTGAAGCCCATAAACACATCCATGCATTGGCAACTGTCCCTCCTTGTCCGGCCTTCATGCTGTGTGGGGAGGTTCTGAGGGAGTTGCCTGGGGAAGCGAGCATAGAAGCCAGACTTCTGTGTTTACAAGTGACAGAAGAGCGGTAACAGTGAATATGGCCCACCTGGGGCCTATATAAAGGTAGGGGCCTGGAGCTGCAGCTCCAATAGCCCCTACGTTAATCTGGCCCTGCATGCCTCTCAGTCAGCAAGCTGTCATTTCTCACTTCCGTATTCCCCTCCCTGGAAGCCTGCTGCCACGCTGCCTGCTGGGGGAGGGAGGGATGCACAGCTATCAGGACGATCAGCTTGTTGCAATCAACTTCTACTGAGACCATTTGATTAGTATGCTCAAGGTTGTCAACAGGATGAGCTTCATTCAGTGTTTAAAATAAACTTATTTTCGACTTTATTGAGCATTGGTATAAGTCATATCCAATCCGCACATGTCAGCTGTTCTTATTACCGATCCAAAATGAAGTGAAGTCCTCCCCTGCCCCACATTGCAGAGTGAGGAATGTACTCTGCTCATGCAGGCTTGTTAGAGCAGGGGTCACATTTCAGCTTGATTGAGCCTAACGGGGTTAATCTGCTCATTCAAAGTGTGCTGATCTCATTCCCACATTCATTTAGGAGTATGCCTGTACTTCTCTTCATCACTGTATTCCTGAACCATCTGTACTATCATTGTATATAGAAGAGTCTAAGGTTATAGCGGAACCTGCAGAGAGGACCACGCTGGTCTCTCTGCATTGAAAGGGGGGCACACAGCGCTGGTCACTGTGCATTGAAAGGGGGGCACGCAGCGCTGGTCACTGTGCATTGAAAGGGGGGGCACGCTGGTCTCTGTGCATTGAAAGGGGGCACGCTGGTCACTGTGCATTGAAAGAGGGCACGCTGGTCACTGTGCATTGAAAGGGGGCACGCTGGTCTCTGTGCATTGAAAGGGGGCACGCTGGTCTCTGTGCATTGAAAGGGGGCACGCAGCGCTGGTCACTGTGCATTGAAAGGGGGGCATGCTGGTCACTGCATTGAAAGGGGGCACGCTGGTCTCTGTGCATTGAAAGGAGGCACGCTGGTCTCTGTGCATTGAAAGGGGGCACGCTGGTCTCTGTGCATTGAAAGGGGGCACGCTGGTCTCTGTGCATTGAAAGGGGGCACGCTGGTCTCTGTGCATTGAAAGGGGAACACGCAGTGCTGGTCACTGTGCATTGAAAGGGGGCACACTGGTCTCTGTGCATTGAAAGGGGGCACGCTGGTCTCTGTGCATTGAAAGGGGGCACGCTGGCATCTCTGCTTTGAAAGGGGGCATGATGATCTCTGCATTGAAAGGTAGTACGCTGGTTTCTCTGCATTGAAAGGGGGCACGATGATCTCTCTGCATTGAAAGGGGGCAAGATGACCTCTCTGCATTGAAAGGGGGTACGCTGGTCTCTCTGCATTGAAAGGGGGCACGCTATACCTTGATTACTGAAGGCCCCTTTCACACTTTTGTGACCTCAAAGTCACGCAATTTTTTTACAGTGTTTTTTGCCGCAATGCCTATTACATTTTTCTGTTTGCACCAGCCGCTACTGGAGGGGACCCCCCCCCCCTTCGGCGGTTTTTCTCGGGCTCTCCTGTCCCACCGGTTAACCCGAGAGTGCAGCCGATGGTTCAATTATCTAACCATAGAGCTAATTGGAGACAAGAATGGCTCCAATCATCTCTATGGCCTAAGATACCGGAAGCTACGAGCATTTCATGACTTCTGTTTCGCCAGAAATAAACCGCGCCATTGGGAAAGCATTTTATCACACCAATTTTTGTGTGGTCAGAGGAGAGATCTAGAGTCTAAAAGACCCCAATTTAAAAAAAAAAAAAAAAAAAAAAAGAGTACCTGTCACTACAGATTGCTATCATAGGGGATATTTAAATTCACTGTGATAACAATAAAAATTATAAAAAAAAAAAAAAAAAAAAAAAATGTAAGGAAAGGTGTCAAAAGAACATAAAATAAAAAAAAATCAAGCCCCCCCCCCCCGTGCTTTCGCGCAAAGGCGCACGCAAGCGTTGGTCTAGTGTCATATGTAAACTGCAATTGCCGCATGCATGTAAGGTAGCGCCGTGAACGCCAGGTCGATGGCAGCAATTCTTGCAGTAGACCTCCTCTGTAAGTCTAAAGTGGTAACCTGTAAAGACTTTTAAAAAATGTACGTAGTTTGTTGCCGCTGCACAAGCGTGCGCAATTTTTATAGCATGTCATGTTTGGTATCTATGTACTCGGCCTAAGATCATCTTTTAAATTTTACCAAACAATTTGGAATTATATAGTGTATTTGTGCATTAAATTTAAAAAAAATGTATTTTTTTTTTTGCAGAAATTGCGTTTGGAAAATCTGTGCGCAAATACTGTGTGACAAAAAAATTTGCAACATCCACCATTTTGGTCTGTAGGGCCTCTGCTTTAAAGAAATATATAATGTTTGGAGGTTCAAAGTAATTTTCTAGTAAAAAAAAAAAAAAAAAAAACACTATTTTTCTTTGTTTTTTTTTTTTTTTACACAAAGTTGTCACTAAATGATATATTGCTCACACATGCCATGGGTATGGGTGGAATGACACCCCAAAATACATTTTGCTGCTTCTCCTGATTTCAGGGATACCCCATGTGTGAGACTTTTTGGCAGTCTAGCTGCGTACAGGACCCTGAAAACCAATCCCCACCTTCAGGCTTTCTAAGGGCGTAAATTGTTGATTTCACTCCTTACTACCTATTACACTTTAGAAGGCCATGAAATGCCAAGATAGCACAAAACCCTCCCAAATGACCCCATTTTGCAAAGTAGACACTTCAAGCTATTTGCTGAGAGGCATGGTGAGTATTTTGCAGCTCTCATTTATTTTGGAAAATGAAGAAAAAACAGGAAAATGCATTTTTTTCCCTTTTTTAATTTCCAAAACGTTGTGACAAAATGTGAGATCTGCAAAACACTCAACACGCCTCTCTGCAAATAGCTTAGGGTGTCTACTTTCTGAAAAGGGGTCATTTGGGGGGGAGGGAGGGTTTGTGCTGTCTTGGCATTTCATGGCCTCCGAAACTGTGATAGGTAGTCAGGAGTGAAATCACAATTTACGCCCTTGGAAAGCCTGAAAGTGGTGATTGATTTTTGGGGTCCTGTACTCAGCTAGACTGCAAAAAAAGTCTCACACATGGGGTATCCCTGTACTCAGGAGAAGCAGCAGAAAAAGCTAAAAGCTTGGAGTGTCTACTTTGCAAAATGGGGTCATTGGGGGGGGGGGGGGAGTTGTGCTATCTTGAAATTTTAGGGCCTCTAAAACTGTGACAGGTAATGTGGAGGTGAAATGCACAATTTACGCCATTAGAAAACCTGAAAGTGGTGATTGGTTTTCGGGCTCCCGTACACAGCTAGGCTCCCAAAAAGTCTCACACATGTGGTATCCCTGTACTCAGGAGAAGCAACAGAATGTATTTTGGGGTGTCATTCCACATATACCCATGGCATGGGTGAGCAATATATCTTTTAGTGACAACTTTGTGTTAAAAAAAAAGTAATTTTCCCAGAACTTGTGGCAAAATATAAAATATTCCATGGACTCACCATGCCTCTCAGCAAACAGCTTGGGGTGTCTACTTTCCAAAATGGGGTCATTTTGGAGGGTTTTGTGGTATCTTGACATTTCAGGGCCTCTGAACCTGAGATAGGTAGTGAGAAAATGCAACGAAAAATGTACGTCCTTTGAAATTCTGAAGGTGGTGATTCGTTTTCGGGGTCCCGTACACAGCTAGGCTCCCAAAAAGTCTCACATATGTGGTATCCCTGTAGGAGAAGCAGCAGAATATATTTTGGGGTGTAATTTACACATATACCCATGGCATGTGTGAGCAATATATAATTTCAATGACAACTTTGTGTAAAAAAAACAATTTTTTTTTTAGTAATTTTTCAAACACCTGTAACAAAAAAATGAAATATTCAATGAGCTCAACATGCCTCTCAGGACATTCCTTAGGATGTCTAACTTTCCAAAAAGTGGTAATTTGGGGGGGGTTTTGTACTGCCCTGCCATTTTAGCACTTCATGAAATGAGACAGGAAGTCAAAGTAAAAGCTGCATAAATTCCAGTATTTACACCATAGTTTGTAGACGCTATAACTTTTTTGCGCAAACCAATAAAAATACGCTCCGCTAAATACATTTTGGCCGAAATATGACATAAATTGAGTATATTGGATATGTTTTAAAATACAAAATTGAAAATGTCATTTTTTCTCAAAATCTTCGCTCTTTTTTTATTAATAATCGCAAAAAATAAAAAGCGCAGAGGTGATCAAATACCACCAAAAGAAAGCTGTTTGTGGGGAAAAAAAGGACATAAATTTTGTTTGGGTACAGCTTTGCATGACCGCGCAATTGTCAGTTAAAATCACTCAGTGCCAAGTTAAAAAAAGGGGTCTGGTCTTCGAGCAGCCAAATCCTCCGGGGCTTAAGTGGTTAAAAATTTTTTATCACTTGACAGGTACTCTTGTGGAGGGATCTGGGGCTCTAAAAGACCCCAATCCCCTCCTCTGCACCTAAAAGCATTCAAAACGCCAAGTTTGGCTATTTGAATGCTGTAATTTTTTTGAATCTGGCGCAGAGTACCCGGAAGTGATGGGTTTTTACATGGAGACCCAATCAGAGCCGAATGCGGCTTTGATCGGGTCTTCAGCAGCCATGCAGGCTGGTTGCCCGGGTCTCCCGGTGAGACGGGAGACCTGGGCGAGCCGTGGGAGGGGGGGGGGGGAATGTCCTCTCCTGCTCCTTGTAATGACAGCCGAGCGGCTTCTCCGCCACATCAGTTGTCATTACAAGACAGCCGACCATCGGTTATGGATGCCGGAACTGGGGTGATGCCTCTAGCTTTAGGCATCACTCCGGTACAATACTTTTCCCAAAATATTGGCAATATCAGTCACCTTGGTGGCTGATTCCGATATATCGGGGAAAGTGCATATCGGCCCTCGATATATCGGCTTTGCTGATAATCGGTCGATCCCTACTTGCTAGTACCGGGTTGGACCCCTTTTGCTTTCAGAACTGCCTTAACCACTTCAATACTGGGCACTTCACCCCCTTCCTGCACAGGTCAATTTTCAGCTTTTAGCGCTGTTGCATTTTGAATGACAATTGCGCCGTCATGCATCACTGTACCTAAACCAAATTTATGTAATTTCTTTCCCACAAATAGAGCTTTCTTTTGGTGGTATTTGATCCCCGCAAGGTTTTTTATTTTTGCAAAACAAATAAAAAGACCGAAAAGTTTGAAAAACATTTTTTTTTTCGTTGTTATACAATTTTGTAAATAGATATGTTTTTTCCTGCACTGATGAGGCCGCACTGACAGGGTGGCACTAATATGCGGCACTGATTTTCAGCATTGGTGGGCACTGATAGGCGGCATTGCTAGGCAATAATGGGCACTGGTGGGCGGCACTGATAGATGGCAATGATGGGCAGCACTGATGGGGAGGGCACAGGCGGGCAACACTGAGCCCTGATTGCCATCCCTGGGGTCATGGGTGGGCATCCCTGGTGGTTCTAGTGGCACCCCCCCCAAGGGTCTGCACTGGTAATCAATGCTCTGATTACTAGTGCAGACCCCCAGTCAGGAGAGCCGCAGATCGGCTCTCCTCTACTCGGGCCTGTCAGGCACGAACTAAGGAAAGCCGATCAATGGCTCTTCCTGTGTACTATGTGACCAGCTGTGATTGGACATGGCTGGTCACATGGTAAAGAGCCTAGGGGCACGCAGAGCGCATTATCCTGCCGCTGTCATATGACGTCCGGTCAGGATAATGCAACCACCTTCCTGCTGTCAATCGCCTATAGGGCGGGCGGGAAGTGGTTAATTCTTCATGGCACAGATTCAACAAGAGACAAAAGGTATAAAGTGCGCTACTATTTTTTTTTTATTTACATCTACATTTGCTGGATATATCCAAAAACAACCGAAATGAGTAATAAAAAGGTATTAAAGGAAAGGTCCACCCTACCACTAAAATTCCTGCATCTACAGCCATCCACAATCTAGTACTAACCTATCTAACCCTGTAAAGAAGATATCAGTATACATACAGTGCCTTGCGAAAGTATTCGGCCCCCTTGAACTTTGCAACCTTTTGCCACATTTCAGGCTTCAAACAAAGATATAAAACTGTAATTTTTTGTGAAGAATCAACAAGTGGGACACAATCATGAAGTGGAACGAAATTTATTGGATATTTCAAACTTTGTTAAATAAAAAACTGAAAAATTGGGCGTGCAAAATTATTCAGCCCCTTTACTTTCAGTGCAGCAAACTCTCTCCAGAAGTTCAGTGAGGATCTCTGAATGATCCAATGTTGACCTAAATGACTAATGATGACAAATAGAATCCACCTGTGTGTAATCAAGTCTCAGTATAAAAGCACCTGCACTGTGATAGTCTCAGAGGTCCGTTTAAAGCGCAGAGAGCATCATGAAGAACAAGGAACACACAAGGCAGGTCCAAGATACTGTTGTGGAGAAGTTTAAAGCCAGATTTGGATACAAAAAGATTTCCCAAGCTTTAAAAACCCCAGGGAGCACTGTGCAAGCGATAATATTGAAATGGGAGTATCAGACCACTGCAAATCTACGAAGACCTGGCCATCCCTCTAAACTTTCAGCTCATACAAGGAGAAGACTGATCAGAGATGCAGCCAAGAGGCCCATGATCACTCCGAATGAACTGCAGAGATCTACAGCTGAGGTTGGAGACTCTGTCCATAGGACAAAAATCAGTCGTATACTGAACAAATCTGGCCTTTATGGAAGAGTGGCAAGAAGAAAGCCATTTCTTAAATATATCCATAAAAAGTGTTGTTTAAAGTTTGCCACAAGCCACCTGGGAGACACACCAAACATGTGGAAGAAGGAGCTCTGGTCAGATGAAACCAAAATCGAACTTTTTGGCAACAATGCAAAACGTTATGTTTGGCGTAAAAGCAACACAGCTCATCACTCTGAACACACCATCCCCACTGTCAAACATGGTGGTGGCAGCATCATGGTTTGGGCCTGCTTTTCTTCAGCAGGGACAGGGAAGGTGGTTAAAATTGATGGGAAGATGGATGGAGCCAAATACAGGACCATTCTGGAAGAAAACCTGATGGGAGTCTGCAAAAGACCTGAGACTGGGACAGAGATTTGTCTTCCAACAAGACAATGATCCAAAACATAAAGCAAAATCTACAATGGAATAGTTCACAAATAAACATATTCAGGTGTTAGAATGGCCAAGTCAAAGTCCAGACCTGAGTCCAATCGAGAATCTGTGGAAAGAACTGAAAACTGCTGTTCCCAAACGCTCTCCATCCAACCTCACTGAGCTCGAGCTGTTTTGCAAGGAGGAATGGGCAAAAATTTCAGTCTCTCGATGTGCAAAACTGATAGAGACATACCCCAAGCGACTTACAGCTGTAATCGCAGCAAAAGGTGGCGCTACAAAGTATTAACTTAAGGGGGCTGAATAATTTTGCACGCCCAATTTTTCATTCTATTTGTTAAAAAAGTTTGAAATATCCAATAAATTTCGTTCCACTTCATGATTGTGTCCCACTTGTTGTTGATTCTTCCCAAAAAATTACAGTTTTATATCTTTATGTTTGAAGCCTGAAATGTGGCAAAAGGTCGCAAAGTTCAAGGGGGCCGAATACTTTCGCAATGCACTGTACCTTTATAAAGCCGATCCGACCTGATCCCACGTGGAGCTGTCAACCCCAGCAGAGGACACAACCGACAACAGAAGCCCCATAGTAAGTCTATGGGTGACATCACTCCGCATTCGTTTCACAGCCATTCTCAGCTGTGTCCTCTGCAGAGCTTCCACCGCTGGAGACCGGACCGGCTTAAAAAAAAAAAAAAAAAGTATGCATACCGATTTCTTCTTTAAAGGTTAGCTAGGTTAGTGTTAGATCGTGGATGTAGAAATTTTTTGTGTTAGGGTGGACTTCTCCTTTAAATAAAAATGTTTGATACAAATATCATTCAAGTAAAATGTGCCAGTGCCTGAATTGAAATCCGTGACTCCATGAAAATAATATTCATGAAACATTTAAAACAAGAAAATCCACTGTGATAACCAAGTGAAAAGTTTTCATCGTAAAAAATGATTGGGGTATAGATCAATCACATCTCTGATTCAACAAGGTTTTTGGATATATTCACACGTAGATGTTAAAAAAACAAAACAAAAAAGGGAATAGCTCACTTTATACTATTTTTCTCATCCAAATCAATGCGTTTGCATTGAGAGTGCAGCTGCCCTGAGCTTGTTGCTAATAAACATTGAGCAGGTGTCACAATCTTAGGCTGGCCATACACTATACAATTTTCTTTAGATTCACATTTAACTATGTAATACAAGAGCCTGCCTTTTTGCAAACACATTGAAAGTATTTAGGTTTGACCTCATATTATATGGTTTTGGTAAATCAAAAAAAAAAAAAAAAAAAAAAAAAATCGAATAAGAAAATTGTATAATGTATGGCCAGCCTAAGCTTGATAGATTCAACAAGGTGTTGGAAACATTCCTCCGATTTTGGTCCATATTGACATGATCGCATCACACAGTTGCTCTATTGCAGTATTTCTCAACTTTTTTCCAGTTGGGGCGCCCTTGAAAAGTATTTTTAGTCTTGAGGCACCCCTGTCCAAGGTTCAGTTCACGTTACTGTATGTCGCGGAACAATCGCAAAACCACGCTTGTTCCTGACAAACAGACAAATGCTCTGCTCTTTAGGGATGCCAATAATTCTTAATAGTACACCACACATTAGAAAACATAGGGTGCTTTTGGTGCGGCGTAATTTAAAAAAAAAAAAAGGGCCAGGGACTTCTTTCACTGCATTTCTGCGGGTAGGGAATCCCATTGAAATTAATTTGCTGCCCTACACGCAGCATGCAGTCATGCAGATGTGAACCAAGGGCTTGTTCACATGTCAGGTTGGAGGGGTGGTAAAACCCAATGGTTGAGCCGTTTTTATCACCCCCCAACTCCTTCCCCTTTAGCTGCAGAAGCAGCAGCTGAGGGTGTACACATGCTGTGGCTGCAGCTAGAGGTATACCCAGGGTGAATGGGGCTGCACTGCAACTAACCCACAACATTTCTGATGGTACAGGAATAGGGGGGGTCAGGATTAAAGGAACATACATACATATACTCACACATACAAATACATGTACACACAGACACATGTATATATGCACACATACAGACAGACAGGTGTACACACACATATATACAGACACACGTGTACACAAATACAGGCACATGTGCAAACACATGTACACACAGAGACACATGTACACACACATGAACACACATGCACGCACACAGACACATGTACAAACCCATATGAACGCACACGTATAAAGCCATTTTTAAAATGTTCTAGCACAGTACCTTTTTCTCATTCAGCCGGGTACTGCACTGTAGGGGGAAGCAGAGAGCACAGCACACTCCTTCCTCCCTTTACTTTGACCTTTGAAGCTGACGGAGCTCCCTCGCAGTGCCAATGTACAGTTTGGCAGGGGATCCGGAGGTAGGGCTCAACTGACAGACCTACTCTCCCACTATTCCGCGGCACACCTCAGGACCTCTGGCGGCACACTGGTTGAGAAAGGCTGTTCTATTGGATTGAGATCTGGTGACTGGAGGCCATTGGCATATAGTGAACTCATTGTCATGTTCAAAAAAACAGTTTGAGAGGCTATGAGCTTTGTGACATGGTGCATTATCCTGCTGGAAGTAGCCATCAGAAAATAGGTACAGTGTAGTCCTAAAGGGATTGACATAGTCAGCAACAATACGCAGGTAGGCCGTGGCGTATAAACAGGGTTCATACACATTTTTACCAATAAAGTTCCATGACTAAGTAAGATGGGAGCCGGTGTCACTTCACGCACATGGGCGAAAAAGCCAGCGATCGGATTGGAAGCTGTTGAGCACGCAGCTGCAGACTGGTGCTTTGCACCTTTAGCGTGGCTAGACAGCGCTGCCTCTCCCATGTTCGAAATGTCAAATGTTTTACTACACAGTGTACATCCCGGGTCCTGATCTTTCTCCAGCCACCTCTCATACTTTTCATCATGAAGCCATACATTTTTAAAGCTGAATTTCCCTGGCATTGCTACACACAAATGTTAACTTTATGGGGGTAACGCAGTTTCAGCTACCTATTGTAATTTGACCAATATACTGGAGAAAGAAGATTAATATGCGCTCCTGCTTGGGGATAAAGCTTCAGTTCAGGCAGTCATGATCGAGGTGCAGCCGGACTGGTATGGATGGCACAGATGCACAAATGTGGCGCTTACTGTAGATTAGTCTACTGGAGAAAGAAGATTAATGGGCGCTCCTGCTTGGGGATAAAGCTTCAGTTCAGGCAGTTATGAAGGTGCAGCTGGACTGGTGGATGGCACAGATTGCACAAATATACAGTGCTTACTCTTTGTAGGCCGAAGCCACAGTCCCACGAACAGGCAGAAAAGACAGAAAGGCGCCACTGTGGAGCAGATGCTTTATAATTTTATTGACATTTTACATGGTGTAAGCGTCTATCTGCATAGGAGGTAGGCGTCCTTCCGGGTCCGCGTTTTTTCCCTGAGACTGGCCAGCAGCAGCCGAGAGATGACACTAGAAAACCAATAAGGGACTCACTTCTGATCGAGGCAGCGGTGAAGCGCATAGTCACTGGAGGGCCGCATGAATGTGATGACGCGGGGGGCCCCCCGGTAACCAGTTTCAGAGCATCTCTACAGATTACAGAATGGTCCGAAAGAGAAAATATCCAGTGAGCTGCAATTGTGTGGATGCAAATGCCTTGTTGAGGGCGGAGGAGAATGGACAGACTGGTCTGAGATGATAGAAATGCAATAGTAACTCAAATAACCACTTTTCTTTTCCATTCTGATGCTCAATTTGAAATTCAGCAAGTCAACTTCCACCACGTTTTGATGCCAAAATGTACGGAGTTACTGCCATGTGATTGGCTGATTAGCAATTTGTGTTACCAAGCAATTGAACAGGTGTACCTAATATAGTGACCAGTCAGGGCCGTCTTATACAATGGGCATGCCCGGCGGTTGCCCGGGGGCCCCACAGCCCACACACATGGTGGCAATTACTGTCAACAGGCCAGAATCCTCCAGATTACTTAGTTTACCTGGTGGTCTAGGGCCCCCCCGTTGTCCGCCGGGCCCCCCCCCCCCCCCCCGTTGTTCGCCGGTGGCTCGAGTCCACTGGTTGCTAAGGCCAGGCCGATTGGCATCTAGCAACCAGTGACGTCACGTTCTGAGAGCAGAGGAGACCCATGATGCACAGCTCCTCGTTGGCTCGTCCTCCTCTACGCGCCTAGAAGACTGGCTCCACTTCCACCCAACTTCTCCCTTCATGTGCAGCCGTTGTGAAAGGTAAGGCAGCCAGCCCAGCTGCTTGATTTTTTATTTTTATTTTTTCACTCTCTCTCTCCATCCACACAAGAGACAACTAGTACGCAGAGGACATACCTTACTATATATTAGTACCTGTAATATGTATATAGTAAGGTATATATCCTCCAGGTAGTAGTTGTACTCTCTTGTAGTATATAGTCTATATACATATTACAGGGAACACTATATACTACAAGAGAGTACAACTAACTACCTGGAGGATATACCTTACTATATATTGGTCCCTGTAATATGTATATAGTAAGACATATATCCTCCAGGTAGTAGTTGTACTCTCTTGTAGTATATAGCGTTCCCTGTAATGTGTATATAGTCTATATACATATTACAGGGAACACTATATACTACAAGAGAGTACAACTACTACCTGGAGTATATACCTTACTATATACATAGTACAGGGACCAATATATACTACAAAAGACTACAACTAACTACCTGGAGGATATACCTTACTATATACATATTAGAGGGACCAATATATACTACAAGAGAGTACAACTACCTGGAGTATATACCTTACTATATACATACTACAGGGACCAATATATACTACAAGAGACTCTTGTAGTATATAGTGTAATACATATCCCTGTAATATGTAGTTCCTCATATAGTCTTCACCAATGGGATGTCCCAAAGCAGTGTAGACATGAGGGGTGGGAGACGCAACCGTATAAAAGGCAACGCAGCACCCACATCAGAGAAAGGAACCTTACACGCACAGTAAGAGAACCTTCTGGGCAACAGAAAAGGCTCAACAGGAGCAACAGCCCAGGAAAGCAAATAACCCAGGGTATAAACAACCCCAACAGCCAGGGACCCACAAAAAACAAGGGCCCCCTATGGCACTGCCTCACAGAGAACTTTGCGGGCAAAGGAGGCATCAGCTGATGCCAGAACATCAATCTTCTATGGCCTGATGCCGGTAAGCCCAGGATGTACTCATTGATCTGGTAGAGTGCGCCTTAACAGGGAAGGGCAGAACCTGTTCCTTCAAAGCATACGCCTGGACAATCGTCTGTCGGATCCATTTGGCAATGGTCGCCGCAGACGCCGCCATGCCCTTCCGAGGTCCCTCAGGAAGGACAAAGAGGGAATCCGATTTCCGAAAGGAGTCAGTGGACGACAGGTAAACTCTGATCGCCCTGACAACATCCTAGGAATGCAACGCAACCTCCTTAGGATGCTTAGGCTTCGCACAGAGCGAAGGCAAAACAATGTCCTCATTAAGGTGAAAGTCAGACACCACCTTAGGGAGAAATGACTAATTAGGTCGCAAGACCACCTTATCTTTATGAACCACCAGGTAAGGAGAGCGGCAAGACAACGCCGCCAACTCCGACACCCTGTGAGCCGAAGTGATCGCCACTAGAAAGGCAACCTTCTTGGACAGCAGAGGCAACGATATCTCCCGGATGTTTTCAAAGGGAGAACGCTGTAACGCAGACAGAACAAAGTTCAAGTCCCATGGAGGTAAAGGCTCCCTCTGGGGAGGGGCCAAATGTTGCACACCTTGAATGAAGGTGCGAATTAAGGAATGAGACGCCACAGGGCGTTGAAAAAGAACAGCCAGTGCAGATACCTGGCCCTTTATCGTGGCCAGCGCCAGTCCACACTCGTCACCGAGTATGAGCGAGGAGAAAACCCCCTGGACTCACACCAGGCAAAATAAGCTTTCCAGGTACGGTAATAAATTTTACCAGACAAGGCTTTTCTAGCCTTGATTAAGATAGGAATGACCTCCGAGGAGAGACCCCTGTCTCTCAGGACCTGGCTTTCAACAGCCAGGCCGTTAAAGCCAGCGACTGTAAAGCAGGATGGAAGATCGGTCCCTGAGACAGTAGATCTTCTCGCATTGGCAGCTGCCAAGGAGGCTCGACTGCTAGGTCAACAATGTCCGCGTACCAGGACCGGCGTGGCCAGTCCGGTGCCACCAGAATCACCAAGTTCGGTTCCAAGGCCAACCTGCAAAGGAACCTGGATAACAACTGAATCGGAGGAAAGGCATACATCAGACGATACTGAAGCCAAGGGGCCACCAGCGCATCCGAGGCGTCCGCCCGAGGATAGCGCGTTCTTGCCACGAACCTTTCCACCTTGTGGTTTAGCCAAGACGCGAACAGATCCACGACTGGGGATCCCCACTTCGCACACAGCATTTGGAAGACCTCCGGGTGTAGGGACCATTCCCCCTGATCCAGGGTCTGGCGGCTCAGATAATCTGCCTGCCAATTCTCCACACCCGGAATGTGAACTGCCGAAATCGCCGGGACATGAGTCTCGGCCCAAGACAGAATGTCGGTCACCTCCTGGGCCGCCCAGGCACTCCTGGTGCCCCCTTGGTGGTTTATGTAAGCCACCGCGGTAGCATTGTCCGTCTGTACCCGAATGGGCCGGCCCCAAGGTCGATCCGACCACCGGAAGAGAGAGTTTGATCGCTCTCAATTCCAATATGTTTATCGGAAGGGAGGATTCCTCCTCCGACCAAGTGCCCTGGGCAGACAGGTTGCCCAGTACTCCACCCCAGCCCGACAGGCTGGCATCCTTGGTAATCACCGTCCACAGTAACGGCGGAAGGATTTCCCTTCCGACACAGCCGGGGACTGAAGCCACCACAGAAGATCCATTCTGGTCTGGCGACTCAACGAGACACTCAGATCCAAGGACTGAGGTAGTCTGTCCCACCTGGCCAGGATCTCCACTTGAAGAGACCGTGTGTGAAACTAGCAAAGGGTATCGCCTCGAAGGCTGATACCATCAACCCCAGGGACCGCATACAGGTCCTGAGTGACGAGGATTGGTTGTCCCTGAGGGACCTGATCTCGTCCTGAAGGGTCCGGAGCTTGTCCTCCGGCAGAAACACTTTTGCTTAAGCAGAGTCCAGAACCATCCCCAGATAGGGAAGACGAACCGAAGGAGACGTCGACTTCTGAACGTTGATGGTGCAACCGAACTCCTGGAGCGTATGTACCGTAGTCGACAGATCGCACAACAGGCTCTGACTGGCACTCGATCTTAACAGGCGATCGTCCAGATATCCCAAGGCCGCAATGCCCTGTGCCCCCAACAGGCCCAGAACAGGCGCCAGCACTTTGGTAAAGACCCTTGGAGCCGAAGCGAGACCGAAAGGTAGCGCTACGAACTGATAGTGGTCCTCCGCTATGGCAAACCGGAGGTACCTCTGATGACCCTCGAAAATGGGGATGTGCAGGTATGCATCCTTCAGGTCTATAGAGGCCAGGAATTCCCCTGGACTCAGGGAGGCCACCACCGAGCAGAGGGATTCCATACGGAACTTTCGAATGCGCACAAAGCGGTTCAGAGCTTTCAGGTCCAGGATAGGACGCACCTTGCCCTCCTTTCTGGGCACAGTGAACAGATTTGAATAAAACCCCCGAAATCTGTCCCGATGAGGCACCGGGACAATCACCCCCTGGGCAAGGAGGTCCTGCACCGCTTGATGCAGGTCCTGTAGGCCCCCTGGGGTCAAATGAAGATTTGAGGGAAAGAATCTGTCCACCGGCCGTGAAAGGAATTCGATCTTGTATCCTGATCTAATGATTTCCTGAACCCACCTGTCCGGAATTCGGAGCAGCCAAGGTTGGAGGAAACCGCGCAAACGTCCCCCCACCCCTAAAATGCAGGGGAGGGCGTCCCTTCAGGCAGAGGCGGATTGAGCCGCCGCACTGGCATGGCCGGACTTTTGCTTGCCCGCCCAGGGCTTTTTCTGACCACCTTGGCCCTTGAAAGGTTTGCCCTTGTTTTGTGGCTTAAAGGCACGAAAGGAACCCTGATTGGGTCTAAAGGCGGGACCCCGCTTGCCGCGAAAAGGCCTGTTCTTCGGATTCTGGGGCAGCAGAGTGCTTTTGCCCCCAGTGACTCCTTTCACCAAGGTATCCAAAGCCTCGCCAAAAAGGCGAGACCCTGCATAGGGAAAATCAGCCACCATTTTCCGTGACGTCTGGTCAGCCGACCAGCTCTTCAGCCAGATCAGTCAACACTAGACAGGCGTGCAGCCAAAGAGGCCCCATTCAAGGCCGCATCGCAGAAATACATGACCCCTTGATGAATTTGGTCCACCATTGCCAGCGTACCAGGGGGGGCAGAATCAGACGCGAGAGTGCGTCTAAGCACCTTAGTCCAATCTGCCAAACGCCTGAGCCACCATGACACAAGCGAAAATAGGTTTGAGCATGGAACCCGCCATCATGTAGGCATGGCGGGCAAGAGACACCAACCTCCTGGCCGTAGGATCCCGGAACACCGGGGTATCCTCAGTGGGAACCAGAGTAGCCTTGTTTAACACGGCCACCGTGTGATCCACCTGGGGAGCCACACACCAGCGCAAATCCGTAGAAGGCGCAAAGGGGTAAAGCACTTTAAACTGATTAGGCACCGTAAAAAGGGCGTTTCAAACTGCGCCATTGTTCATTCACAGTGTGATGAAACTCAGCGGGGCAGGGAAAAACCTGCGCCGACTTGCGGGTCCTATGTGTACCAAAGGAGGACACAATGCCCGGAGGAGTGGGCTCATCCTCCAAATGCAGTGTTTCTTTTACAGAAGAAATCAATGCATCCATAGCTGCGCGTTCTTCAGGCGACCCCAGGGGAGAATCATCAACCCCTTCCACCTCCGCCTCCCCCTCAGACCCCAGCGGGTCCAGGGACGAGCGAGACCCTGAAAAGGGCACGCCAGCCACATCACCATCTGAATCAGAGGAGAAAAATAATCTAGGCCTTTTCCTAGCAGCTCGTTCAGCCATCAGCACCTCCATTTTTGACACTAAAGTCGCCACCACAGCGGCCAAATTTGGTATAACGGGGGGTTCAGCAGAACTGGGGTCCCCCACCAAGGCTGGGGGGAATTTGCTGTCCTGAGATTCCATTGCAAAAAACAATGACAAAAAGTACTGGCCCTTTAAAAGCGCTGCGGATAGCGCAGCCCACCGCTAAACACACTGTGTACACAAAAAGGGACAAAACTGAGCCAGGAAGGATAAAACAGAGAGATATGGAAGAGACAGTCTGCAGAGCTCCACAGAGTGTTACCACACCGATCGCTGCTCCAGAGGAAAAGGAAGTGAGGTCACCAGAGGCTGAACTATATGCTGCAAGGCTAAGGGAAAATGGCTGCCCATAGAAAGTAATGGGAGGCTTTGGCAAGATGGCCGCTGACATGTGCTCGGAACGATCGTTCTGCCACACACAAGATGGCGCCGGATGGCGCCAAAACACCACACAGCAAGCTGTTAGCAAAGCCCATAGTGAAGCCAGACATGTTGCCCACATCCAAAATGACGGACCGTGCAGTTTGTAGCCGCAGCGGCCGCTTCACACACAGTCTGCACCTCCCAAACACTGAAAGTGACACAGGAGAGGGGCCCCCAAAACCACACAGTGCCAGCAGTGCAATAAAAAAGACCCCCGCAGGGATCACATCAGGGAGCCCCACAAACGCACAGACATGAGGGGACACACAGCAACACAGGACTGCCACCCCAGACAGAGGCCCCACACAGAAAAGTACTTCCCTGTATCAGATGGCGTGGGGTGCCTCTATTAACGGAAAGCCTCTGTCCTCAGATGACAGGGAATGCCGTCAGCCAAAATGCAGGACACTGCAGCACTTAACCGCATAAGCATCAAGTGAGGTAGCCACCTCACAGGCTGCATCCCTGCTGCGAACAGGGATGGGTCGTTCATAGCGCCAGGGCGAACCATAGCCAAACGCTCGATGGCGGGCTGGGGATCCCTCTGACCCTCTGCCCTGGAGAGCCAGGGCGGCCAGTACGATTCCCAGCTCCGCAAATTCCATCTTTAACCGAAGATCCGACTAAAACTAAAGCTGACAAAATAAAAAGCTAATAAAGTAAAGAAAAAAAACTGACATTCTTGCAAAGAAAAATCATAAGAAAAGATTAGAAGGCTGAGACTGTAGCCCCAGCACAGGGAAGCCTATCTACTCCCAACGCTAGGCAGAGACAAACTGAGTTGGGATGGCATACTGCAGGGGGGGGGTATTGACCAGTGGGACAGCCCCCATGGGTGTGTCTATGCTAAAAGCTTTTGTTTCTAACAAGTCTTATGCCTAGCTACTCCTGCGGAGCGGAAGTCAATACCCATTGGTGAAGACTATATGAGGGGCAGCGACTGTCGGAGGACGTAAGAGAAATCCACAAGAGGAAATGCCCATATCTGAATCATTAAGGGAGTTTGCGACCAAAGACTGATCCGGGGCTAAGGGATATTAGCAATCCTAGTACAGTGGATTACTGGATTCGTAGTGGGCCGACAGCATGCCAGAATCATGACAGCAACCTTTTAAACTCAAGCAGAGTGTATAAAAGGAACTGGAGGAGAAAAGACGCAGACAAGGGATTTGTCAAAGAATGTGTTTAAACGTGAATTGTGGAATGGGGAGTGTGTAAAGCATGAATGGCTACTCTATTCACCATCTCAAGGTCGTTTGTACTGCTTTGCATGTCGCCTATTTTCCAAGACAGGTTCTCCCTTTGCTACATCAGGATTCAATGACTGGAAACACAGCAATGTTATTGGTGAACATGAAAATGGAGAAGAACATCGCAAGTGCATGACGGCATATTTAATTCGCCATAAAGAAACTGGAAATGTTGATACACTATTACTTCAACAAATTCGATCAGAGAAGAAGTATTGGCATATAGTGGTGACATGAGTGGTTTCTGTAATTCGCTTTCTTGCCTCCAGAGGTCTGCCATTTCGTGGAGAAAACCAAATAATTGGGTCTGCCAAAAATGGAAACTACTTAGGTATTCTAGAGCTGTTAAGTGAATTTGACCCTTTTTTGGAAGAACATCTCAAATTGTATGGGAATCCAGGAAAGGGGAACCCATCATATTTATCGGCAAATATTTGTGAGGAATTTATTGAAATAATGGGACAACCTGTTCTTTCTGCTATTCTTGAAGAAATAAAAGAATCTAAGTATTATTCAATAAGTGTGGATTCCACTCCAGACATCTCACATACTGATCAACTGACATTTACTGTCCGGTACATTCGAGGATGTGAGCCCGTGGAACGTTTTCTTAAGTTCATCCCCATCTTTTCTCATGGAGCAAAAAATCTAGCAGACACTGTTGTGGGATTCCTTAATGAGAACAAAATTCCACTATCCAACTGCCATGGTCAGTCATATGACAATGCCTCAAATATGTCTGGACGCTATACTGGATTGCAAGCACGGATTCTTCAGTTGAATAAGTTTGCCATGTATGTCCCCTGTGCTGGACACAGCCTGAACTTGGTGGGAGTAAAAGCAGCAGAGTGTTGTCTACAGACTGTAAAATTCTTTGACTTTGTTCAGCGTCGGTATTCATTCTTCTCTGCTTCCACACATCGATGGAATGTTCTGGCATCATCTCTTGGGAAAAACATTGTGGTCAAGCGCCTGTCTGACACAAGATGGTCAGCACATTTTGATGCTGTTCATGCTTTACATGAGGGTTTTGAGAAAATTAAAAATGCACTACATTCTGTATCAGCTGACCCTGAACAGGACATAAACACAAGGCGAGAGGCAGAAGGATTAAGTGGCAAAATGGAAAACCTGGAAACGATCTTCCTCACAATTCTTTGGAATGACGTTCTTGAAAGAGTCAACAAAACAAGTAAGGTCTTGCAATCAGAGGATGTGAACATACTTGTTGCCATGAACCTTCTCGAGTCTCTAAAAACTTATCTTCAGGATACTAGAGACAGATTTAATGAATATGAATCGAAAGCTAGGAGTAGGTGTCCAGATTCAGATTATAGGGAAAAACGGGAACAAAAGCGAAGTGTACTCCTCACTAGATATGACAGGTCAGAAGAAGAGGTACTTCTTAGTAAAAGTGAAAAGTACAGGATGCAAACATTCCTTCCTGTTCTGGACACTGCAATTACAAAACGTGCAGAAGCGTATTCATTGATTGGAAATATGTTTTCCTTCTTCACTCAATTGAAAACCATTAGTTCTGATGAGCTAAACAAAAAGTGTCAATATCTGGCTAATGTTTATTACGAAGATCTTGATTATGGTGACCTACTTAATGAATGTGAGCATCTCAAGCACTACATGGTTCTGGATCAAAATTGTGAGACTCTCCCTGCATTGTACAGAAAAATAATTTCAGACAACTTAAAATCTGTGTTTCCGAATGTAGAAATTGCACTCAGAGTGTTCATGTGCATGATGGTGACCAACTGTGCAGGAGAGCATTCGTTCTCAAGATTGAAACTGATTAAAAATGAGCTTCGCAGCACAATGGGGCAGCATCGTTTGAACTGGCTGTCACTCATGTGTATGGAAAATGATATCCTGAAGACCATTGACTTTAATCCAATTATTAAACAATTCTCTACAAAGAAATATCGCAAATTTCATCAATAATCCATAGTGTTTTCGTACTGTAATTTCTTGTTTTTTAATTCCTTGTGTTTCACTCTCATGTTATGTTGTCCAAACGTTGTGTTAATGTTTAAACACTGATTTTGTTTGAGGGAACAATAAAAGTAAATATCGCCTTAACGATAATTTGCATTTTTATTCTCGTGGGTGATTGTGTAGGCAGGGGGCCCCAGTGCACTGCATTGCCCAGGGGCCTATAAGGCTCTTAAGATGGCACTGTGACCAGTTAGTGTAGTAATGCCTTGAAGAAGGCCACCAGCAGGCCTAAAACCTTCATGCAAAAAAGCAGGCGGTGAAGAGTCACCTCGGTCCAAACATAGAATTGGAGAGCCAGCAGCTTGTGTGGAGAGGGGAGAAAAAAAATAAATACAAACACACTGGACAGGGCCTCATCTAAAATCAGGTCCAGATCCTCCAAACGGTGGGTCAGTTCCAGTACAGACTTCTGGAGGTCTGCACTGTTCTATTGACATTGGTCAACAGTCTGAAACTACTTTCTATAGAAGGAAGTTGGCCAGGTATTTCACTATAGCAGGGGTTTTCTGCCAAGGGCCATTTGGGTATTTATAAAATCATTCGGGGGCCGTACAAAATTATCAACTTAAAAATGTGCCTGTTATATTTGGTCAAACATTTAATTAACTCACCCCTAATGTGATAGCTTCAACTGCTTCTCTCTGGTGAGGTGTGTGATGTTAGCTGGTATCGATGGTGTTGCTACTCGCAACTGGTTTTCCAGGTTTGCATCAGTCAGTCTGGAGCGCAGTCGACTCTTTATGGTGGTAAGTTTTGAAAAGAACTGCTGGCGGGTACTGCTGGTGGGTACAGCTGGCTGGTACTGCTGGTGGGTACAGCTGGCTGGTACTGCTTTAGGTACAGCTGGCTGGTATTGCTGTGGGTACTGCTGGCTCAGGCTGGTACTGTGCTGTAGGTACTGCTGGCTGGTACTGTGGGTACTGCTGGCTGGTACTGCTGTGGGTACTGCTGACTCAGGCTTTAGGTACAGCTGGCTGGTATTGCTGTGGGTACTGCTGGCTCAGGCTGGTACTGTGCTGTAGGTACTGCTGGCCTGTACTGTGGGTACTGCTGGCTGGTACTGCTGTGGGTACTGCTGACTCAGGCTGGTACTGTGCTGTAGGTACTGCTGGCTGGTACTGCTGTGGGTACTGCTGGCTCAGGCTGGTACTGCGCTGTGGGTACTGTTGGTTGGTACTGCTGGCTCAGGCTGGTACTACTGGCAAATACTGCTGGCTGGTACTGCTGTGGGTACTGCTGGCTCAGGCTGGTACTGCTGACTGGTACTGTTGTGGGTACTGCTGACTCTGGCTGGTACTGCTGGTTCTGCTGTGGGTACTGCTGGCTCTGCTGTGGGTACTGCTGGTTCTGGCTGGTACCGCTGTGGGTACTGCTGGCTCTGGCTGGTATAGCTGCGAGTACTGCTGGCTCTGGCTGGTACTGCTGGTTCTGGCTGGTACTGCTGTGAGTACTGCTGGCTCTGGCTGGTACCGCTGGTCCTGGCTGGTACTGCAGTGAGTACTGCTGGATCTGGCTGGTACTGATGTGAGTACTGCTGGCTCTGGCTGGTACTGCTGTGAGTACTGCTGGCTCTGGCTGGTACTGCTGGCTCTGGCTGGTACTTCTAGGTTTGGCAGGCACTGGCTGGTACTGCTGTGAGTACTGCTGGGTCTGGCCGGTACTGCTGGCTCTGGCTGGTACTGCTGTGTGTGCTGCTGGTGGGAAATCCTGGCTAGCAGCAGCGCCGCACTGGACGAAGAGGCGATATTTCCTGTATTGGTCACAGGCGGAATGCATTTGATATCACTCCGTCTGTGACTCTCTCAGACTGTTTGAACGGAGCCGGAACTATACAGGAAGCATCGGCTCCGTTCGGACAGATCAGCTGAGAGACACAGACTTAGCTGCACGGGGGGCCGGACCAAATGACTTTGAGGGCCGCATATGGCCCCCAGGCTGTAGGTTCCCCACCCCTGCACTATAGGAATAGCCCAAGAGCATAGCAGAACTAGGACAGGAGCTAACACCTTGGTGAAGGCCCAAAGTGCCACTGAGAGACCAAAAGTAAGGGCAACAAACCAGTAGTGTAGTATACCTACAGCAAAACACAGGTAGAATTGACGCAAAGGGAAAATGTGGATGTGCATTCTTGATACCCCCAGGGTAAGAGATGATGACTAACTCGATAGAGAACATACAGAATTTTTGACCCCAAGTAAGCCATTGAGGCGGATCCTCTGATCCAGAATGTGGCAAATGCCTCCTTTTCATCATCTGTCAACTCCTCTTGCAGGGGGTCATTGCCGAGTAGCATACAGTTCTGTATGATTTGGTGGGGAGGACAGTATATTTGATAGCATAAAGCAATGTAGACCACAGAGGCTGACAGATGCCCACTCATTGTGAGGAGGACTTGTTTCCAGACTTTGAAAACCAGGTCTTATGGGAGAAATGTTAGCTAAGCTTGGACCCAGAAGGGGGGGCGTGGCCAAGCAAGACATGTGAGTGGACGCGCATCACGGAGCTCCCGCTGTTACCCTGAACACCGATCCTTCCTCCGGTATCTACCTCACCTGTAACCGCTACGAACACTCTCCTCTCCCCCTGGGGACTCCTCCGGTACTTTTTGTGCTTCGCTCCACACCATGCTGACCCAAAAAAAAACGGGAGGACACTGCCGGCCTGGAGATCCAACATGGGGCCGCTGCCTCCACGCTGAAGGGGACGCCGCGCGCCACGGACAAAGGCAAAGATCCCGGGGGTAAGTCAGGCAAACCCCGCAAGGAGGGCACCAAAGACATGCTGTACTACACCCAGAAACTTACCTATGCTCAGGTGACCGGCCCCCAGGCTGGTGGTGAGGGGGGGGCGGCCCTGACACTGGCGACTGACCTAGCTGCAGACCCTGCTGCTCGTCCACCCCCTGCTGACATGGACCTGGGGATGGATGGAGACACGGTGGATGGCGATTCTCAGCCCACCCTGGGCCAGATACTTTTGGCGGTGCAGCAGTGCACGGCATCTGTTGGAAAGGTGGAGGAGAAACTGGGGGGGGGCTCACTGAGGAGGTCTCCCTGCTCCGGCATGACCTCCAAAAAATGCGGGAATGGACTACTGCAGTAGAAGGGCGCATAAGTGAAGTGGAAGACAAGTTACCCTCCATTATTACCGAGGCCCGGGCAACTACATCCCTAGCCAGGGCAGTTCAAGATAAAACGGATGATATTGAGAACCAACTGAGACGTAACATCAGGATTGTGGGGCTCCCGGGGAAGGTGGAGTGCAGGGACCCCACTGAGTTCGTGGAACAATGGCTTCTAGAGACCTTTGGCAGGGATGCCTTCTCCCCTTTTTTTGCTGTGGAGCGGGCCCACCGCACTCCTTCCCGGGCCATTCCGGGCAATGTACCGCGTCCCATGCTGGCACGTCTACTGCACTATGGTGATCATGAAAAGGCCCTTAGATTGGCAAGGGAGAAGGCTATCATTAAGTTTAATGGGGTCCGGGTGTCTCTATATCCGGACTTCTCGGCGGAGGTGCAAAAGAAGCGTGCTAAATTCCACGAAGTCAAGCAACGCCTGCAGAAGGTACACCTGCCATATGCAATGCTCTACCCTGCCCGGCTGAGGGTGACCGCCGGGGGGCAAACTCACTTTTTCCAGACCGCGGGTGAAGCTGTGGAGTGGCTAGATGTCAACGAACCTTCCCTGCGGGTCCGACAGGGAAGGGAACCTAGAGGTTGCCTTAGTGGTTTGGATGCTTTCCTGCGTCTCCCCTGTTGGAGGAGATTTTCTTTGCCTTACCGGAGGCCCTTTACCATTGGCCTGTTATGGCTGGATGGCTCTACATTTCCTAGGACGGTGATGTATACCAATGTTATGCGCTACTTACTGTACTGTCTGATGGAGTGTGTTTGCACGTTGCCTACTCCGTGGATGACTCTTGTGCCATGTTGGCACCGTTTTGTTTTTCTCTTCTTGTGTTATTTTACTGGCCCCGGCTGTCTGGACTCTGGGTCAAGTTTCTACTTTTATTTTTCACACAGGCTTCGCTTTTTGTTTTTCTGCTGGCATCTTCTGGAGGGGGACTGCTTCCTGCTCTGCGAGGGACCCGGGGTGCGGGGTCCTGCTGCACCCGGGCTTGCTGCCTTTTTTTATTGTTTCCCTTACTCTGACTGTACTTATGCACTTTATGGAATATGTCTAGTGTACCTCTAGTGTCCTGGAATGTCCGGGGCTTGGGAGATCCCCTTAAGCGGGCTATGGTGAGCTCTGTTCTGCGCAAGTATCATCCCGGCGATTGTTGGCCAGGAGACACATCTCACGGTGGACACGGTCGGATGTGTGCGGTATGCTTGGGCCCAACAGATCTACCATTCCAGGCATACCTCCTTTTCTAGGGGGGTATGTGTTTTGGTTCATAGATCAGTGGATTACCAGGAAATCTCCAAACTGTGTGACTCGGAGGGTAGATTTATATTTTTATACTGTACCATATGCTCCCGTACATGTATTATTGCTGTGGTGTATGTCCCACCTCCCTTTTCGCTTCATGTGCTGAGGGAGCTGGTGAGATTTACTTTGGACAAGCCCCGTGCGTTGTTGTATGTACTGGGGGACTTCAATGGGGTGCTGGATCCTTCCAAAGATAGACACCCGCCTCCTAGTGTAGGGCCGGGTACCCGTAGTACCCAGTTGGCCCGTTTTCTGGAGGAAATGTCTTGGGTGGATATGTGGCGGATCCGGCACCCTGCGGCTACCCAGTTTTCATGTTACTCTAAAACGCATGAGTCTTTGTCCCGCATAGATTTGTGTGTGGGTACTCCTTTGTCCTTGACAACGGTATGTAAAATACAGTTCTGACCACTCCCCCCTAATATGCTGGCTGGAGTTGAGACCTCAGTCGTCCCTGTCTCGGGTCCCTTGGCGTCTCAATGCCTCCTGGTTAAAACTTTTTCCCCCTGATAGTGATTTACCTAGAGCTATGTCCCGCTTCTTTTTGGATAATGATCTGTACCCTGATGTGTTGGTTCAATGGGACGCGTTTAAGTGCTATCTGCGGGGGGGTTGTTTATCGATGTCATTAAAAAGGTTAAATCTTATACTAGAGAATGGGAGGCTCACCTGACTGCGCATGAGAGGGATCGGGAGGAGTATATTGGCCAACCCACTGAGGTGTCCCGGGCGGCTTGGTTGTCTGCCCAGGACGCGCCGACTAGTTTTATCTCGCATAGGGCGGAGCGCAAGCGTTTTTTTTCCAAAGTTACTTTTTATGAAGAGGGGGAACAGACTGGCCGTCTCCTGGCAAAACTCGTTAACGTGCGTCCTGCGGTTCCCGCTATAGGGGCCCTTAAATTGCCTTCGGGCACCCTGGTTAACTCTTCGGAGCAAGTTATGGCAGAGTTGGTTCGCTTTTATACCGAGCTTTATTCCTCTAGAGCAGTGATAGCGAACCTTGGCACCCCAGATGTTTTGGAACTACATTTCCCATGATGCTTATGCACTTTGCAGTGTATTTGAGCATCATGGGAAATGTAGTTCCAAAACATCTGGGGTGCCAAGGTTCACCATCACTGCTCTAGAGTGTCCTATACTGACCTGGAACTGGCTGAGTACCTTCAGGGGGTGGATTTCCCTGCTTTATCGGCGGCGCATAGGCTCCAATTGGATGCTCCTCTTACATTGGAGGAGCTTTGGGAGGTGGCTAGCTCTTTTCCCACCTTTAAAGCTCCGGGAGATGATGGGTTGCCCATGGAGGTGTACCAGACCTTCCCTGACATCTTACTGCCACGACTGTTGCGGGTCTTCAATGAGGCTCTGCGCGGTGGTCGTCTGCCCTTGGCTATGTCTGGTGCTAGTATCACGTTAATCCTGAAGCCGGACAAGCCCCCGGTAGACCCCGGCTCTTATAGACCAATCTCTTTGCTACAATCTGACGTTAAGATTCTGGCCAAGGTACTCACTCGGCGCTTGAACCTGGTGGTAGCTACCATCATTCACGATGACCAGGCGGGGTTTATGCCCAACAAATCTACAGCTGTCAATCTCCGTAGGCTGTATGTTAATATGCAGAGCAGACAATGTGGGCCCTCTTGTCCCTTGATGCTAATAAAGCCTTCGACAGTGTCGAGTGGGGTATCTTTGGGCGGTGCTGGAGAAATTTGGTTTCGGACCTACGTTCATTGCGTGGGTCCGCCTTCTTTACCAGGCCCCGCGAGCGGTGATAAGGGAGGGGGGCAAACAATCAGCACCGTTTTTCCTGGAGAGGGGGGACTAGGCAGGGGTGTCCTCTGTCCCTCTTACTGTTTGCCCTGGCAATAGAGCCCCTGGCGGCGAGACTTCGGGCCAGCGCCTCGCCTTGTTCAGTGAAACCACCGCCTTGCTTCCTCTTTAAAATCCTGAAGTGGGATGTAGAACCGCTCTACCTTTCTTTCTCCACTAGTTACTCCATTTTAAAGAGGAAGCAAGGCGGTGGTTTCACTGAACAAGTGCATACCTATTACCATCTGGTAAGAGGCTAATTCTTGGTGATTTACACGTGGTGTTTGTTCACAAGGAGATTGGATATTTTTTCAGCACAAGAAAATATAGTTGCACCTTATTTATTTCCGTTTGGTAAGGATGAATTTCACTCGGTGGTGGATACACATATTATTCGGATAGAATACAATTCTACTCACCTGCAAAATATTTATGGACACTTATGAACTTTTATGTTTATGCACCAATTGATTTGCATTATTAATTGGCTTCACAGATTGATATATGTTATATAGATTTACTTTTGTTGATTTGGTTCACACATAGATATATGTTATATATTCATTATTTATTTGTTGTTTAGCGCACCCCACACCACATATACATTTATCTATATTCAAAAGCACTGAATACCGGGAGCAGCTTCAACACACTATCAGCGCACCCATCCCCCCTTACAACATACTGTTCCTGTCCTGCCTTCACTTTCTCAGTGCTCAGGAGAAGCGACAGCATGCTGGTCTGGGTCCAGAAAGTGTGGATCCCTCCACTCCGAAGCCCCACACTGCTCGCAGCTTGATTTAGGCTGAGGCTCACTGGTGTAGTGGTACCTGACGGCGGACTGGTGCGCAGGCGCACTAGTACTGACCCGCAGTGACCCGACGGAGGAGCTGTAAGCAGGAAGTAAGGGAGAGTGGGGTCATAGCGGCGGCAGCTGTGACAGAAGAATCCGGAGTGTTAGTACTTGGAGGGACGGGAGGAGCGAGGAGCTGCTCTTTTAATGCCGATATGCTTCTGCAACAAGGATAAATGTGAGTGCATTTTAACTGTACTGTTTAATTGTCCTAAAATAAAGCGATATTGCCCGAGGTCTGCATGCGCTTCCCTCTATTACAGATTGGAATCTGCTTGTTTTCTCACTAATGCCTATGATGTTCTCTTTTTTATACCCCCCACAGCCTTACCGGAGCTGCTCCAGCAGGCCTCTCCTGATCTGTGTCCAGTTCTCCTCCTCTTCTCTGCGGACCGTCCCCTTTCGGCAGGTCCTCCACGTTTCCAGAGAAGGATGCGACCATCACCACTGTCAGTGTTTCTTCTCTTCCGCCTCCTTGGGAGTGGCCATCTTTGCTCCTCCGGTAACGCCATCAGGGTAGGAGGTTACTCATCAGGAAAAAAGTCCTGGACTGCTACGGTATGTGTTCATTCTGTTATGTATGTTTTCATTTTTCTGCTTGGTTTTAAGGTGCTTGTTTTAGTTCTTCCCCCCATCCATCCCGGGAATACCGCCCCTTACCCTCTACCCTCGGGGACAATCTCCACGCTACCACTAGGCCTGCAGCAGCGGACACACAGGTTGCACTACACATCTTCACCACTTTGTTTCTGCCTTACCTTCCTCATTTACATCATTCCCCCCCCATTCCCCCGTAATATGAGAATAATTTCCTGGAACGTTAAGGGGTTACGTTCCCCGAATAAACGGATGGCCGTCTTCAGACACTTGAAAAGGATGAAGGCTGATATAGCCCTCCTTCAAGAAACTCACCTTGTTTCTGGGGATTTTTATCGAATGCGCAAACTGGGGTAGGCCAAATTTTTGGATCAGCCTCAGTCAAACATAAAGCGGGAGTCCTCATACTAATAAAAATGTGCCTTGCGAAATACTTACAGAAGAATCGGACAGTCTAGGTCAGGGATCCTCAAACTACGGCCCTCCAGCTGTGCTGAACTACATATCCCATGAGGCATTGTAAAATTCTAACATTCACAGACATGACTAAGCATGATCGGAATTGTAGTTCCCGAACAGCTGGAGGGCCATAGTTTGAAGGACCCTTGTTCTAGGTAGACTGTCTATTCTTAAGCTCAAAATAAATTCATCCACTATAGTCAAAGCGAACACGTATGCTCCCAACTCCCCCACCAAGGCATATCTAAACGATCTATCCGCCAAACTAGCTCCCTATGTCCATCTCCCTCTCCTTGTGGGAGGATAATTCAACACAGTTATACATCCTGCAGAGGACCGATCTAGGGAGACCCTTCCCCGTCCCCTGCCCCTTATTGCCTCCACACCCCTCTCGGAGTTTGTAGAAGCCTTACACTTCACTGACATTTGGAGGCTCTCCCATCCTCTAGACAAGGAATTTACCTTTTTCTCCCCTCCTCATGGCAGTTTATCCCGTATAGATTTCTTCTTCTGCAATCACCTCCTATTGAAATCCACCTCGGACCCAACCATTCACCTAATAGCGATTTCTGACCATGCTCCTATTTCAATCACCTTCACTGACCCCAATATGTCCCTCTCTTCCCCTGTTTGGCGCTTTCCTTCTTAACTATCGGACAACGAAGACCTGCGGAAACTTATAGATGAAACGTGGTCCTCTTTCCTCATAGATAACGGTGCTCACGCTGATGACCCACTCCTACTATGGGAAACGGGCAAAGCGGTAATCCGTGGCCGGATCATCGCTTTCGCCTCGGCGCACAAGAAATCTACCAATGCTCACTACCAGGAGGCCAGTAAGATACTGCGCCTCGCTCAGGCTCGTCTCTCCAACGATAATTCCCACCCCAACCGCCAGGCCTGGAAGGCAGCTAAATCTAATTTTGATCAGTGGGCCGAAACCAAAGAAAGCTTCCACCGTTCTTTACTAGATTTAAGCCTTCATAAATTCGGCAATAAGTCCGGGAAACTCCTTGCCCACCTTTGTAGGGGCCCCCGCCCCGCTACACACATCACGTCCATCAAAAAACCCTCAGGAGGCACCACATCTGCCCCCACAGAAATTAACTCTTTGATCAAAGACTTCTTTGCCTCCCTGTATGGACCAGACCCAATTGACACAGAAGCTGCCAAGGCCTTTCTAGACAAAGTTGATATCCCTATTTTGGATCCCACTGTTCTCTCTAAATTGAATGCCCCCGTCACTTCAGAGGAAATTAACCGATTATTACCTCCTTGACCCCGGGCCAGATGGCTACACCGCTGATTTCTACAAATTGGCAGCCCACTCAATCACACCCACCCTGACCAAAGTTTATTCCCATATCTTGACCGGGGGGCCGTACCTACCAACCGGGTTTCAAGCTCACATCAAACTCATACCCAAACCAGGTAAAGACCCATCCGAACCCAGCTCTTACCGCCCGATCTCCCTGTTGAATCTTGACACCAAAATTCTATCGAAATTGATCGCCAACCAACTAGCGGATATTATGCCCACGATTATACTCCCCTCGCAATCTTGCTTCACTAAAGGTCGTTCGGCCACCTCGAATATACGGAAGGGCTTGGCAGTTTTGGATAGAGCCCACCTAGACCCCCTTAATGACATGGCCATAATCACATTGGATGCGGAGAAGGCCTTCGATAACGTCAGTTTCTCGTGGCTCCGTTTGGTCCTCGAGAGATTCGGCTTTCGGGGCCCTTTTCTGCATCTTATTTCAGCAATGTATTCCTCTCCCCGTGCTAACATAGTAGCTTGTGGTCAAGTGTCGGAGTCCTTCCCTCTCTACAAGGGCACCAGGCAGGGTTGCCCACTCTCACCGCTACTATTTAATATTGCGATTGAGCCGTTATCACGCTACCTCTCCGCCCACCCGTTGCTTCACGGCATACACATAGGGGATCAAGAAATTTGCACAGCCCTTTTCGCGGATGACATATTGATTTACGTCCAACCCCTCTTCTGATATACCCCTAATCCACGACATCTTCAGCAATTTCCGAACCTGCTCAGGGCTAAGGATTAACTTTACCAAGAGCGAGATACTCCCTCTCCCAATCTAAGTCCCCCTGGTGGTCAGCTATCTCTGTCTTCCCTATAGCCAAGCCCATATAAAGGCATTAAAATAGGCAAATTACCGTCCTCCATCTACACCTTAAATTTTCCCCGTTATTGAAGCTATCAAGAGGCAACTGGGGTCTTGGTCAGAGCTACCCCTCTCCCTTCTGGGCAGATGCCACCTTTTTAAAATGGTTAGTTATCCCAAACTATTATATCCCATGCAAACCATCCCTCTTCTCCTCAAACATAAGGATTCTCAGAGTCTGTATAAAGCCCTTTCAGCCTTTCTTTGGCGCAATAAACGTCCACGTATCTCCCTGAAAAAACTACAGCGGCCCAGATGGGAGGGGGGCGCCAACATCCCAGATATTAGATTGTACAATTTACCCTGTCTCTTGAGAGTAGGTATTGACTGGGTCTCAGGGGTGTCCAGGTTCTCCAATATAGACATTGAGTCTCAACTGGTTGCACCTTTAAAGTTGGAAGCCATACTTCATTGTTCTTTAACTACCTTACCAACCTCCATCAAAAATAATGTTCTTCTATGGGACACAATAATCTCATGGAGGGAAATCTCTCTCAAACATCTCTCCCTACTACTCAAAGTACTTACCTATCCTGGGGCACCCTTCATTCCCTCAATCCAGTCAATATCAAGCTTTTGCTTCTTGGCCCCCAGCTGGGCTCTCCCACTTTGCTCAACTCTTCGACCCGACCTCAGGACTTCCACGGTCCCATTTGGATCTCTGCACCACTTATAACATACCGAGTAGCCACTTTCTTCCATCTGCAACAAGCAATAACGTTTGGCCAATCTCTATGCCCGGACAAGTCTAAACGTTCCCCAGACTCACTTCTGGATACTTTGATACCTATCACGAAACTTAAACTCTCTGATGTTTACAAACCTCTACTGGCTCTTGGGTCTCCCCGGGAATCTCTCCATGCTCCACCTCTCCTTGGAATAAGGACTTCCACATCCCAGATCTTACATTTTCGATTCTTCAAGGCTACAATATGACGTGCAAATACATTGTCAACGAATTTTGGAGAGAGCAACAGCTCAAAATCCTCCATAGAGCCTACTCCTTTTTCTTCCTCTGTTGATTCACCTTCTGCGCAAACCTGCTCATGGTGTCACGCTAATAGGCCTACCCTGGCCCACAGACTCTGGAGTTGTCTGGTCAGATCAATTTTCTGGGCTGAGGTACAACATCTGATCCTCACAGTGACCGGCCTGACTCCGACGAACAACCCGCTACTCCTACTGTATGGCAATCTCAACAGTCCCTCCCTGGATCTGGACCACCAACAAACAGTTTGTCTCAACCACCACAAAGCATGGATTTCTTCTTGCCTCATGATCGCTCGGCGATCCATCCTCAGGAAATGGACAGTCCCTCACCCTCCAAGACTCCAGGAGGTTCAAGACGGACTTATGCAGCTATACTTCAAGGAACTAGTGGACTCTAAACTCCTCTCGGGTCCTACCCCGAGATTCCTTCTCAAATGGGACTCATACTCAACTACATTCCCCCAGGCCATCCCCCCCCCCCCTTAATCAATGAGATGCAAGAACTGCTGAGCCCTGTGTCTCCTTCTTGCCTCCCCGGGGTGCTCATATATCCTGGTTTGGATAATCCCATTGATATTCCTTTCCTACCGTTTTCCCCCATCCACATACCCCCTTACCCCCCCCCCCCCTTTTATACTTGTCAAATGGTATTCTCTTGTACATACAGTTTGTTTGCTGTTATTTTGGAAAACCCAAAAAAAATTTGTTAAAAAAGACAGAAAACATGTTACTGGCTGAATCACCATCAGACAAAAAAGAAAGCATAGTGAAATAAAAAAATAGGCAGCAGCCACCACATTTAAAGGATTGTCAAGTTGGCACTATATTACACTTTGTTTTTGCTTATAATACCACTTTAGGCTCCTCTCACACTTGTACGAACTGAGTCACGTAACTTTGCCATGACTTGAAGCAATGCCTGTGTAATCTTGAGGTCTATGGATCTCAAATCGCATCAAAGCCAGGGCAAAGTAGTGCAGGGACTTTGAAGTCAGACTTATGAATGGTACTCATTAAAAATCATGGGGTACAACTTGTCATGCGACTTTGCAGTCCCAAGTCGCACAAGCGTGAAAGTATAATTTTTGCAAGAACTTACCGTAAATTTATTTTCTGAGTCCTCTGACAGACGCAGCCACTTCATAGTTTCCTCACAAATGGGTAATGCGCCCTCTACAGGAGTAAGACTAGGCAGTGAAACTCCTAGAAAAACTTTTCACTAGACACACCCCCTTAGGGGCTGTCCCTTCAGACATTACCCCAGACACACATGCTTACTAATCAGTTTTGTAGCCAAAAAAGACATAGCTTGGTTTCATACACTAACCTCGGAGGGACCACAGTAGCATTGCCTGCTGGAACCCTGGGTTCCAGCCCTTAAAATACCAGGGCATTCTTGCAATCCTTTCATCAGCTGAGAATGGATGTCCGACCACATTCAAACACATGGCCCTCGCGCCGCACCTGAATATGCGGCACCCCCTTCGTCTCTGCCTCACCTCGTACCAGTAGCTACTGCCTCTGTGCAGTCGCAGCACCTCCTTGAACAAATGTGAAGATATCCTAGTTCAGGCCTCGACAAAACCCGGGCGCCAGGTTGCATTTGCGACTAGAATTAGCGACCTGGCGCCTGGGGTGCCCTGCAGAAGGTGTCCTGTCACTTTTGCACGGACTTCCGGGCTGTCCGAAAATTGAGGCCCCGGCTTTTCGGCCTACTTGAGATGAGAGGCTTCCAATGGGGAACTGGCGACCTCTTGTGGTGGCCGGGAGTAATGACTGTTATTACTGTTTCCACTGCCTGTTTGTTCACAATGCATTACCATCTCCCTGTCCAGTTAGTTACCTTTGACAGGGAGTGTGGTTATTTATTATTCATTTAATTTATTTTTTAAATGTAAAAACTAAATAATAATTTTTTCTTTTAATTATTAAAAAAAATATATATTTTTTTCCTAATATTATATATATAAATGGATTTTTGTAAGAACTTACCGTAAAATCCTTTTCTCTTAAGCTCATTGACAGACGTAGTCTTCTTGATTCTCAAGAGCTGGGACATCCAGAAGCAGTGCCACAAATGAGGGGTGGGATTGACAAAATCAAATCCAATCTAGAAGGCCCAACCGGTGCCAAACTAGAAGTTTTAAAGGCTCATTATAAACACAGAATGAGACTAAAGAAAAAATTTTCCAACGGAAAAAACCCTCGAGGTAGACCACTGGTCTCCTCAAATTGCGGCCTGCAAAACCTTGCTGCCAAACGAGGCATCAGACGATGCCATTACATCAACTTTATAATGTTTAGAAAAGGTATGCACCGACGACCAGGTAGCCGCCTTGCACACCTGGACCACGGACGCCTGATGGCGAAAGGCCCATGACGCACTAAGTGCCCGAGTGGAGTGCGCCTTAACAGGGAACGGGGGCTCCCGACCCTTAATAGAATAAGCCTGCACTACCGTCTGTCTGATCCATCTGGAAATGGTCGCGGCAGATGCAGGCAACCCCTTTTTGGGTCCATCTGGGATCACAAAAAGTGAATCCGTCTTGCGAAACGAGTCTGTCGTTTTCAAATATACCCTGATTGCCCGGACCACATCCAAGGAGTGTAAAGCAAACTCCCGAGGATGACTGGGCTTAGGACACAGGGAAGGTAATACAATTTCTTCATTCAGATGAAATTCTGAAACCACTTTTGGTAGGAAGGATGGATTCGGACGAAGAACCACCTTATCTCTATGAACCACCAGATATGGTGAACGACAAGATAATGCGGCCAGTTCTGACACCCTGCGTGCAGAAGTAATAGCCACCAAGAAGGCCACCTTCTGGGACAATGTGGGTAGAGGAATCTCCCTAATATCTTCAAAGGGAGGTTTCTGAAGAACCGACAACACTAAATTAAGATCCCAGGGGGGTAACGGCGCGTGCACTGGCGGAGCCAGACGCAATAGCGCCCCTCAGAGTACCTGCTTCTCGATCCCAGAGAGAGAGAGAGGGACCCCCAAGGCTCACCAGCTGTATTACAAGGGGGACTTGTAAGTATCAGATATATACTGACCATATATGGAG
The DNA here is from genome assembly GCF_965119305.1 of Pelophylax lessonae. Lineage (NCBI taxonomy): Eukaryota > Metazoa > Chordata > Amphibia > Anura > Ranidae > Pelophylax > Pelophylax lessonae. Next base: position 258,657,517 of record NC_138768.1, on the reverse strand, counting down.
GGGCCCATAATATATACTGCCTCATAATGAGGAAAAAAGGTAACGTTTACTCACCATACCGAACCGACAGGCACCCTCTCTTCACAATACCCTCTCCACCGGGGTGGGGGTTTGTGGACGCCTCGACTCTCTGGTACCTGGCGTCCAAGCGAGACTTTTAACTCGCAAAGTCAGTCCCTTCACTGGGACTCCGTCGCGGCCGACCCAGCGCGGAGCTCTGGTCTGCACGCGCTCGTAGGCAGAAACCGGGGTGACCACTGGATCTCAACATCCAGCCCGTCGCCCGGCCCCGCATACTTACTTGAATATGTCGCGGCCGACCAAGCGCAATGCCATGGTCTGCGCGCGCTCGTAGGCCGGCTGGGGTGACCACAAGTGTCGCCCAGTCCGGCATTTTTGCTTGAAGATCTCACAGGAAAAAACACTGGAGAAAACTACCTAAAAAATGTCTTTTTCTTAAAGAAAAAAAGTCTTGCCAGGACCAAAAGATCCCAGCAAGGAACTTAGGTCCTTACTCCTGACTAGACAGAAAAAAACTGATTCCCTGTAGCAGAGAGAGGGAGGATATACCCTCAGGGACTGCCCCTAAGGTGGAGCCAGAACGTTTTGTCTTTCTGCCTAGTCCTACTCCTGCGGAGACAACATAACCCAGCTCTTGAGAATCAAGAAGACTACGTCTGTCAATGAGCGATAGAGAAATATATATATAAAATTTTTTTTTTTTTCCTCATCGCCATGCCACAGCCGAAGGCCCCTTTCACACGGGCTGTCTCATCAGGTCCGCCTGTCAGTTTTTCAGGCAGACCTGATCGGACCCTTCATTCTCCTCTATGGAGCAGTAATCTGCCGCCATCTGATCCTGTCCGCCAAAAGCAGACGGATGGTGGTTCTATTTTCTATCCATCCCGTGGATCGGATCAGATGGCATCGGATGGAAAGAGACAGACAGTCTGTTTTCATCCAATTGCGCTAGAGGAGAGTGGGGTTCTAGTCGTATTTAGGTGTAAATTTAGTATCCGTTTTATTAAATAAAGCTTGGTTGTTAGTTTAAAAAAAAAAAAAAAAAAAAAAAAAAAAACTGGCTCCTAACTTTTTTTAGCTGGCTCCTAGATTTCAGGAAAATTTGTCAAGCCCTGTCCTAGTTTATCCTAAGCTGGGTGAGACTGAGGCTGCACAGAATTTGCAGGGGGGTGTAGCCACTAGGAGTTGTGCCTTTTCTACTGCCTAGTGTCCCACCACCTCCAGGAAGAGAGTTATTAAGCAGAGGATTGCTAGGCTTCACAATGAATTCTGTAATGTATTATAGTTTGTATAGTTAGTATAACTGGGAGATGGAGGAGCAGTATTTAAAGCCAATCATGCATGCTTCATGCACATATGGCATCAAGAAACCTGCTAATCACAGGACTTCACTGCCCAGTAAAAGCCATTTCACCCACCTCTTCTAGCTAGGCATCTCCATCCTTGGCAACAGCTGTCAGCCGCTCTATGTTTTACATGATGCTGGCAGCAGGGCCAGACAGTGGACTTTTGTCTTCTGCCCACACCTAAAGTCGCATATACTGAGGCAAAAGACCCAGTGTGCACGAGGCGTTAAAACACTGCAGCACTTTTCTTTGCTTTAAGTTGCGGTTGCCATTTTCTAGATTAAAATTGCTATCTCTTCTACTCTCACCAAATACTCAGCATTAGTTGATACAGGACTGTACCCTTTTTGATTTTTTACTGTGTTCCTTGTTTACCCACTTAAGCCCCGGAAGATTTTACCCCCTTCCTGTCCAGGGCCTATTTTGCGATTCGGCACTGCATGACTTTAACGGACAATTGCGCTGTCGTGCGACACTGTACCTAATTTGGCGTCCTTTTATTCCCACAAACAGAGCTTTCTTTTGGTGGTATTTGATCATGCGCTATAAACAAAAAAAGAGCGTCAATTTTGCAAAAATAATATTTTTCACATTTTTTTATATGAAATTCCCCAAAAAAAATGTAAAAATCAAAATTTTTAACATTTTAGTCCAATTTTTTTTTACCAAAGGTTTGGTAAAAAAAATAGCAAAAAGCGTATTTTGATTGGTTTGCGCAAAAATTATTGCGTTTACTAACAAAAGGGAAAAAGTTTACTAACAAAGGGAAAGATTGTAATTTTTGTTGTTTTTTTTTTTTTTTTTTTTTTTAACGCGTAATGGCAGCGATCTGCAATTTTTTTTGCGGGACTGCGACATTGGGGCGGACAGATCGGACCCTTGACTGTCATTTTTGACACTTTTGGGGTTACCAGTGACATTACTACACAGGGTTCATACACATTTTTACCAAGAAAATTCCATGACTTTTCCATGACTTCACGTAAATATTCATGACCTAAAGTTTCATGAAATGTCTATGTATACATGTTAAATAAGAAGAAAATCCATGTCACACCCAGCATATTTTCACTAAAATAAATGACAATCTTTGTAGTGTACAGTACCTCTGCAGTAAGGGTTTCGTTTCTAGATACAGCGCGACTCAAAATGGTCCCTTGTTTTACAGTGGATGAGATGGAAGCACCACTGCCACAGCTGGGAGCGGGTGTCACTTCAGGCGCACGGGTGAAAAAGCTGAGAACTCTGATGTAGGGGGGACTCTGGTGACCAGAGACCACTTTCCAGAGAGAATGCACTAAGGAAGGGAGGGGGGGGGGGTCCTGATATAAGGATCACTTTATAACAGTGCCCCCTTACATCAGTGACCCCCCCTCAGACTGGCCGGGCAGCACTGTCACTGACCTCCTCTTAGGTGCACCATGCTCTGGTTTTATCCTGTAGTTTCCTCTCCCCTGTCCACACGTCTGACTTCTCCTGTGATCCCCATCCCGACAGCACTCCCACTTTTGGCTCCTCTCCAGACATGATAAAAGACAAGAGATGGTCAGAGATTACGGACATGATAGAAGAGATGGTTAGAGGCTGTGGACATGGTACAGGAGGTGGTCAGAGACTGTGGACATGGTACAGGAGATTTTCAAAGGCTGTGGACATGTTACAGGAGGTGGTTAGAGGCTGCGGACATGATACAGGAGATTTTCAAAGGCTGTGGACATGATACAGGAGGTGGTCAAAGGCTGCAGACATGGTAGAAGAGATGGTCAGAGAATGCGGACATGGTAGAAGAGATGGTCAGAGACTGCGGACATGGTAGAAGAGATGGTCAGAGACTGCAGACATGGTAGAAGAGATGGTCAGAGACTGCAGACAAGATACAGGAGATGGTCAGAGACTGTGGACATGGTAGAAGAGATGGTCAGAGACTGCGGACATGGTACAGGAGATGGTCAGAGACTGCGGACATGGTACAGGAGATGGTCAGAGACTGCGGACATGGTAGAAGAGATGGTCAGAGACTGCAGACATGGTAGAAGAGATGGTCAGAGACTGCAGACATGGTAGAAGAGATGGTCAGAGACTGCAGACATGATACAGGAGATGGTCAGAGACTGTGGACATGATACACTGGTTGCACTGACACTGATACTGGTTGCACTAATGCAGCTCACTGATACTGAATAGATACTGAATTAATAATTATAATTAATAATAATGAAAAGATACTGAATTAATAAAAGTTTGTAATTAACAGCATAAACAACCCGTCATCCCTGCACATTAACCATTGGAGCCAATAGCTCACCAATCCAATTATTACAGCACTGGATGGGTTAATTAATCTGGGATATTTGTGTGTCTGTGTGTGGGGGGAGTCTTCATTATTTCTGCAATCTTATTTTTCTTTTTAAGGGGAAAAAGATGGAGAGGTAATATTGATTTGGAGGTAACTTTTAATATGTCTATTAGGCTGCTGCTTGATAATTAAGGAGAGAGAGAGAAAGAATATCTTCTGCAGCACGGGAGAGAAGCAGTCTGCTTCTACATTCCACAACACGGGCAGTAGGCTTCTACATTCCACAACACATTCCACAACACATTCCACAACACGGGCAGTCGGCTTCCACATTCCACAACATGGGCAGTCTGCTTCTACATTCCACAACACATTCCATAACACGGGCAGTCGGCTTCTACATTCCATATCACATACCACAATAAGGGCAGTCAGCTTTTACATTCCATATCACATACCACAGTACGGGCAGTCGGCTTTTACATTCCATATCACATACCACAGTAAGGGCAGTCGGCTTTTACATTCCATATCACATACCACAGTACGGGCAGTCGGCTTTTACATTCCATATCACATACCACAGTACGGGCAGTCGGCTTTTACATTCCATATCACATGGAATGTAAAAGCCGACTGCCCTTACTGTGGTATGTGATATGGAATGTAAAAGCCGACTGCCCGTACTGTGGTATGTGATATGGAATGTAAAAGCCGACGACTGCCCGTACTGTGGAATGTGATGTGGAATGTGATATGGAATGTAAAAGCCGACTGCCCTTACTGTGGTATATCACATTCCACATCACATTCCACAGTACGGGCAGTCGTCGGCTTTTACATTCCATATCACATTCCACAGTACGGGCAGTCTGCTTCTACATTCCATATCGCATACCACAGTACAGGAGAGAAGCAGTCGGCCTGACACCCCCCAGTGCACGCCCCCCCCCCCCCGTACGTCCCTAAGAGCGGGACAGTGAATGCACAATTTCTTAGTTTCAGGTTTCAGCGGATCAATCCACCGCAGGGTTCCCAGCCTGTCACGGTCTATTCATATTGAAGAGACCAGTGATCAGGCTTTAGCGCTGCGGCTGATTAATCCGCCTAAACCCGAAACAGAGAAAATAGTCCACTTACTGTCCCCCGCTCCCACAGAATACAGGGGGCCCAGAGACAAAATTAAATAGTTGCACAACACTTTTCCATGACTTTTCCAAAACTTAGTAAGTTTAGTCATTTTCCAGGACTTTTCCAGGCCTGGAAAGTGTCATGTCAAAATCCCATGACTTTTCCAGGATTTTCATGACCGCACGAACCCTGACTACAGTAATCAGTGCTATACATATGCACTGTTACTGTAAAAATTACACTGGCAGTGAAGGAGTTAACTGTAGTGGAGAGGGAGGGGTTAAGTGTGTCCTAGGGGCGTGATTCTAACTGTGATTGGCTGTGGCTTGATGTGTAAGAACAGTGATCAACGGTCCTACATAGTAGAACCGTTTGATCACCATTCTTACACAGGGGAGACTGACAGGCGGCTTTGTTTACACTAGCCGCCTCTGCCTTTCTCCCGCTGTCACGGACGATCGCGAGTGCCCGGCGGACATAGGGTCCGCCGGGCACACGCGGGGGGGTCCGTGACCGAGCGGGAGCGCGCATCCGGCGGCGCACGCTCGCTCCCAAAACCCTTACAGGCTATCGACGTAGCCCTACATCGCTTTGCCTGTGAGGGGCTGACTGCCGACGTAAATAGTCGTGCGGCAGTCGGCAAGCGGTTAAATAATTTATCGACATGCCTATTGAACCATCAACCAGGTCATTCCCTAAAATGAGTAACAAGACTCAATAATCAACATGTTAAAGTATTTAAAAATAGAATACAGGCATATACTATTTTACTGAATTAATGATTCCAAGAAGAATTCCACTGAAAGATAAATTATGTAGTAGAAAACTCTCCCTACAATTCCAAAGTGGCTTTGTTTGGAGAAGTCTTGCAGTGGACAAGAACTTTGTTATTAGAGAATAATAACTGCTTGTACAACACAGCTCCTTCACTAAGACATTTGCAGCATCTACTGTGCGTATACAGGAAGCCATTCTTAATGCACACACTATACATAATAGTCTGACTTGTGCACATTTGCTTTATTAACCAGCACAATGTTTTTTTTTTTTTAAAGAACCATAAATATTTGACACTTCAGACAGAACAGTTTAAAACACATACACAAAGTCAGATAAATCCAATGATACCAAGAATTAAACAAAAATATAAAACACTTTTGGTTGGAATTATTAAAATATGGCATATGTATATTAACAGAATACAGTACACTAAATCTGTTAGCCAACAGGTAGAAGGGAACTAGGTCATCATACCACAATACCAAACTTCTTCATAGTCTCAGAACAGCAGTACAGATGGTGAATGCATTTATATGCTCCTGTTTTGCAGCTGGAAGACTGTTCCCTTTAAAGGGCTTGTACACAGACTCTTCTTTGGCCATGGTCCTTTTCCATTCCAGGAAAAGAATGTAGCTACAATCCACTGAAACCAACTGGAGATACAGAGAATGACCTTGACAAATGCTAAAGGACATTGTCCTAGTATTAAACTCTGCATCTGTAAATCCATGCATGCTAACAAAGTACATTTGTAATCAAGATCAACAATATTTAATCAAGATTTAGCCTAACTTGTAAATGTAGAACTGTTGTCCATAGCTATTTACAGCCGACGGTGGGATTGCAATATAAGCTGCTGTTTTTTCATACATTTTGCTCTCTAGTACCAAGTTCCATTTACTATTCTATCTAGGGCAATGTCCCAAAGGCAAAGTAGCACCTGCCACTATGTTGTGTCTAGGTTTTTGTTATATGCCTATGAGACAACTGTGCAAAATTTTAAGTCGATGGCTGGGTAACACTATCAGTACCACAAACTGCCATGAATAAGAATATTAAAAAATAAAAAGGTTTACTAACAAAACACTGGACTAAAAACCCTGTGTTGCAGCAGTTTAGGAAAAGCACTTGATAAACATGACAAAAGTAGTGCAATTTCTGGATATAACAAGATGAAGCAATCAGTAACAAATCCAAGTAAATCCAACAAAACTGACTTCTAACAAAGCTTTGCTGCAGAATTCCCACATTAAAAAGGTTAGTGGTCATTTTTCGTTACAATGCCCTTACAGACTTCGCAGAAGCTTGCTTAAAAGTAAAAATGCCAAAAAAGATTATACGTTTGCCATTTCAGCCAAATGCACTATAATCCGATGCCCAGAGCAGTGTACAGTTTGGTGAAGTAGATGGTGCACAGTACACTGAACCGAAGTTAAAAAAAAAAAGAAAAAATTAAGCAATTACACTGGCTGTACACATCAACCAACAGTAAGCCACAGCTACTCTACCCCATGACCAGATTATTCATCATCTATGGGTTTTTCTTTACTCCTTTCTTTAGCTTTTTAGTACAACCTTGTCAAAGAAAGCAAAGAATGAAGAGCCTTTATTAGCTTGCAGTTTGTATGCGGATTTGGGGGGGGGCCTGATTGTCAGGGGAACAAAACAAAAAACTGCAGGTATGAGGCGCTTGCACATACCAATACAGCAGCCTTTAAAGCCTTCCTGTTGCAGAAGAAACTCTGCGGCTCTGACAGGCAAAGATTCTTTACTTCCTGACAGCAATGAAGCTTGCCCATCCTTCATACTAACACATTCTACTGGCCAATGTGGCTGTCCATTAGAATGAGTCACATGTGTAGGCTTGGAGCCAAACTCTCAACTATACCCGGCATATTGCAGCATTGGGTTGCCTGTCAAAATAGCCTGAGATTTGTAGTAAAAAGGAGGGTTTGAAAGACCGCTGCAGGTATGAAATGCACTTCACACCTGCAGCAGTCCCAAGTCTAGCCCCCCCCCAAAAAAAAAAGTCTCTTTGAAAACTATGGATATATGATGTATCTTGTAGATTTACTAAACACTTTGTTACTGCCCCTTCAGCTTACAAAATCAATGCACATTAATCACAATTTTAGGTCAACACAAAATGCTTTGCAAGTTGCTCTGTTCATTTTCAAAATGTCAGTTATTTTAAAAAAGGGACAGTGTAACATTTTCCAGTGCTAGATACTGAAAAACTAGACAATACATGGAATAAAACAACCCTGTAAATACCAACACTTGTCAGTGTCCAACATTTGAACATGTTCTTTACAACCCAATTGTCAACTTACAAAAAGATCAAATATGTTTTTCTTTATGAAAATGGCAGAATATTTTAAAAATACAACATAAGAATTTAAAAGATAAGCCACTAAAACGTGTCTGCACTTGATAATTGATATAAGTGGGAATTGAACAATGGACTGGAGCAGGGTATTTAGCATTAACACCAAAGGAGAGACAACACAAGTGCCCTACACACATGGGTACACACTGCAAGTTATTGCTGAGTGATTCACTGGCCAAGCAAAAATAATAAAGTCTTCAGCTAACAGACACACGCCAATATGGACTGGCAAATTTCCTGACTGTGACTACTACAGTTTTTTTAAACATCAAAAGTTGCACAAATGTTTTAGACAACACAGTTTAAGTTTTTTAATGGCAGGAAGGTGTAAAGGATTGCTCTCCACCTGGTTCCTACTTGCAGCAGATTCCATCTGTGATAGATGCTCAAGCATGAAGGGCATCTGCTTCTTTATACTTTGTCAAGTAAAGGAAACCGGTCAGCAGACTTTGCAGCATTGTGCATAATTATGTGACTACTCCAAAAACTAGCATGGTTTCTAGAGATGAGCAAGGATAAGGTTGGATGGGAGCCTTAGTTGTGATCAGTAGCCATCATGTCAAATTCCCCTTAAATCTTTATGGCCCCAGGTTGATTGCCTCAGCTTACAAACAAGAAGGATAAAAGCACATTCTAAAGGGATGAGTGATCAGAGAAATGACGTATTCGCAGCAGCTGAATGTGGCTGGCATATGCTGGGCTGTACCTTCCAGGACTGCTATAATCAGACGTGTTCACATATTTCCCAGGACTCCCTGTAATGGGGCTGCTCCTCCCAGGAGTGGAAAAGCCAAGGCCACCTGGGGAGTTAAAGCTACAGGTTTGAGACTTGTTTCTTCCTGATAAGACAGCAGGGCTTGGCCAGCTATAAGACAGTAAAGGAGAAAAAAAAAACAAAAAAAACATCAGCTAACAAAACTATTAGCAATGCACAATTAACCTCCCTGGCGGTATTCCCGAGTGTGGCTCCGGGTTAACTTTCAGTACCAAAAGCGGTAACCCCGAGCCGCACTCGGGATTTCCCTTCAATGTTACTCACCTTCCCTGCGCTCCCCCGCCGCCCTCCCCGATTTGTGCACGGCCGATTGCCGGCACTCGCCTTCCGGTTCCCTCCCTGTGAGCGTTGCAACGCAGGGGGGTGGAACCGGCGGCAAATTCAAAAGTGTAAAAACACTAAATGACATGATACAAAGCTGTGATCCTAACGGATTACACTGTATCATGCCATTTCAGCACAGGATTGCACCATGGCGTCCAAAACGTTTTTTTTTTTGCGCAAAAGCGCTTTTAGACGAACTGGAAAACTGGGTCAGCGAAACAGTTACTTGAAGAACTGAGCGATAGCGATTCGTGGGAAAATTCGTCATCAGGTACGGAAAGTGACGACAGCGACGATTCTGATGTCTTTCTGGCACATAGCTTGTGGAATTTGGGAAGAATATCAAATGATTCTTCATAATTTCCAACTGAGCTATGTGCCAGAAAGACATCAGAATCGTCGCTGGCGTCACTTTCCGTACCGGATGACGAATTTTTCCACGAATCGCTATAGCTCAGTTCTTTAACTCAGTTTCGCTGTCGCCGTTTTCCCGTTCGTCTAAAAACGCTTTTGCACAAAAGAAACGCTTTTTGGATGTCATGGTCGTTCTATATTTTCCAGGCACAAACTGGAAAAGCACAGGCAGGGCACTGGAAAAGTCACTAGGTGAAATGGCATGATACAGTGTAATCCGTTAGGATCACAACTTTGCATCATGTCATTGAGTGTATTTACACTTTTGAATTTGCCACCGGTTCCACCCCCCTGCATTGCAACGCTTGCAGGGAAGGGAACCGGAAGACAGGTGCAGGCATCGGCCGAGCACACAGCGGAAGGACGGCGGTAGGGGAGTTTCAAAATGTAAAACCGATGATTTCTATGCAAAACAATGTACTGCTTTTAGCACAGAAATCTGGACGTAATCAGACCGCCAGGGAGGTTAACAAAAGGCCAAAATAAACCTTTACACCGATTTCACAATACCTTTGTCTTTCTGTACTGGAGTAAGACAGAACATCTGTAATCCATCTGGAAATACTAGGGTATTTTTTAGCATCAATTTCCACCTTTTCCACAGCTGCTAAAACATCATTGTCTAGCTTGGAAGGTTCTTTCCTGAAAAATCGGCAAGATAATTATGCAACATCTACAGCTTGTGAAAATAGGACTGCAAATTAGAACATTTGTTGCAACGGAAAATGCTACTTGCCCAATGCTCTAGCAAGTAAAAGCTCAAGCTTTGCATTAAAAAAAAAAGAAAAACGCACTAACATAGTATGCCAAGTCGTTTATATATAAATAAAAAGAATTGGGATTTTTGTCTTACCCTAAAATCCTTTTCTCTGAAGTTCATTGACGGACACAGTCTCTGTTCTTCTTAACAGTAGGCTTACACTGCCCCCTACAGGAGTAGGGCACTAGGAAGAAAAAAAAAGTTCTGGCTATGCCTATGGGCAGTCCCAGGAGGTATATACTACCTCTCTCTGCTATAGGATGTCAGTTTTGTAACAAAGCAGTGTCAGAGAAAGCAATACCAACCCAACTCAAAATAGAAGGGCGGGTACTGCATCCGTCAAAGAACTTCAGAGAAAAGGATTTTACAGTAAGACAAAAATACAATTTTCTCTATCGTTCATTGACGGACACAGTCTGTTGTTCTTAATAACAGAGACGTCCAAAGCAGTGCCATAAAACATGAGGGGTGGGAACAGCAGAAAGCGATTTCCCAAGGCTGAATCATAGCCAACCAGGCAACATAGAGCTCATCAGAACAAGATGAGACCTACCAGAAAAAAAATTATTTTTGTAAGAACTTACAGTAAAATCCTTTTCTCTGAAGTCCATTGACAGCTGCAGCTCTAATGTTTCTTCACTATTGGGTTATGCGCCATCTACAGGCGTAGACTAGGCAGTGAAAAGTTTTCACTCGACACGCCTATAGGGGCTGTCCCTCACAACATAACCCCAGACACACTGTTCTCATATCAGTTTCGTAGCAAGCAATGAAAAGAAGACACAACCATCCCCAAAATAGAGGGGCGGGTGCTGCAGCTGTCAATGGACTTCAGAGAAAAGGATTTTAAGGTAATTTCTTACAAAAATCCAGTTTTCTCTATCGTACATTGACAGCCGCAGCTCTAATGCTTCTTCACTATTGGAACATCCCAAAGCAGTATAGGCATGAGGGATGTTAAGAACGCAACCAAAACTGTTAATGCATTTCCAAGGCTAAAAGGCTAAAAACGTAGCCAACTGGGTAACAAAAAGCTCCACCCGTATCAACAGGAGCTTGCCCCCAAAACAAAAATTCTGAAAAGAAATATAAAAACTGAGGCCATAGTTCCAGCAGGAAACCTTGGACCTGCTCCTTCACTAGGCAGCAAGAAACGGTTATGAGAGCACAGTGTGTCTGGGGTTATGTCGTGAGGGACAGCCCCAATAGGCGTGTCGAGTGAAAACTTTTCACAGCCTAGTCTACTCCTGTAGATGGCGCATAACCCAATAGTGAAGACCCATTAGAGCTGCGGCTGTCAATGGACGATAGAGAAAACATTAAACACACTCAAGGGACACTTAAACACCCTTAAATGGCAGCCTGCAAAACTTTGCGGCCAAAGGAGGCATCTGCAGATGCCAGCACATCCACCTTATAGAACTTCGTGAAGGTATGAACAGACGACCAGGTAGCCGCATTGCAAACCTGAACCACAGATGCCTGATGGCGAAAGGCCCAGGAAGCACTAAGCGCCCGAGTAGAATGCGCCTTAACAGGGAAAAGTGGAACCTGATCCTTAATTGAATAATGAATGTATGTATGTATGTATGTATTTATAAAAGTATGTTTATCTAATTGTGTATGAGGTCGGATGTCTGACACCTAGTGGCTGCTTCCAGGATGGCTACGGTCTTTTGTGGCTTAATATTAATTATCCAAGCCGTTGGGGTATAGGATAACTATAGCATTAGCCTCTCTCTCCTAATCTAAGGATAGTTCCCGAGGGTGCACAAACTATTATATAATGAGGTTGTCAAATATTAGAACACCACCAATCGCTTCCGCATTAGCCTTTCCGATGTAGAGAGGGAGGACGTTGCTAGGAGACTGGGGATGCTACCCTCACGAGAATGCCCGCACGCCGAATCAACTCCCCTTATGGGAGGGGATAATAGGGTACAGGAGACGCTACAGGTGCGTAAGGGCGGACGTATGGTAAATAAAAGCAGGGTCTAGACTGAACTTCCCCATCCCCACTGAAGAAGTCCCGCCCATAGGACGTAACGCGTACGGGGGAAGTCACATGACCCGTAGCCTACCAGGAAGTAAACGAACGAAGGCTGTGAGACCCCGACCTCGTCTGTATCGCTGTTTTACATGCTTGGAAACTGCTTTTAAAATGTAAGTGCAATATTTTTTGATTTAAAATAAATGTCTGCATATAACAGAGCACTTAGATCCTGTCTTCTCTTCTGGAATATACTTATACTGGTACTGTGTTGAAACCAGGAGAAAAGGAGGAGGATCCAGCATAGGTGTATTATACAAGGTGTATTGACCCTGTGGGGTCGCATCCTGGAGTTGAGAGGCAGAGAAAGCTGTGGTGGTGGGATCGAGCACTATCTATGTATCATTGCATGTTACAATACCATCACCTGGACTTCTGAATGCCAATTAGAATTCCCTACCAGTTTGCACTTTATATGGGACAATTTCTGATATTCCTATTTCGTTTTACGGATTATTGGACTATATTGTTTTATATGCTATACCATATATAGGATAATGGAATTTTATTGATATACGAGATAATCAAATATTTTTGATTATGCTTAAAAGGATTTAAGGATTACCTTTTAGTGCTTGGCTGCTGATCTGAATTAGCAATTAAGGTTCAACGCTGAATATTCTGTTTGTATTTACCTTAATTGAATAAGCATGCACAACTGTCTGTCGGATCCCCCAGGGGGACGCTTAGGGCGGTCCCACTCTGTTTTGACCATGTTGTCAAAATTCACAGGAAAGGGAAAAACCTTTGCCACTCTGGATGGTTTGAGAGTGTCAAACAATCTGTACCTCAGTCGCATCCCCCATTTTTAGGGTCTCGTGCACAGATACAACCAGTGCATCCACCAGCATCTTTTCTTGCGCAGTGGCAGAGGGGGAGGTGTCATCCTCACTATCAGAAGAGACAGGGCGCGAGGTTGAGGTTGTAGACTCGGCAGGGGGACCCACATCTGCAGTGGCTGAATCAGATTCAGAATCTGACCCATCAGTTGAGGCAGTGGTAGGCGAGGGGCGTTTTTTGGCACTTCGCTTCTTAAATGCCACCTTCACCCGAGACACAAAGGCACCCTCCCCCACAGTCGGCATTACGCCTGGTCCCAACCCCCGGGGGAAGCTTCAAGTGTCCCATAGCCCCAGTGAGGGGAGGAGGGGGACAGGTAAAGGGGAGGGTGCGTGACAGGACAGAGGGGAACCCGGGGGTCCGACTAGCCTAAGGAGGGGCCCACGTTCACCCCAAAACCCACCAGGGGGAGAGGGGGGGGGGGCAATTATTCACCATGCTTGGAACCGGCGGGCCCCATCTCCACCGAAGTAGGGGGGCTGTCGGCCAATAGGAACGCTGCGACGCAGGCCTAGACCCAGTCGTATGTGACTTGGCGAGGCGTTTAACTCGCAGGGCCAGTCCCCGTTTGTCGGGGCCAACCTAGCGCGGAGCTGGGGTCTGCGCACGCTCGCTGGCCGGCTGGGGTGACCACTGGATCTATATATCCAGCCCATCGCCCAGTACGGCTTAGAAACAAAACTTTTTGCCAGGACCAGATATCCCAGCAAGGAACTAGGTCCTTACTCCTGACTAGGCAGAAACAAAACTGACATCCTATGACAGAGGGAGTATACCTCCAGTGACTGCCCGTAGGCAGAATTTTTTTTTCTGCCTAGTGTGCTACTCCTGTAGGGGGCAGTATAACCCTACTTTTAAGAACAACAGAAACTGCGCACGTCAATGAACGATGGAGAAAGGAGGTTTTGTATGCATCATAAAACGTTATAAGTCTGGAGGGACACAAATCCTTTGACAGGTAATATGGCAGCCTATAATAAAAATTGACACTGGCAACATAAGAAAGGTAACCCCATCCAAAGTAGCACTAAAAGCATGAAAAACAGGGGAAAGAGGTGCGGGTCTCTCAATGCACTCCAAGTTTAAGGAAAATGCAAATATCCTATTTTCTTTTTTTTCCATTGGGAGAACATGAGAATTCTTAGACTGTAGGGACTTTCAAAAGCAGTCCAACAACAAGGTACGTTATCAAGCAGCAAATGCGATATGATCCAGAAACACAGAAAAGTGTCAATTTATATAAACATTACTTTTACGTCTTATTTATTTGGGAAGTAAAGCTAAAAGGCAAGTCGTTAAAAGTAAAAGACATGATACAACATACATACCCAAGTAGAAATGTTGCTCTATAACTTTGGTGTTTTAATGGCGTTTTCATAATTACTTGTGAAGCAGAAGATTCTGAACAGGAATTTGAGCGTGGCAGCTCATCCTTGTGTCCCAGAGGTGGTTTGCCTGAAAGGCATATATTGGAAAGGGCTTCACCAGCCTGCAACACACCTGAACTTTCTGTCCCAAACAATGAGCTTTTTGATTCAATGTCTGTATCATGAACATTCATTCTACTTTGCTTCTCTACAGCCGAACCTGTATGAGACACCTCACCATCTTCTTTCAGATTTGAAAATGACATTTTTTCAAACTCAGCCAAGAGATTGGACACCGGAGATAACATGTTCTCAAAATCCTGCTGATGCCTGCAGTCACCATGCTTGGATCCTTCATGAGGAGGACTACTGGGTATTGGGGTAGTGTCCATTATGCATTCTGGTGCTGTAATTGTCTCTAAATACAAACTCTTCTTCAGGGCTGCATTCTGTCTGTTTTTTATTTCTTCAAGACTTATTTCTTCCTCATCATCCAAGAATGCTCCCACAGAAACAGAATTGCAGCATTTTTTACTTTTTCCTGTAAATAAGGAAAGATAAGCTTAAAAAGAAATGCATTTACTGATCACACATTTGCTAATTTTTTTTACTATCAAAGCATGGTAAGAAGGGTATGTGACATGAAGGAGCAAGGTATTAGGAGTGCAGTCATATCAATGTTCTTGAACGCTGATCTGAAAGTAGATCGATAAGGCATTTTACCTTTCCTTAAAACAGTTTATTGCATGCGGTTTACAGAACCGTGACTCAGAAGTCGGCAACTGGGGGTGAGCAAACACACACACACACACACACCACAAATTTCCAGATTCAATCCTGTGGACATGCACTTGTTTGCATGTGTTCGTTACAATTGCATATTATTTGCCCAATGCCTACCTGTTGGAGATGGAGTTTTAAATCTGTTGCAGATTTCATGATCATGGTCAGTTTGCAATCTCTCACTCGCCTTCTTGCTCAGGTATTCCTCTAGCTTCCCCAAACCTTCCTGGGAAGAAAGATCAGCAAAACAACCTAGAAACTCCCAATACTCCACCCAAGGAACATCCAGTTCGTGAGCAAGCTCTCTGCAAGAGATCAAAAGTAGAGGGAACAACAGTATAGTGTAGAGCAGAACATGTACCAATGTAGCAGCCAATGTCATTTACTTACCAACAGTTTCTTAAGATAGCCATAATATGCACATATTGCCAGCACCCTCAAATCAAGTATGGTGTTCCAAGAAACCAATTGTTTGTGATCTGAAACACCTACTCAGTATAAGGTCTTATTTGTTAAAATGTAACAATTACCAGCCAAGTCCAAGAGACATTTTTCAGCCTCAAGTTTCAAAGAATCCACAACTTTATAATTTAATTCTGGTATGTCAACAATCCCAAAGTAAAATAGCCCACAAATATGTTTTCAGATTCTTGGCAGTACACCATTTTTTCCTCATGCAGGTTTCCAGACAGCGTTGTAACAGGATTTTCTGGAACCAAGAGGCATGCACCAATAGCCATCAGTTACCTGATACCAAATGCTTACAGTCACACCTGTGCAATGCAATGCATGCAATTCATTTCTAATTGCACTACCGTGTGATTGCTGCAATGGGCTTCTACAGGGCAGCCAATTAAAATGAATTGGCAGTCTTAAGAATACGCGTGCATTAATGCAAAACATCTGAGCAGACAGGTCTGAAAGGGCCCTAAAATGTACATTTTAAGTTTGCCACATATTTTCTAGGATTGTAGAAGTCAATCTTACCTCCCTACTCTTTCCTCGCCTCTTTCTGGATCAGTTTTTCTGATATTGTGAAACAATCCAGCCCTTTCCCGTGGTGGAGTCTTCCAAGTTTTTCTAAAGTCCTCAGCCTTAATATAAAAAAAAAAAAAAACAAATTAAACACTTTTCAATTTTCTTAGACACACACACACACACACACACACACACACACACACACACACACACACACACACCCGTTAAAAAGTTTGGGTCACTTAGAAATGTCCTTATTTTTGAAAAAAAAAAAATTGAATTTTTGTAAGAACTTACCGTAAAATTCTTTTCTCTGAGTCCTCTGACAGACGTAGCTCTGGAAGTTTCTTCACTAATGAGTTATATGCGCCCTCTTCAGGAGTAGTTAGGCAGTGAAAGCTTTCACTAGGCACGCCTTTAGGGGTCGTCCTAGCCACATGACCCCAGACACACCTGCTCATAGAATCAGTTTCGTAGCAAAGCAGTGAAGGAAAACATAACCAACCCCAATATTGAGGGGCAGGAGCTGCGTCTGTCAGAGAACTCAAATAATAATTTAACGGTAATGAAAGGTTGTATTAATATGCCTTATGATTTTTTAGATATATTTCGGTTTGTGCCCATTCTGTGATGAAGTGTAGGCCCTTGCATTTACATATTAACGAGCTGGCACTGACAGCCATTCATCCACCTTGGTCAGCAGACCGCTATGTTTTGCATTTAGACGACATGTAAACACCTGTTCATTCATTCATTGGGACACTTGACAAAGTTAAGTCTGCGCATGGAAATTAGGGACACCACCTAAACACATTTGACAATTGCTTGCATTAACACTTGACAGCTGAGTAGAGGAGGAACAGCCCTTGTCCACAAACACCATCTCAGACACAAATTATTATACGGGGACACCTCACATTGACACAAATGCAAGGCCCTTTCATGTATTGTTCTGTCTGATATGTAATTCGACTGATGAACTGTAAAACCGGTTTGGAGCAGTCTTTTCCTGCTCAACAAATATGCTTTAAATAGGAGCTTCACATTCAATAAAGTTAGTTGTGACTGCACGAAGTTTGAGTACGATGTGTCGTCATAACTCCCAGCTGGTTGGAGGGGAAATCCATTATCTATTGGGGGAAGTTAGCAACTGAAGGGCTGTAATATCATCGTGATTGCCTCCTGACGAGAATTGAGCTAACAGTTTTGGTGTCAGAAAGTGAGATCTGCCAAAAACAGTATGGGGTAAGTAATCATATTTTCTATTATTATTATTATTATTACTACCCTATACTGTCAGAGCAGATAAACGGTACCCAGTTAACCGCTAATTTTAGCAACTCCCGGGAATCTGAAATTCCCAAAGATGGGGTCTGGTACTCCAGCGCGTCTGAAGCGCCAAAGATAAAATGGGGTTTGGAACCCGGTTACAAAGCAGTACTGTGTGTGATGGTGGATTCCCCCTCCAAAAACCTTGTATATATTTGTATAGACACTTAAGTGTATTTAGTCGTTATATAAGATTGCATGCCATTGTATAGATGTATGTGGAGATTGTATGTGATATTAAGCTGAGCTTGAAGGTATAGTCTTGCCCACCAAGGATAGTTAATCAGCAGACCATGAGTTGGATATGTATAAATCTGATTATTTAGGCGCAGCAAACCACATAAATTGGGAAACTAGGTTTTTCCAATAAAGTATAAAACACTGATGTCACTACCCATAGAGATATAAACCTTCAAACTCAGCTGATCTCACGTTGTATTCTGAGCTTAAGATAATGGGAAATTTTCAAGGTAAGGAGAATTCCGAGAAAATGATGAAATTTACGTTTAGGAAGATTGTATGAAAATTGTATCGTGTATGGGCAACCTTAGATCCATGAATCGTTATGTTGTGTTCGTTTTAACACTGTCCCTATAGGTGCTGCTGTATCAACAAAGCATTTCATAACATTGAATGAATGTTGGTTGCATAATAATTTGTTTTGTGGTTATTACTTATGTTTTAAAAGTGATGTGATTTTGCCGTACTATGCTGGTCATGGCAGCTTTTAGAAGCAAGGAAATATATATATTTGGTGTGTAAAGTGTGACCTTAAGGACTAAAATTGTATTTCTATCCTTAAAAATCGTAAGCAATTTTGAAACTTTCATCATTAAGGTTTTGTGTCACCAACTTTTCTTTCTTCACTGGCTTTTTAAAAAAAAAAAATATATATATTTTCTAAGTGCCCTTTTAGCAAACAAACCCCCCTCCCCCCCCCCCACCTCTTTCGGTCTGTGACACAGGTAATAGAAAGAAGAACTGTAAACAGCTGTATTGTCATACAAATTAACGATCAGTTTTGCCTTGTAGAGAAAACAAGTTTTAAGGAATGTTCCGAATTGCTAAAGAATGGGTGACGTATGGGTTCTTGTATTTCAAATGAGAAATTACTAATGTTTTGAGCTGCTCATTTTTTTTTTTTTTTTTCAACCATGGTGAACAATAATAATTTTTTTCTTTAAGTTTATGGTATACCATAATAATAACAAAAAAACATAGAAATCCATGTGGTAATAATTAAATTGACGTCAACAATTTTTGGTATTAGAAAAGTGCACTGTTAGGAAGAAAAATGTTTGATATGCTTACTGTATGCTCAATTCCTCTAACCGTTGGTTTATTTTTAGGAGGAAAAGTAAAATGTTTTGTTACTAAACCTTTCTGATGCTTATTCCTCAGATAAGTGAAATTTGAGATTTTCAGAACGACCAAGCACAGCCTTCAACAACAACCAACCTCATGGGAGTATTGTTTCCAAATAGATTTTTTCCTGATTGATTAGACTGTTTTTATGGGTGTTAGAAAGTTTTTATTTATTGGGTGTCAGAAAGTTTTTATTTATTGGGTGTCAGATATTTGATGTGTTCTAATTTGACATATATGAGCTCTGGCATAAATGAGGTGCTATGCTTTAGATAATTAAGCATCTCTGGTCTTTTTTTTAGAGTTTTCCTTTGGTATATTGGTACATACTTTTGTATTCTGGTGCTAAACACTAATTTTTGAATTTATGCACTTATGCTTTTACTACCTTTTCTCTTGACAAGATTATTGGTATGGGATAATGTGCTCAGGCAGATACTGTAGTACTACTCTTATATTATGATCTTGGATACAAATGAAATTTTACAGATTTGTGTACATATACCATATGTAGCTCTGGAAACTAGTGAGCTGATTGTCATTTATATGTCACAGCACGTTATCAGATGTGCAGTATGTGAAATCTGTATTGTTAAATAGTAGAATAGAAAGCTGTCATTCAAAAAAAAAAAAAAAAAATAGGATGGAAGTGGTTGGCTTGTTGATAGTATGCTAAGAATTAAAATTAATTTATGCCAGCGTTACTACTTTGATAAAATTTTAAAGGTAAACCTCCTGCGGTGAATTCAATTAGTTGATCTCTTTTCATCCTGAAAGTGACTCACTGCCGAGGTTTTGCATATGAATGGTTCTTGAAGTCAGATTTTGTGTCTCCAGGGCCATTTGGTTTCAATTTCCTGTTCAGGTGTCACCAAGCAAACTGTGCAATCACTTATAGATTTATGTCTGCATGAGTACTGACTTCTAGCTGTTTTGTGTGTCTCTATGTGTCCATGTACACAAGACAGCTTGAATTTCACTCCCTGTTGTTCAGTGATCACAGCATCTTAGCCATGCAAGGGATACTCAGTTCTAGGTAGCTTCCTGCTTGGGTGAGTCAGAGGACTGCAATTTAACCCATCTCCACCTTTGGAGGAATACAAGGCAGTTCAACCCCTCCAAGGGTCCTCACCATTGTTGCATGTGTAGACATGCTGTGTTCTCCCACAACAGTGCCATTAAGTATCCTTCCTGTTACCTGCCTTCCTGTAGGCCCTAAACCTCAGTGCTGCGAGTAGTTTCACTAGCATTTATTTTTTGCTGCCTGTCTATAGGCCAGACGCCAAGTGGCGCAAAATACTCCTGCCATTCTTGTAAAACTTGTATTTTTGTCTCTGTACTTACCTGCTATTCTTGCTAAAGTCAGAATGACTTCAGACCCGTCTCAACCCCATGAGTCCATTTATTCTCATATCTAGAGATTTTGCAAGAGGAAAATGTGGCAGAATTAATTAATTGAAAAATTAAACAGTGATTATGGTGATCTCTCGCTCTCGTTTCCTTTGCCAACAGGTGCACCAACCCACCCATTCAAGCCTGGTGACAGAATCCTGGTGAAGGCCCCTCCATAAGCTGACGTCGCTAGACCGATCCTACGGACCCCCTGCAATAGTTCAAGCAGTGACCAGAACAGCGGTACTGACAGACGACTCCCCGGTTTGGATCCACGCATCGCGACTGAAGGAAGCCCCACCCCTGGACCCCACGACGACGGATCAGAGATTGTGACGCGCACCAGACGAATTCCAGTTGGATCCAGACAGACGCATTGGTACAATGCCAACGGACACCCCTACTCCTGTAAAACTTCCCATTTTTGCAGCAGTGGTACTGTTTACAGCAAGCTCAACACTAGTAGCCTCTGTTTGGTTACTGGCAACATGTGCTCACCACCCTGAGAACCTCTCCTCATTTTGCCCTTCCTCACCCCAGGAAAGGAGAGAGACACGAGACATTCATGTCTCCACTTTACAGTCAAAGTCAAGCCGATTGGACACAAAGGACATTGTTTTTTCGTTATAGCCGCCAGGGACATGGTCTGACCGCTCTGAATGAGGGTTGAAAGGAAATTTTTTTCCTCTCATTAAAAACGGGAGGTTTATTTTTTGCCCTTTCCTGGAAAAGGCCTTAGGACATGTTGAAAAATCACATGCCATCGTCAACAGGTGGTATGTGCTGCCATGGTCTATTTGTAGTGACTTTATCGCCATAATAATGGAGTTGGATTTTTCAGGCCATGGACTCTTGCAAGCTATGGCCCTCCCCATTGAACATGTCTGTTTTGATTTGATAGAATTCTAAGAAGTTATATCCCTATGTGCACACAACCAAGTCACCAGCCTACATACACCTTGGAATAATGTCACCTGTTTTGTGCTATTCAGAGACTCTAAGTGATCCCACCGTTATGAATAAGCTGGGATCAAAGGTTGGGTTGAAAGGTTGTATTAATATGCCTTATGATTTTTTAGATATATTTCGGTTTGTGCCCATTCTGTGATGAAGTGTAGGCCCTTGCATTTACATATTAACGAGCTGGCACTGACAGCCATTCATCCACCTTGGTCAGCAGACAGCTATGTTTTGCATTTAGACGACATGTAAACACCTGTTCATTCATTCATTGGGACACTTGACAAAGTTAAGTCTGCGCATGGAAATTAGGGACACCACCTAAACACATTTGACAATTGCTTGCATTAACACTTGACAGCTGAGTAGAGGAGGAACAGCCCTTGTCCACAAACACCATCTCAGACACAAATTATTATACGGGGACACCTCACATTGACACAAATGCAAGGCCCTTTCATGTATTGTTCTGTCTGATATGTAATTCGACTGATGAACTGTAAAACCGGTTTGGAGCAGTCTTTTCCTGCTCATCAAATATGCTTTAAATAGGAGCTTCACATTCAATAAAGTTAGTTGTGACTGCACGAAGTTTGAGTACGATGTGTCGTCATAACTCCCAGCTGGTTGGAGGGGAAATCCATTATCTATTGGGGGAAGTTAGCAACTGAAGGGCTGTAATATCATCGTGATTGCCTCCTGACGAGAATTGAGCTAACAGGTAAGTAATTACAAAAATGTAATTTTCTCTTACATTCTCTGACAGACGCAGCTCTGGAAGTTTCTTCACTAATAGGAGTCCCATAGCAGTGTATGCATGAGGGGTGGGAAGAACGCAACCAACAACTTAACATTTCAACAAGGTAAAAAAAAAAAAAAAAATTAGCCAACAGGGCAACAGAAGCTCAACCATTTCAACAGGAGGAGCTTACACCAAAACAAAAATTCACCCCTGAAAGAGAACACTCAGTCTCTTCGTCAAACAGCAGCCTGCAAAACCTTGCGGCCAAAGAAAGCATCTGAGGATGCCATCAAATCAATCTTGTAGAATTTTGTAAAAGGTGTGTACAGACGACCAGGTCACCGCTTTACAAACCTGAGCCACAGAAGCCTGATGGCAAAAAGCCCAAGAGGCACTCAGCGCTCAAATAGAATGCGCCCTCCCAGGGAAAGGAGGAACCTGACCCTTCAATGAATAGGCCTGAACAATAGTCTGTCTGATCCATTTTGATATGGTTACAGCAGACGCAGCCGAACCCTTACGAGATCCCTCAGGAAGGACAAACAGGGAATCAGACGTCCGAAAGGATTCAGTGGCCGACAGGTAAACCATGATCGCCCGAACCACATCCAGCGAATGTAGGGCAAATTCTCTAGAATGCTTGGGCTTCGTACAGAGCGAAGGCAACACAATATCCTCATTCAGGTGGAAAGCCGACACCACCTTCAGGAGAAAAGATTGGTTAGGTCTAAGAACAGCCTTATCCCTATGAACGACCAGATAAGGCAAATGGCAGGACAGAGCCGCCAATTCAGACACCCTGCGAGCAGAGGTGATAGCTACCAGAAAGACAACTTTGAGACAAAGAAAGGCAGAGAAATTTCTCTAATATTTTCAAAGGGAGGTCGTTGTAGAACAGACAAAACCAAGTTCAGATCCCACGGAGGTAAAGGGGACCTCCTTGGGGGAGCTAGATGACGCACCCCCTGAATAAAGGTGCGATTAAAGGAGTTAGTCGCCAAGGGACTCGTGGCGTCGG
Source organism: Pelophylax lessonae (assembly GCF_965119305.1). Taxonomy (NCBI): domain Eukaryota; kingdom Metazoa; phylum Chordata; class Amphibia; order Anura; family Ranidae; genus Pelophylax; species Pelophylax lessonae. The sequence goes on along the minus strand of NC_138768.1, from coordinate 258,634,457 downwards.
CCAGAGATCTTGAGCCCTGGCCACAAACCGCTCTACTTTTCTGTTTTGACGAGATTCACCTCCGGAGTTCCCCATTGGGCACACAGGAGGCGAAAGACCTCCGGATGCACGGACCATTCCCCCTGATCCAGAGTCTGACGACTCAGGTAATCCGCCTGCCAGTTCTCCACCCCTGGGATGTGGACTGCAGAAAGACGGAACGTGCGTCTCGGCCCAGGTGAGAAACTCGGCCACTTCCTTGGCCTCCTGAGCACTCTTGGTGCCCCCTTGGTAATTGATGTAAGCCACAGCCGTGGCATTGTCAGCTTGAACTTGAACCGGGAGACCCTGTAACTGAGGCCCCCAATGGAGCAGGCAGAGCTTGATCGCCCTGAGCTCCAGGACATTGATCGGTAGAGATGACTCCGTCGACCATGTTCCTTGGACAGAGTGTACAGTACTCCACCCCAGCCCATCAAGCTAGCATCCGTGGTGATCACCGTCCACAACAGCGGCTGAAAGGACCTGCCCTGGATCAGAACGGGCAACAGAAGCCACCACGAGAGCTCTGACCGAGTAAGACGGCTCAGACAAATCATCCTGTCCAAATACTTCGGATCCTTGTTCCACTTGGCAAGAATCTCTGCTTGCAGAGGTCTCGTATGAAATTGGGCAAATGGGGCCGCTTCGAAGGCCGACACCATCAGCCCCAGAGCCCTCATACAGGTCCTCAGAGAGGAGAGATTGTTGTCCTTCAGGATCCTGATCTCGCCCTGCAAGGTCCAGAGCTCCGGGAGAAAGACCCTCGCTTGAGCAGAGTCTAAGATCATGCCCAAATAACTCAGTCGTACTGGCGGAGTCAGCACAGATTTCAGGAAGTTGATGGTCCACCCGAAGCGTCTGAACTGTGAATGCCAGGTTGCCTAACAGGGTGACAAGAGCTCGCCCTTAACAGATCGTCCAGATAACCGAGGACGGCAATCCCCATCTTGCGGAGCAAAGCAAACACCGGGGCCAAAACCTTGGTGAAGACCCTGGGTGCGGAGGCTAGACCAAAGGATAATGCCACAAATTAATAGTGCTCCTCAGCCACCGTGAAACAGAGATACCGTTGGTGGCCCTCGTAAATAGGGATGTGCAGATACGCATCTTAAATCAATGGAGGCCAGAAAGTCTCCTTGTTGTAAAGATGCCACCACCGACCGGATGGATTCCATTCCGAAACTTCTGTACCCGCACAAAGTGGTTCAGCGATTTGAGGTTCAGGATTGGACGCACCTTGCCCTCCTTCCTGGGCACCGTGAACAGGTTAGAGTAAAAAACCTGAAGCCTGTCCGGCTGAGGAATCGGGACAATAACACCTTGTGTAAGGGGATCCTGCACTGCCTCCCTGAGATCGGCCAAACGATCCAGAGACAGACGGAGATTTGATGAGAAGAACCTGTGTGCTGGGCGAGACCGGAATTCAATCATGTACAGAGTGCTGAAATCTGTTTGGCAGTGAAAGTGAGTGTCACAGGGGGCCGCATATACCAGCCGGATTAGTAGGAAAAATCTGCATACCAGGTCTCCCACAGAGGGTAATAGGCCACCAAATCTTTAGGTTAAACCTGTAATAACCACTTGCTGACCGCCTGCCACAGATATACTGCGGCAGGCTGGCTTGGCTGCGTGAATTGCCATACCTGTACAGCGGTCCCGTGCGGGGCTAAAGGGGGGGGGGGGTTGTCCTCCATTCAGGCAGATACAACTGTCCAAATCACAACGGCGACTGGTGTTGAGAAGCCTGTGTCCACAAATACAACCTTAACATGGGAGGGGTGGACTTAACGACCAGATGATGGCGCCATACTTAGTTGCCCGTAAGGCCAGACGCTGGTACAAAAAAAGTGTCTGTATACTTATTTCAATTGGCTCTGCTAAATGCTTATGTGCTAAACAAAGCGTCAGGAAGAAATAGATCCTTCCTAAAATTCCAGGAAGAGATCATCACAGCCCTTCTGTATCCAGAAGGTGCTGTGGCCTAAATTCACTATTAAGATGCAGTGAGCCGGTTGCATGAGAGGCATTTTCCGGATGTCCTCCCTAGTACCCCTACCCAGACACCCCAAAGAGGATGTCGTGTCTGTAGGAAACGCGGATTTAGGCGTGACACCGTTATTTTTGTCCCTCCTGTCCTGGTCAGCCTGGTCTATGCATCGGAGACTGTTTCCGTCGCTACCACACACTAGTAGAGTGTTAATATAGGGTACAGCACGGCACAGTCTAGGGCACATTTTCCCACACAGGGTCTTGAAAAATGTTAGCTATCCCATTTTCAGAGATCCTAGCCTGGAACAGTTTTTTTACAGTTACAAAAAATAAAATAAAAAGTTACAAAAAGTAAAAAAGCCAAACACTTGCCGTTTTATTGAGTTAATTTTCTGTTCTTACTCTACTTTTCTACTCTTTCTACTTTTACTGTACTTTACAATATACTGTAAGGTTTTATTGTTAACCATTGTTTGCTTTGCAGGTACACCCATCAGCTGCAGCACTGATTTGTTTATTCTGACAGCAACAGCGTTTGCTCTCACCATATATGTAATCAATGATTGTAGCGCTGTAGAAAGCGATTTCACCACCGCAGTTAAAAAGAGCATATATGGCTATATTATATATATATATATATATATATATATATATATATATATTTTTTTTAACACTTTTCTTGGCAGCAGGTTCCTCCAATCGCATCAATCGATGTGGATGAAGAAATCTCTAGGTTCTTTTTTTCCTTCAGCTCAAAAGGCTGAGTGAAAAAAACAAAAAAAAAAAACAAGCACAAAACATTGCATGTATGCTCATCATTAGAAGTGGGTGGATGCTGGGAGGTCTAATGGTGGGAATGCCACACACTTTCTGGTATCGTTTTCTACAACCAGTTTTCATGTTAAAGCAATCCACCAGATAATTACCCGCTAGACTTCTTTTACAAGCAGTGGAAGAAAAAAAAAAGCCCAATTTTTATTTTTTTTTTTACACAAAGTAGTCACTTAAATGATATATTGTTCAAACAGGACATGGCTATGTGAAATGACACCCAGTATACATTATGCTGCTTTTCCCAAATACAGGGATACCACATGGGACTTTTTGGCAGTCTAGCCGTGTACACGACCCCTGAAAACCAATCACTGCCTTCAGGCTTTCTAAGGCCATAAATTGTTGATTTCACTCCTCACTACCTATAAGTTTCGGAGGCCATGAAATGCCAAGATAGCACAAAATGACCCCTTTTCGGAAAGTAGACACACCAAGGTATTTGCTAAGAGGCATGGAGTGTATTTGCAGCTCTCATTTGTTGTGGAAAATGAAGAAAGCAAAAGGAAATATATGCTTTTTTTTTTTAAATCTATCAGAGATGTAGCTAAATACATTTTGGCCTAAATGATTGACCGTATTGAGTTTATTGGATATTTGAGAAAAAGTAATTTTTTCTTTTTTTGCGATATAAACGAAAAAGACTGAAATTTTTGAGAGAAAAAAAAAAAAGGAACAAGGAGGTGACCAAATACCATCAAAAGAATGCTCTATTTGTGGGGGGAAAAAAAGAATGTAAATTTGGTTTGGGTAAAGCATTGCATGACTGCCTGGTCATTAAGGGGGCAAATCCTTCTGGTCCCGAAGTGGTCAACAACAGCATCATATAAAAAAAGGCCCAGGGGTATTTTTAACAATTAAACTCACAGACTGTCATGGCGTAGCTTCTATAGTTTACTTACATATGCCATAAATGACAGAGACCTAAAAGGCCAGCAATTTCCACTAGATGGCCTTCAAAAGCACTGCTCATTTAAAGAGGAAGTAAACCCTCTTCTGCAACTTGTACCTATAGGTAAGCCTATGATATGACTTACCTATAGGTACTGTAAATATCTCCTAAACATGCACCGTTTAGGAGACATTTACTTTGCATGCAGGAAGTGACATTCCTTCAAAGCCCCGTGCCGTGACTGGTGGGAGTGACGTCATCGCGGCTCCAGCCAATCAGATGGCCGGATGCCGCAAACCCGGAAGAAGGGTGACCAAACATGTCACCCATGAGACGGGCGAGCAGGCAGCACCGTGAGGCTTCCTTCTAAGGTACGTATTACATAATGAGCTAGTATGCATAGCATATTAGCTCATTATGTGTTTGTCTTTCAGGTGTTCGTTTAAAAAAAAAAAAAAATTCTGAGGTTTACAACCTCTTAAATACGGTCACTCTGATAACCTCTTAATATGCATCAAACGACCAGGCTTTACTGATCCTTAGGTAACTTCAGGGCTATATAGAAGAGAAAGGCAACAAGTAATGTAGGAGGTAGCTTACTCCCAAATCGAGTATCTCAGATTCAATAAAGCCCCTCCTCTCTCGCTTTTTCAAAGGAGGCCTTTTTAAATACCTGCGCTCGCTGAGTGACAAAACAAAAGTTCCTGGTGCTCCAGCAGACAAACCGGATATAAGTGAGCCTCTTTACACCCCACCCCCACAGATGTCAGTGCAAGATGCGGACCCAAGGCCAGTGATTGCGCATGCTTGGTGCAGAGCCCAGCAGCTGCATGTACAATCCCCAAACCGAAGCCTCTCCCAAAGAGGTGCGGCCTCACAAGGTGTCCATGCCAGCCTAGATTACAGGAAGCAGAGTTGGGGAGGAGGAGATGCAACTGGGTCGGGCCTTCAAACTAGTTGGAGCAGCAGAGGAAAAAGGGGGGCTCCGCCCACACAATACCCCTGAAAGGGTGGCATCCAGGTCACCACAATTCGAGCACCAGCTAGTTAGACAGCACTCAGCCTGATGGTTTCCACGGGCATCAATAAGGGGACCCAAAGCCACACAGACCGTCCCCACCAGCAGGTACCCAGTCCCCCATAAGAGACCCAATGATGAAGGAAAAAATAAAGCTGTTGAGTACTGTGTATTGTGATGTAAGAACTCTGCATGAGAGATTCGTGCAGCTTCATCAAAACTGTAAATCAAAAAATACCTAAGGATAAAGATATTACAAAAACAACACACAATTTACATGTATTGCGACATTTGCAAGGAATAAATACGAACATATTACTTCGAAATATCACATTTTTGCAGGAAAATTGGTGGTGGATACGGTAAACCATCAGTACCTAGACAAATGAGGGAAGGAAATGGTGAAAATCTACATATTCCAAGTAGGGGGGGGGGGTTTGTTTTTACAAGAAGGGTTTGTAGCCAATTCCTTTGTTTAATCCAGGATTTTTCATAGTCTGTAGGGAATATATCCATTGGGTCTCAATTTGTAGTAATCCCCCCCCCCCCCCCAATTCTGTTCTAATGCATAAAAACCAATAGAATGGATATTAAATTGGTGATATAGTCCTACATGTCTACTGATAGGCGTTTCCATTTTTTTATTTTTAATCAGGGATGTATGGTCTCTGATTCTTTTGAAGAAAGGGCACTTGGTTTTTCCTATATAGAACGCATTACATTTGCATTTCATGATATAGACCACACCTATTGTCTGTTTTCTTGAGCGCTTGTATGTTATTTCTGGATAAGGTTTAACATTTTTGGATCTTTTGATCCGAAGTAAAAAAAAAAAAAAAAAAGAAGAAGAAGAAACCAATATTTGTTATACAGTGGATACGGAAAAGTATTCAGACCCCCTTAAATTTTTCACTCTTTGTTATATTGCAGCCATTTGCTAAAATCATTTAGGTTCATTCTTCTTCCTCATGAATGTACACATAGCACCCCATACTGACAGAAAAACACAGAATTGTTGACATTGTTGCAGATTAAAAAAGAAAAACTGAAATATCACATGGTCCTAAGTATTCAGACCCTTTGCTGTGACACTCATATTTAACTCAGGTGCTTTCCATTTCTTCTGATCATCCTTGAGATAGTTCTACACCTTCATTTGAGTCCAGCTGTGTTTGATTATACTGATTGGACTTGATTAGGAAAGCCACACACCTGTCTATATAAGACCTTCCAGATCACAATGCATGTCAGAGCAAATGAGAATCATGAGGTCAAAGGAACTGCCTGAAGAGCTCAGAGACAGAATTGTGGCAAAGCACAGATCTGGCCAAGGTTACAAAAAGATTTCTGCTGCACTTAAGGTTCCTAAGAGCACAGTGGCCTCCATAATCCTCAAATGGAAGACGTTTGGGACGACCAGAACCCTTCCTAGAGCTGGCCGTCCGGCCAAACTGAGCTATCGGGGGAGAAGAGCCTTGGTGAGAGAGGTAAAGAAGAACCCAAAGATCACTGTGGCTGAGCTCCAGAGATGCAGTCAGGAGATGGGAGAAAGTTGTAGAAAGTCAACCATCACTGCAGCCCTCCACCAGTCGGGGCTTTATGGCAGAGTGGCCCGACGGAAGCCTCTCCTCTGTGTAAGACACATGAAAGCCCGCATGAAGTTTGCTAAAAAACACCTGAAGGACTCCAAGATGGTGAGAAATAAGATTCTCTGGTCTGATGAGACCAAAATAGAACTTTTTGGCCTTAATTCTAAGCGGTATGTGTGGAGAAAACCAGGCACTGCTCATCACCTGTCCAATACAGTCCCAACAGTGAAGCATGGTGGTGGCAGCATCATGCTGTGGGGGTGTTTTTCAGCTGCAGGGACAGGACGACTGGTTGCAATCGAGGGAAAGATGAATGCGGCCAAGTACAGGGATATCCTGGACAAAAACCTTCTCCAGAGTGCTCTGGACCTCAGACTGGGCCGAAGGTTTACTTTCCAACAAGACAATGACCCTAAGCACACAGCTAAAATAACGAAGGAATGGCTTCACAACAACTCCGTGACTGTTCTTGAATGGCCCAGCCAGAGCCCTGACTTAAACCCAATTGAGCATCTCTGGAGAGACCTAAAAATGGCTGTCCACCAACGTTTACCATCCAACCTGACAGAACTGGAGAGGATCTGCAAGGAGGAATGGCAGAGGATCCCCAAATCCAGGTGTGAAAGACTTGTTGCATCTTTCCCAAAAAGACTCCTGGCTGTATTAGATCAAAAGGGGGCTTCTACTAAATACTGAGCAAAGGGTCTGAATACTTAGGACCATGTGATATTTCAGTTTTTCTTTAATAAATCTGCAACAATGTCAACAATTCTGTGTTTTTCTGTCAGTATGGGGTGCTATGTGTACATTCATGAGGAAGAAGAATGAACTTAAATGATTTTAGCAAATGGCTGCAATATAACAAAGAGTGAAAAATTTAAGGGGGTCTGAATACTTTCCGTACCCACTGTATATAGCGTTATCCTTCTGATGTCTACTGTATCTAGTTAGGATTCTGGTTGTTGTAGATTGTGTTTCTCTCTTGGGCTTGTAAATGACAACCTGTCCTGGGCCTTAACCCTGTTAAAGGCTTTCTTGAGGCTGGTTTTACTAAAGCCTCGTTCCAATAGAAATTTTTGCAGGGCGTTAGCCTCTCTTTGAAAATCTGTCCATGGTACAATGTAGTTTGCTCCTCAAAAACTGACTAGAGGGAATACTAACAACTAAAGGCTTAGGGTGTGAACTTGTCGCATGTAATACAGTGTTGCCTGATGGTTTTCTATATAATGTGGAGCAAAGGAAGCCTTCCTCATTAATAAAGAGCTCCATAACTAGCAAAGTAATCCTCTCTTGGTGGAAGTTGTGTAAATTTTAGATTCTAGGTTTGGCATTCCAAATTTTTCAAAAATGATATCAGGTCATCCTTTGCTCCTGCCCATATCAAAAAGATATCTATGTAACGATACCATGATACTATATTGTTCAATGCATCCATTTGTTTGTCATAAGAAAAGAGCTCACGCTGCCACCCCCCAGGTACAGGTTCCCATATGAGGGACAAAAGGAGAGAAAATGCAGCGCCTTCTAAGTGCAACAGAACGATGATTTAATATGATGTATATATAAAAAAAAACTCACAATGGAAAGCTTATTAACCACTTCCGGACCGCTTACTGTACTTGTACTGTACTGCTGGGGGCAGCTAGGGGGCGAGCGCGCGCCTTCGCCCGCGCGCTCCCACCTAGCCGATGCGGGTGTCAGGCGGTTCCGGCTGCTGCCGACACCTGCGATCACTCCCTGCTGAGAGAGGACGGTCGGCTGTTGTAAACACAGTCGACCGTTCTTCTCACTGAAATGATCACAGAGCCCATGTGATCCTTCTATATAGGATCACATGTCTCTATGGTCATTTCAGAAGCCACGACCCCCCCCCCCCAGTTAGAATCATCCAGCTAGGCTCACATTTAACCTCATCAATCATCCACAGGGTTAACCCCTTCCCTGCCAATGTCATTATTACAGTAAGTGCATATTTTTACCACAGATTACTGTAGTATTGTCACTGGTACCCCCAAAAGTGTAAAAAAAAATGTCAGTTAGGGGTCCAATCTGTCCGCCGCAATGTTGCAGTCCCGAAAAAAAAAAAAAAAAAAAAAAAAAAACAAAAATGACAAATCTTTCCTGTAGTTAGTAGATGCGACAACTTTTGCGAAACCAATCAAAATACGCTTATTGCGATTTTTTTTTTACCATGTAGCAGAAAACAAATTGGTCTAAAATGTTAAAAAAACTTACCGTTAGTGTACTGGTTAACGGCCTCTCTCTTAATCCTTCCAGGACGGCCTACATATGAGAGATTGTGGCTCGGCCTCACAGGAAACACAACTAATTTGCAGCTGTTAAAAAAGGTCCCAACCATCCTTGAGCTTCAGTAATAGAAAAGTACCTTTCCAACCGAATTTTCAAGGGATACAGTTATTCAATAACATACAGCTACACATATATACATATAGATATATATACATTTTTATCTCACCACCATCTTGGGCGGGAAGTAGGCCGGCCGTCCTGGAAGGATTAAGAGAAAGGCCGTTACCAGTACACTAACGGTAAGTTTTCTCCTTTCATCCTTCCAGGACGGCCTACATATGAGAGGATAATAAAGGAATCCATACTGGCCTACCTTAGGGCGGGACCGCTGCCTGTAAAACCTTTCTGCAAAAGGCAAGGTCTTGTTGTGACAGTACTTCCACACGATAGTGCTTTAGGAAGGTATCTTGGCTGGACCAGGTGGCTGCATGGCGGATCTGCTCCCAGGATGCTCCGGATTTTTCGGCCCAGGAAGTTGCCATGCCCCTTGTGGAATGTGCCTTAAGATTTGTTGGTGTGGGGGTACCCGACACCTTATATGACATACCAATGGCTTGTTTAATCCACCTAGAGATCGAGGGTTTTGATGCTTGTAATCCCCTCCTTGGTCCAGAATGTAGAACCAATAGGTGGCTAGATCTCCTAAAGCCCTTGGTTCTTTCTAAATATGCTAGAAGGCACCTTCTTACATCTAAGCAATGGAATTTTCGTTCTTTTGCACACTTAGGTTTTTCACAGAAAGCTGGGAGAACCATCTCTTGATTCCTGTGAAAGGAAGACACTACCTTGGGTAGGTACAGTGGGTCTGGTTTAAGAATCACCCTGTCTTGGAGAATTCGCATAAAGGGTTCCTTTATGGATAAACTTTGTAAATCTCCCACTCTCCTGGCTGTGGTGATTGCTAACAGAAAGGTTAACTTAATTGACAAAATGTTTAAACTAATTTTGTTCAAAGGTTCAAATGCTTCACTAGATAATGTCTCTAGTACTAGCGTTCGGTTCCAAACTGGAACATTAGTTCTGTTAATTGGAGATACTCTTCCCCGAGCAAACAGAAACCTTTTAATTAAAGGCTCTTTGGCCAGACTTTTGTCTAAAAAAAACAGAAAGTGCTGCTACCTGTACTTTAAGGGTGTTCACCGCCACCCCCTTATCTACCCCATCCTGTAAAAAATCCAGAATCATCGGGATTGAGGCAGAGGAATCTTTCTTCTGACTCTGCCAAGTACAGAATGTTTTCCAGATTTTGGAATAAATTTTCCTAGTTACTGGCTTTCTACTTGAAAGGAGGGTCTCAATGACTCTGAGCATCCCTTTTTCTTTTAAGATTTGGCGTTCACTACCCAGGCTGTTCGCTGAAAGAACTGCGGTCTGGGGTGAATCAGAGGTCCTTGTAGTAACAGGTCTGGAACTTCTGGTAGTTTCCATGGTGCTGTCACTGATAGGGATACCAAGGTTGCAAACCACGTCCTCTTTGGCCACCCAGGTGTGACCAGGATGAGGCGTCGTTGCGGCCATCCGCTGAGTTTCTGCAGAACTATCGCAATTAGATTCTGTGGGGGAAAGGCATAGGCTAGCCTGAAGGGCCAAGGTTGTGCTAGAGCATCCAAGTCCAGCATGCCCCTCTGTTTTGTCAGAGAAAAGAACTGTCCTACTTTTCGGTTCTGCCGAGTGGCAAACATGTCCACTTCTGGCTGACCAAACTTTTGGACTAGGCGTTGAAAAATTATGGGGTTCAGTTCCCATTCTGCCTGTTTGATGTGATGACGACTGAGGAAGTCCGCTTGCCAGTTGTCCTTCCATTTTATGTACATGGCTGAAAGGGAAATTACTCTTTTCTGCCCAGTTCAGTGTCTCCTGTGCTAAACTTAGCAGAGAGCTTGATCTGGTCCCCCCCGATGATTCAGGTAAGCTACTGCTGTAGCATTGTCTGAATGGACCTGGACTTCTTTCCCTAGAATGTCCTTCTCGAAGGCTTTTAAGGCCTTTTCCACAGCCTTCAGTTCCTTGTAATTGGAGGAGGCTTGACTCAGCTTTGTATCCCAGGTACCCTAGGTCCGTGCTTCTTTTAGGTGAGCTCCCCACCCTTCGGAACTTGCGTCCGTGGTAATCCTTACAGGCAGCTCTTGGCCCCATAGTCGCCCCTCCTCTAGGTTTTGGGGGACTGTTCACCATTTCAGTGACAAAATTACTTGCGGGGACAGTGTAATTTTCTCGTCTATGGAGTCCTGTCTCTTGTTCCAAGAGGCCAGGTGAAAAAATTGGAGGTCTCTTGAATGTAGTTGGGCCCACTCTACAGCTGGAATACATGCTGTCATTAGCCCTAGAACTCGCATGATCTGTCTCCTGGAACACCAAGGATGAGAGCAGATGTCTCTTACCGCGGAGACCACTTTTTCCACCTTTTCCCTTGGGAGGAAAAGCTTTTTGAGTCTGGTATCTATTTTGTATCCTAGATACACTTGGACCTGGGCTGGCTGTATTGAGGATTTCTCCAAATTTAATAGCCATCCTACCGCTTGAAGAACTGACATCACCTTTTGGGTGTCTGCCATAGCCTGTTTTTCTGATCTTGCAAAGATCAACATATCGTCCAGATACGGGATCAACTTTAGGCCTTGTAGGTGAAGATGGCCTACTACTTCGGCCAAGATTTTTGTAAAGATCCTTGGACTTGCTGCCAAGCCAAAAGGAAGAGCTCTGAACTGCCAATGTGCAGTGCCTTCTTCCGTCACAATGGCGAATCTGAGAAATGCTTGATGTTCCGGATAAATTGGGACATGTAGGTAAGCATCTCTTAAATCCAATGTTGTCAAGACATTCTGGTACAGATTTTTTCTGACCGCATAAATGTTCTCCATGGAGAACTTCTTGTATATCAGAAATTTGTTTAGTTTCTTGAGGTTTATTACTAGTCTGAATTTTCCTGAGGGTTTTGGCACCACAAATATGTGGGAGTAAAAGCCTTGGAATGCCTGTCCCTTTGGTACAGGTGAAATTACCCTCTGCTCCGCTAGTTCCTGAATACCCTCTAACAGTGCCTTCCTCTTTTGTTCTATTTTTGAGGGATAGGTTAGTGTTATTTCTGGCACCGGCTGTGAGGCAAACTCCAGTCGGTACCCTTCCCGAATTATCTGGAGAATGTAGGGGCTGGCAGAGAGGTTTTCCCATTGGGAAGCAAAATGGGTCAGTCTGCCCCTACCCTGATGCTGGCGTCAGTTGGTTTCTTTGGACTTAGGTCCAGGTTTAAGGAACAATAAGTTGGTTCCTTGTTTTCCCTTTTCAGGACCACCTCTCCTGGCCTGTCCCTTGAAAGGCCTTCTTTGATTTTTGTCCTGGAAGTTCCGAAAGGAATATCTTCCCGTTTTGTCCTTTCTCTTACTGGGAAATTTTTCCCCTTTTTCTGCAGATCTGGACAAGGCATCATCCAGTCCTGACCCGAACAGCAAAGAACCCTCAAAGGGTAATGCGCAGAGTCTTACTTTGGAGGCTATATCACCTTCCCATGCTTTGACCCAAAGCGCCCTTCTAGCAGAATTTACTAGTGCTGCTGTTTTTGCAGATGCTACTATTGACTCCACAGCCGAGTCTGCTAAGTAGGATACTGCTTTTCCAATCATAGCCAAGGAATCTATCAGGTCTTGTGATCCCGCCATTGTGGGGACATGTTTTGACAGTTCCTTGAGCCAAAAGTCTGCATTCCTGGCCATACAGGTATCAGCTAAGGCTGTAGTCATATTATATGCATTAGAATCCCAAGCCTTTTTTAATAAGGATTCAATCCTGCGATCCATAGGATCCTTAATATGACCGGCATTTTCAAAGGACAAATCTGTTCCTTTTGATAGCTGTGCCAGGGGAGCGTCCAGTTTTGGATTTTTTGTAAATACCTCCAATTCCTGTGGCTCAAAGGGATACCTTCTTTTCCAGCTATTTGGCCTGGATAAGGCATGCGTAGGACATTTCCATTCCTGGTGTATTATGTCTTTTAACGACTGGTGAATGGGAATGGTTCTGTACTGGGCTCTTTCCAAGCCTTTGTACACTTTGTCTTTACTGGAAGACTCCTTTACTGGGGTAGGGATTCCTTCAGTGGCATGTACCACTTTAAGGAGACCCTCCATGTATTCCAACGAAAAAAGGTTTTTGTTACTTTTAAACTTCTTTTTCCTCCTCACTGTTACTTTCTGAGTCCTTATCCGAACTGGAAGGACCTCCCATGTAACTAGTGCCTTCCCCTGGATCCTCCTGTTCCCTGACTTGTGTTGAGGGAATGGTTTGAGACCCTGACCAGAGAGAGGAGGGTCCTCTTGACCACCCACTATCCTGGGAGGATAAGCTATCCTTGGATACTTCCTCTGCTGGGGTTTGAGGGATAGCTGCTGTAGTCCTAAACGACTGAATAGTAGCTAACATTTCCTCTTGCATGGATTTAAGAAAATCTTTCATTAGGATTGATGCTTCCTGCCCTGCTAACTTATTAATACAAGTATGGCATAAGGGCTTTAAGTAAGACTTAGACAATCTAACCCCACAGTTCCCACATTTTCTAGACATGCTAGTGCTGACTGTGGAAGGGGGTCTGGCAGGGGCTTCCTGTGCCGGTGGCAGACCTGTGTATAACACAAGAAGACAAAAAAAGAGACACAATAATGTGACACAATAGCATCTCTAGTCTACCACTGCGGCTAACATTAGGTCAGGAAAATGGCAAGGCATGCCTGTCTTGCAATAGACAGCAGTCGGCCCGCCATCGGTGTAGTCACTTACCCGTTCCTGTCGCCACCTGCGCTGCCGCTTTTTCCTCTGTAGGGAGTGCGGACATCCGTGTCTCTTTTTGGGGCAATTTCAGCCCTCTCGTAGCCGGAGAATCAGCCATGAGCTCACATGGACCCGGCGTCTCCTCCACGCTGTGCCTCTTCCGGGTATCACCCGCTCCACCTCTTCCGCCAGAACTTCCGGTCTTCATAGCGAGGCTTGAGGCGCGCTCACTGGCGGGAAATTCGAAATCCTTACCGCCCAAAGGAGCTAATGGAGGAGACTTCCTGCAGAGACAACAGGACTTCAGGTATAGAGGGACCTTCACTGTAAGGTAAACCGCACTACTTGGCATGTGGGCGACCTGGAAGCTCCTGTTTCCAGGATGCAGATAGGGAGGAACCTGCCATTAGGCCGACGAAGCTGCCTTCCAGGGGTACCTCTCAGACAGTCCTTTGCCTTCAGGTTAGTAAAAAAAAAAAAAAAAAAAAACGTTCCGATGTGAGGTTGGAAACACAACTGAACTGAAGCTCAAGGATGGGTGGGACCTTTTTTAACAGCTGCAAATTAGTTGTGTTTCCTGTGAGGCGGAGCCACAATCTCTCATATGTAGGCCGTCCTGGAAGGATGAAAGGAGAAATTTAGATTTTTACAGTTGAGAATGTCATAGCAGAATGTGAAAAATATATATTTTTTTTTTTTTCAAAATTGTCGCTTTTTTTGTTAACCACTTAAGCCCCGGAAGATTTTACCGCCTTCCTGACCAGGGCCTATTTTGCGATTCGGCACTGCGTGACTTTAACGGACAATTGCGCGTCGTGCGACGCTGTAACTAAACAAATTTGACGTCCTTTTTTTCCCACAAACAGAGCTTACTTTTGGTGGTATTTGATCACCAGTGCGATTTTTTGATCATGCGCTATAAACAAAAAAAAGAGCGTCAATTTTGCAAAAACAACAATTATTTTTCACATTATTTTATATGAAATTCCCCAAAAAAAAAAAATTTAAAAAATCAAAAATTTTTAACATTTCAGGCCAATTTGTTTTATGCTACATATGTTTGGTTAATAATAATAAAAAAAAAAAAAAAAAAAACACAAAAAGCGTATTTTGATTGGTTTGCGCAAAAGTTATTGCGTTTACTAACTAAGGGAAAGATTGTCATGGTAATGGCGGCGATCTGCGATTTTTTTGCGGGACTGCGACATTGCGGCGGACAGATCGGACCCTTGACTGAAATTTTTGACACTTTTGGGGTTACCAGTGACATTACTACAGTAATCAGTGCTATATATATGCACTGTTACTGTAAAAATTACACTGGCAGTGAACGGGTTAACTTAATTTGAGAGGAAGGGTTAAGTGTGTCCCTAGGGGCGTGTTTCTTACTGTGATTGGATGTGGCTTGATGTGTAAGAACAGAGATCAACGGTCCTACATAGTAGAACCGTGTGATCTCCATTCTTACACAGGGAAGAATGACAGGCGGCTTTGTTTACATTAGCCACCTGCCTTTCTTCCCGTGTAACGGACGATCGCGAGTGCCCGGGCTCCCTAGAGCCTCACAGGCTAGCGACATAGTACTACGTTGCTTTGCCTGTGAGGGGCTGACCACCGCAGTAAATAGTCATGCGCCGGTCGGCAAGTGGTAAAAGTCCCGCACTCCATATTTTCTTGAACTCTAGACTAATTGGGATGTTGGTGCTCATTTTCTTTATTTGATCCAATCCACAAAAACACACACACATTAATATAATATATATATATATATATATATTATATACACATAC
This sequence comes from Pelophylax lessonae, assembly GCF_965119305.1. Lineage (NCBI taxonomy): Eukaryota > Metazoa > Chordata > Amphibia > Anura > Ranidae > Pelophylax > Pelophylax lessonae. Next base: position 258,619,256 of record NC_138768.1, on the reverse strand, counting down.
ACACATACATATACATACACCTTTTTTATTTTAAGCTAAAGTGGTTTCTCACCTTTGAGGGGCTCATAGGGCCAGCAAATGCTCTAACAGTTAGCGAGGGATCTTTGGGGCTGACACAGTATTTGGGCTGAGCGAGAAAGTCGTTCTGTTCCGTTGTCCAGGGTACTCCAATAATTGGAAAAGACGAGTTATCCTCCGCTCGAAGTAGAGGGACATAAAAATGCCCTGGGAGTAAAATTGTAACAAATTATAAAATTGCAAACTCCTACATAAAGGCATACATTGAAGAAATCAAAAAGAAAATCAAGTACAAAAAAAAAAACTGAATTTTTGTAAAATCTTACCGTAAAATTCCTTTCTCCGAGCCCTCCGACAGTCGCCGCCCCTTCCCAAGTCTTCACCAATGGGTATTGACCTTTGCTCCGCAGGAGTAGCTAGGCAACAAGATTTGTTAATAACAAAAGCTTTTAGCATAGACACACCCCTAGGGGCTATCCCCTTGGGAATGCTGGTGCAGGGAGGTATTGACTAAGGGGACAGCCCCTAGGGGTGTGTCTATGCTAAAAGCTTTTGTTATTAACAAATCTTGTTGCCTAGCTACTCCTGCGGAGCAAAGGTCAATACCCATTGGTGAAGACTTGGGAAGGGGCGGCGACTGTCGGAGGACGTAAGAGAAAACAAAAAACAGCACATACACTCACATATAGTACATCCTAAAGAGGATTGCGAGTCGTAAAAACGGGATTTATGTCTTACTGTAAAATTCATTTCTCTGATGTTCATTGGCGGACACAGCTCCTGATCTTCTTAACCATTGGGTTATACTGCCCCCTACAGGAGTAGGACAGTAGGCAGAAAAAAAAAAAAAGTTTGACTACGCCTATGGGCATTCCTAGGGAGTATACTCCCACTCTTACCTATAGGCTCTCAGTTTTATTACAAGCAGTGACTGAAGAAATCCAACTCCACAGAGGGGAGGGTACTGTGTCTGTCAATGAATGGAGAAATTACTTTTACGGGAAGACAAAAATCCCATTTTCTCCATCGTTTGACGGACACAGCTCTTGATCTTCTTAAGCATTGAGACGTCCCAAAGCAGTGTTAAACATGAGGGGTGGGAACAGGAGAACAAATTCCCTAAGGCTAAACCATAGCCAACCAGGTAACATGGAGCTCACCTGAAAAAAAACAAAAAAAAAAAAAAAAATACACCCTCAAAGAGGACCAGGTCCTCTAAACAGCAGTCTGCAAAACATTGCGGCCAAAGAAAGCATCTGCAGATGCCAACACCAATTTTGTAAAGGTGTGCACAGACGACCAAGGTAGCCGCCTCACAAACACCTGATGGAAGGCCCAGGAGGCACTAAGCGCCCTAGTAGAGTGCACAGTAACAAGGAAAGGAGGAACCAAATCCTTCATCAAATATGCTTGAAACACCGTCTGTCTGATCATCTGGAAAAGTTTGCAGCAGAAGCGGACAACCCCTTCCAAGGTCTTTCCGTGAGCATAAATAGAGAGTAAGACTTCGTAGCTACCAGGTACACCCTAATTGCCGAACTACATCCAAGGAACCCAAATTTCCTTAGGCTGTTTTGGCTTGGGACACAGGGAAGACAACACAATGTCTTCATTCAAATGAAAAACAACAACAACTTTTGGAAGGCACGCCAGACAGGGGCGAAGAACCACCTTATCTCTGTGAACCACCAAGTAAGAAAAGACACCGCCAGCGCCGACACCCTGCGTGCAGAAGTGATTGCCACCAAAAAGGCCACCTTCTGGGATAACGTAAGCAAAGGAACCTCCCTAGGATTTTCAAAAGGAGGTTTCTGGGAGGACTGAGCACCAAAATTGAGGTCCCAAGGCGGCAAAGGAGATCACACTGCAGGAGCCAAGTGTCAAACTCCCTGGATAAAAAGTACGCACCAAGGAAAGTGTGGCTAATGTTCGTTGAAAGAAGACCGCCAAGGCTGAGATCTGGTCCTTGATAGTACTCAAGGCCAGGCGCTGCTCAGCCCCCCGTTTGAGGAAGGTCAAGATCCGAGTCACTGAAAAGGAGCGAGGATGAACTCCAAGAGACTCACACCACACAATGTACAGACTTCCATGTACGATGGTAGATCTTTCTAGAGGTACGTTTTCCAGCTTTAAACAGCGTAGGAATCACTGAATTAGACAAACCTCTATCTTGCAGCACCTGGCATTCAAACAGCCAAGCCATTAAATCCAGCGACTGTAAAGCAGGATGGAAGATTTGCCTTGAGACAGCAGATCTTTCCTGAGAGGAAGTCTCCAAGGAATATCAGCGACCAGCCCCACCAGATCGGCGTAACAAAACCGGCGAGGCCAGTCTGGAGCCACTAAATTGACCAGAATACCTTCTGCCTCGATTCTGCACAGAAGTCTTGGCAGAAGCTTGAGAGGGGTAAAGGCGTAAATCAGACGATATTGACCCCACGGGCCACAAGCGCAACTTTAGAAACTTTTTAAGCAGGGAGTACTCATAAGGGTACCGCAGAGCAAAACGCTTAGGGACCACAAGGAGCATTTTGGACGACCCCACTGTTTAGCGACAGTTTTGGCAAAGTAAACGGGACAGGGGAACACCCTTGCCGCTGTGGAGGGCTTGTGGGTGCCAAAAAGAACTGATCCCTCCGATGCGGCATTAGCTGCATACTCCATTTTTAAAGTCTAAAACACAGATACAATCAGTGCATCCACCAGCGCCTTTTTATGCGCAGCTACAGGAGCAGAGGAATCATCCTCACTGAAAAATCTGGGTGTGTGTACACAAACCCAGCAGGATGACTCGCATCCGCGGCGGTCAAATCAGAGTCAGGATCGGATGAGACAGATGAGGCAGGTGAAGGCAGGGAATGCTTTTTGCTAGCCCATTTCCCCAGGACCAAATCCACCTTGGACACCAAAGACTTCTGGACCTGGAGGGCCTGGCAGCCTCTCAGAGGGGATCAGGTGGGTAAATGTGCTCAGAGCGAAAAAGGGGGACCCAAAAAAAAAGTGTAAAAACATTGCTAGGGACACCCCCACTGCGCTGGCAGCACAACTGGTTGCCAGGCACGGAGCACCAACCGATCCTATAGCAGAGAGGGAGAGGACCCCATCAGACTAACCACCCACTGATCAGGCATCGTAGCACCAGGCTACCTGCACACACATGCAGTGATCAGGACCTATATATGCTTCAGAGTCATGGCCGCCCTATTGGCAATGAGAAACCACTAGAAACTTGCAGCCCAATCTACAGCACACAGGCTGCAAGAAAACAGCGGCTCCCAGAGATCGGAGTTACGCCGCGTCCCGGGAACACGGTGTCCCTGCTGCGGGTACGCAAGCACAATGAGACAATGTCAGAGGATGTCTGCCTAGAACAAGAGAGCACCCCGCCTGCCATTTGTCTATACAGTGGGGGGGGGGGTTGCTAGTTAAAAAGAAAAGCAGACAGGGTTAGATCCAGACTACCATACACAGAAAATTAAGCTTGTACCTTTTAGATATTCTCTAATCTTTGCTTTCAGTTCTGTAGATTTATTTTTGCTTCGTTCACATATTACCTGTATGCAGAAAAATTATTAAATTAACATTTAGAAGTACTTTCATCACGTTGAATATTGGTACATTAGTGATAAGCTGGCTGTACCGATAAACATGTACTAGATATTAAAAATTGTCATGAAATATTAAAACTAAAACCATGCAAATAATTTCTGAAACACTTTAAAAACAAAAGTTCACACACGACCTTGCATGTAAAAAAAAAAAAAAAAAAATGCATTTTTTTTTTTTTACACTGCAGCTTGCAAGGCATTGCACCAGCAATTATTAGATTGCGGGTGCAGTGCCATGCCCCTGTAGACACTCAGTACAGCTTTCTGCCTGTACCTCTATATGGGCAATTACTGAAGTGCAGGAAGAGTCAATGAACTATCAGGGTGATCATCGGCGCTCTCGTATTTCATTGAGAACCATTAGCCGTCTGCCATAGGGGCAGATGGACTTGTACTGTTCATTCAGAGATCTCTGAGCAATGACACAGCTGTATGGCAAAACAATGCACAACGGAACAGTTTTTAAAATGTGACAGCGGGTGCAGGGAGAGAATTGGGCGTAGTGGGGGACTGTTCCAAAATAATGGATATGGATTTGTAAAAAAAATTGATAACCATTTCTCATTTAGGATCCACTTTACAATATGTGCCACTTTGTGATGATCTATCACATAAAATCTCAATATTATATTTAGGATTTTGGTTGTAACATGACAAAATGTGTAAAATTTCAAGGGGTACGAATACTTTTTCTAGGCACTGTAGGTAAAGAAGCAACTATAGCAACAAAGCTAAGGAAAGATAAATTGTTCCAGGACAATGAAAAACATTCTAAAGTATTAGGCAAGCCAAGTAATACCTCTGGTCCTTTAATGCAGTGCACAGCAATTCTAGAACTTAACGGTTTACATGAAGCACAGAAAAGCAATATTACCTCTTCTGGCGTCTGATCATACTTGTTTCTGGAATTTTTTATAACGTCAGGATGTGAACATAGCGCATTGACTACCTCTGCATTTCCAAATTTGCAAGCAAAATGCAAAGGAGTATCAAAAGCCTGAAAAGAAAGTATAAAACCAATAAAAAGTCAATATTTAGAGAGGATTTTTTTGGAATAAAACTAAGCGATCAGTAAAATTATTTACCATTTTATCTGGCGTGTTAAGATAAAGGTCAACAATATACCGAATACGTTTCTGCAGCATAACATCATCATCATCGGGATACATGAGCCTCATGAAATCTGGGTTCTCCAAAGTATTTAGCAACAGCTGGCTGATTCCAGCCTGGTTCTCTTTGGCAGCTACATGCATGACATTGTACCTGCAACCTTCCTGTAGAATACAAAATACATTCAGAGCAAACACATTATATAGAAAAATAATTAGATGCAGAGACAAACAGGTATAGAGGTTCACATCAACCAATCATAGCAAAGTTTTGATTAATCTGACCAATCAATCTTACCTGTTGCAAAACTTTTTAGAAAATAAATGCTTGTTAAAAAAATACAGCAAATCCTCGCTGAGCAGGCGGGTGACAGGATACAGTCAGCTTTCCTCCATGGGCGGTTGGATTGAAAACTGAACGCTGTTTACATCCGATGGTCATCTGATTCACCAGACGGATGGAGAACGGATCCCCCATTTGTATGTTTTTAGTAGATAGAATCGAATGTCAGCAGGTGCAAGCAGACATGTCGATTTACATTTGGCGCTCCATAAAAGGAAAGTGGATGGTCTGATCGGGTCCACCTAAAAAACTGACAGATGGACCTGATCGGCCAGCCTGGGTCAAAAAGGCTTTAATTAAAAAATAAAAAAAAACACAATTTCTTCGTTTTTGTTTTGATAGAGTGGAGAAGGATTAGAACACCTATCCGTGCATCCTCTCTATTTGCCACGTTTATCATCATCATCATCATCATCATCACCACTGAGTGCCGGTTCACATTAGCACGATCACAGGGATCGCATGTAATTCGGAGCGCACTGCTCCTAAATTACATGCAATCTCTGTGTGGTGTAAATTTCAGCCATACACTTTTTATGGCTGAATCCACACCGCAATCGCACTAAACACGCACATGACCATTTTTTTAATCCGCAGAAGAATCGGATCGCATGGTGGTTCACACTAGTGCGATCCGATTCTGTGCGAACTTGTAGATCGCACTGCGATATGTGATCTTAACTGGGGGTGTCAACTTTTACTTGACACCCCCTGCGTATGGCATATGGTATCGAACAAATGTGAACCGGCACTGAAAGTGAACTTAAAGGAAACAAAAACCACCCACCACAAATTTTAGGTTGTCCTCAGAACACTAATAGATGGAAATATCTTCCAATAGGGATGACATTTCTGGTGACAACCAGGGATTCCCTCACTTTGGAAGTGAGAGGAGATTCCTCCAGACAGGGACAGGAAGGGAAGGGAAATCTCCCCAATGGGATGGGACACCTTTGGCAAAAATAAACCTAAGAGGTTTTAACCCTCCCTTACTCTATCCAAAATTGGAGGAAAAAAAATATCCAACAGGGCCTGTTGAAGGCAATGAAATTTTATGTACATGGATAGAAAACTGGTTACATGAATGGGTGGGTCTCGAGAGTAGTGATAAAGGATTTACAAATTGTGGGTGGCATGCCCCAGGGTTCTGCCATGTGGCCAATGAGGTTCAATTTCTTTATTAAAGACACAGAGGTAAGAATCAAGAGCTTGATTTCAGTGTTTGCTGAGGATACCAAATGATGCAGGGAAATAACTTTGGCACAGGGCACAGCTTCATTACAGGAAGACCAGGACAAAAAAAACAGGTTGGGCAGCACCAGATGTGGCTCCATATTAGGAAAACTAAAGTTATGCACTTGGGGTGCCAAAAATACACATGCAAATTACACATTAGGAAGAACTCTCCTGGGAGAATCAGTGATGAAAGAGGACCCGGGGTGCTTGTAGATCACAGGCTTAGCAATAGCATGAAATACCAAGCTGCAGCTATGAAAGCTAGCAAAATATCATGCATTAAAAAGGGCATATATTCAAGAGATACTTCCATAATTTTACCCCGTTACAAAACAGTGGTTAGGTCTGATCTTAAATATGCAATTCATTTTTAAATCAACAACCCTCAAGAAAAATGTTAAATTAGAAAGAGTTTATTAACGGGCAGCATAAATGAATAAGGGGGGTGGGGGACCACACCCATGAGGCTCAAATACACACTGAAGTTGGAGGTGCTTAAGAGGGAAGAGGATTACAATGTAGACATACTGTATATCATAGGTGACTTCAGTAGGTCACCTGAAAGGGAGGTTTAGATTGAGAAAATGGTTCTGAACTGTCAGAGCAGTAAAAATATAGAACATTGCTGATAAAACACTTAGGGTGCGGCTTGTCTACAATGTCATCATGCAACGGCTGGCCAATCGCAAACAATGTTTTTCCTATGCAAGCTATTAGCCTGCTGTTTTATCCTGGTTGTATCGTATTGCTACTGTCTTGGAGTACCGTGAACTTTGGAATAAATGGTGAGTATATAAAACATGCTTCACTATGCAAGTTTATTTCTTTAACCACTTTAAGACCAGAAGGATTTGCCCCCTTAATGACCAGGCCACTTTTTTCAACTTGGCACTGCATGAATTTAACTGACAATTGCACGGTCGTGCGACGCTGTGCCCAAACGAAATGTACGTCCTTTTTTCCCCACAAATAGAGCTTTCTTTTGGGGGTATTTGATCACCTGTGCGATTTTTATTTTTTGCGCTATACACAAAAAAAAAAAAAAAAAAAAAAGCGACAATTCTGAAAAAAAATTAAAAAAAAATCTATATTTTTTTACATTCCGCTATATAACATTCCCAAAAAAAATTTAAAAATCAAAATTTAACATTTTAGGGCAATTTGTTTTCTGCTACATTTTTTTTAATGCCAAAAATAAGAATAAAAATCGCAATAAACGCATTTTGATTGGTTTGAGCAAAAGTTATTGCGTCTACTAACTACGGGAAACTTTTTAACTAGTAATGTCAGCGAACTGCGACATTGCGGCAGAGAGATCAGACCCCTGAATGACATTACTACAGTAATCAGTGCTACAAATATGCACTGTTACTGTAAGAATGACACTGGCAGGGAAGGGGTTAACATTGTGGGTGATCAAGGGGTTAAATGTGAGCCTAGGGGAGTGATTCTAACTGGGGGGTGGGGGGGCATGGCTTGTGAAATGACCATAGAGACCTGTGTTCCTATATAGAAGGATCACAGGGACTCTATGATCATTCCAGGGAGAACAGTCAGCTGTGTTTACAAGAGCTGACTGTTCTCTCTCAGCGGGAAACGATCGTGTCAGACGGCAATCGGAGCCGCCTGCCCGCTGCATTGGCTTCTCCGCTGACGAGCGGGGGCAGGAGCGCACGCTCGTCCCCTAGCCTCCTGCTCGCGACGGACATACAGTGACAGCTGCTTGCTCAGGAGCGGCTGCCTGCTGCAGTACATCTGCGGCGGGCGGTCGTAAAGAGGTTAACTTGTGTTATATTGCAACCCGCCCTTGAGTGGCAATTGTCTCCACGGGATGCCGGACTTTGGGATTTACCATATGAGAGTTTGCACATTATAATTTGTGGTCCAACCTTTCTGGTAAGAGGCGCCTGTCAACTGCTGCTATCTTGTGGTGGATTCCACTTTTTTCTTAAGCACTTACTGCACCTTTTGAGTAAATGTGGATTTTGGACATATCATGGAGGCACTTGATTTGATGAACTTTGCTTTTTACGAATTTCTGGATTTCTTTTTGTGCATGGACCCAATATACACTGCTCAAAAAAAATTTAAAGGAACACTTTATCAGAGTATAGTATCAAGTCAATTAAAGAGGAAGTAAAGCTTCCTCTGCAACGTGAACCTATAGGTAAGCCTATGATAAGTTTAGAGAGGAGTCATTTATATGTAATGAAATGAAAATAGAAGGTACAGAGGAAAAATTCAGAGGATGACATCCTAAAAAAATCCTTTATGATACATCTTTAATGCCGCCACAATTGAGTGGGGATCGGCCTAACCACAACAACATTAGCAAAAAATATTTCTCCACTGAAGGTGGGGAAAAGAAAGAAGGTTTTTTGGCTGAATCCTGAGTTAGGCAGAGAGACAATGAATGAATGATTCCAAAATGTAATGTGTGGTAAAAATACATTCCATTACATGAATGTGCGGGCATAAAAAATGCATCAAAAAAGGAAACCGTGACAATATTTGTTGTCACTTTCCTTTTTTGATACATTGTTTATGCCTGCACATTCGTGTACTGTAATGTATTTTTACCACACATTAAATTTTGGAATCATTCATTATTGTCTCTCTGCCTAACTCAGGATTCAGCCAAAAAAAAAACATTTCCCCCCCCACGCTTAGAGAGGAATAACACCGCTCAGGTGAGTGTCTACAATCCAAGGAGGGTGCTGGACCTTGTCTCGCCACCGCAAACAGCATATATGAAGAAATTGGTCACACACCACCAGGAGATTCAGTGAAGATAATCTTTATTGTACATGCAAAGCCACAAGGTACAGCAGGATGGATATGGTAGACATGTTTCACACAAATTCCATATGCTTGTTCACTACTACTACTACTACTAGTGAACAAGCCTGTGGAATTCGTGTGAAACACTTCTACCATATCCATCCTGCTGTACCTTGTGGCTTTGCATGTACAATAAAGATTATCTTCACTGAATGTCCGGGTGGTGTGCCCACCAATTTCTTCATATAAGCCTATGACAAAGCTTACCTATAGGTACTGTAAATATCTCCTAAACATGCACCGTTTAGGAGATATTTGCTTTGCATGCAGCCAGTGACATCACTGGCGCATGCCCTTTGAAGGAACGGCCGCCCGTACCATTCCTTCAGAGTCCTGTGTCGTGAACGGCGGGATCCGCACAAATGAGCAGGAAGGACATCACAGCTCCGGCCAATCAGATGGTCGGAGGAAGAGAACCCAGAAAGGAACAGGGGTGAGCATGTCAGCGGAGAGCGGGCGCTTCGTTCTAAGGTAAGTATTCCAAAATTAGTTAGGCAGCAGGGAAGCCGATCCACGGGGCCGGAGGTCGGGATTGCTCCCCTTGGAAAGAGAACAATGGTCTGCTGTTGTAAACACAGCAGACCGGTGTTCATTCCAGAGAACACAAGAGCGCCTGTGATACTCCTATTTAGGACCACAGATCTGTGTTGATTCCACAAGCCCATCCCTCTCACAGTTAGAAAACTCCCCCTAGGCTCACACTTACCCCTTTGAGTTAACCGATTCCCTGCCAATGTCATTACAGTAACAGTGCATATTTTTAGCACTGATTACTGTAGTAATGTCACTGGTCCCCCCAAAAGTGTCAAAAATGTCAGTTAGGGGTCTGATCTGTCCAGCCACAATGTTGCAGTCCCACTAAAAATCGTAGATCGCCGCCATTACTGGTAAAAAAAAAAAAAAAAAAAAAAAAAACCACCAACAATTCTTTCCCCTAGTTTATAGGCACAATAACTTTTGCGCAAAATATGCTTTTTGGGGATTTTTGTTACCAAAAATATGTAGCAGAATACAAATTGGCCTAAAAAGGATGAAAAAAAAACTGATTTTTAAATTTTTGGGGGGAACGTTATATAGCAGAAAGTGAAAAATATTGTTTTATTTTTCAGAATTGTCGCTTTTTTTGTTTATAGCGCAATAAATAAAAAGTGCACAGGTGACCAAATACCACCAAAAGAAAGCTATTTGTGGGGGGAAAAAAAAAAGGACATAAATTTTATTAGGGTACAACGTCGCAGGGGCACGTAATTGTCAGTTAAAATAACGCAGAGCCGAATTGCAAAAAAATGGCATGGCAAGGGAGCAAAACCTTCTGGGGATGTAGTGGTTAAACTCCTGGGATATTGATCTGCTCAGTTAAGAAGAAGAGGGGGTTGTTAATCCGTTTCAGATGCTTTGGTGTTAATTAAACAGGTGCACTAGATGGGCAACCATGAGACGACCTCCAAAACAGGAATAGTTTTACAGGTGAAGGCCACTGTCATTTTTTCCCCTACTCCTCTTTTCTGACTGTTTTTCACTAGTTTTGCATTTGGCTAGGGTCAGTGTCACTACTGGTAGCATGAGGCGATACCTGGACCCTAAAGAGGTTGCACAGGCAGTCCAACTCCTCCAGGATGGCACATCAATACATGCCATTTCCAGGTTTGCTGTGTCTTCTAGCACAGTCTTCAGAGCATAGAGGAGATTCTAGGAGATGAGCAGTTACTGAGGAGAACTGGAGAGGGCCATAGAAAGTCCTTAACCCATCAGCAGGACAGTTATCTGCTCCTTTGTGAAAGGAGGAACAGGATGAGCACTGCTGTAGCCCCACAAAATGACCTCCAGCAGGCCACTGGTGTGAATGTCTCTGACCAAACAATCAGAAACAGAATTCAAGAGGGTGGCCTGAGGGCCCAATGTCCCCTAGTGGGCCCTGTGCTCACTCCCCGGCACCATGGAGCTTGATTGGCATTTGCCATTAAACCCTAGAATTGGCAGGTCAGCCACTAGCGCCCTGTGCTTTTCACAGATGAGCAGTTTCACCCTGAGCACGTGACAGACGTGAAAGGGTCTGAAGAAGCCGCGGAGAATGTTATGCTGCCTGTAACATCGTTCAGCATGATCAGTTTTGGTGGTGGGTCAGTGATGGTCTGGGGAGGCATATCCATGAGAGGGACTCGCAGACCTCTACAGCCTAGACAATAGGACACTGACTGCCATTAGGTATTGGGATTAAATCCTTAGACCCATTGAGGGTGACATGTGGTGAGAGTATGCAGCCATTTCCCTGGAGGATGAAGGAATTGATACCATTGAATAGCCCCACTCCCTCACCTGCCCTAATTCCAATAGAACACCTCTGGGACATGTGTTCTAAGTTTCTGTCCATCCGAAGCCACCAGGTTGCTCCCCAGTCTGTTCAGGAGCTCAGTGATACCCTGGTTCACATCTGGGAGGAAAATACCTTAGGACAGCATCTGTGTCGCATTAGGAGAGACGTTGTCAGGCATGCATACAAGCACGTGGGGGCCATACAATCTATGCACAATTTTTTCACTTTGATTTTCAGGGAGTCTTTAAATTCAGCCCACTGTAGGTTGATCATTTTCATTTCCATCAAACAATGGGTCATCCTTTTGTTCCAAACACATTACCCAGTCCATATCAGTACAGATATCCAGTATGATATTTTTCCCCACTGAGATCTGATGTGTTTTCAAAGTTTTCCTTTCATTTTTTTGAGTAGTGTATATGCACTTTTAGTTACACATCTGCACTTTTAACTAAATAAAACTATAGATAACCACTATGTGGTTATTTTAAACTGTATTTTGGCACATTTGCACTTATAATATTAGCGCTGCATTTTTGGTTTTCAAAAATATAGAACTTTCCCCAGGAAGTGATACTAGTCAAGTGTTGACAACCTCAAAAAAAAAAAAAAAAAAAAAAAAAAAACTTAAGAGGCCTTCCTCAGGTAGCAGAATATATAGGCAATTCTAGAGATAAAAAAATAAATAAATAAAAAATAAAGAAAAAAGAAACACAAAAAAAATAGTTGAAGCCATTCAACGCCTCCCATTCAAGTCTATAGTAAAAACTTCAAACACTCTGGCAGGCAGTTGCAGTGTGGTTGCGGGGATAAAGTGGAGTTCCACCCTATTTTTATACTTACCTCCATCTTCTCGCTCCGGGTCACCTGAAAAAGAAATGGATAAATCGCATATTTTTTTTTTTTTACTTACCTCGTAGCGAAGAAAAAAATACTTACCTTACTTCCTTCTTCCTCGGCCACGGCCCGTCGTCACTTCCTGGCTCTGCAATGATTCCTGGGAGCTGAACGTCATAGCTCCCAGGAATCATTGCGCCTGCACCGGCCCCGACGTCAGTTCCGGGTCGCGCGCGTCATCCCCTTCTAAACAGCTTCTGGGCATGCCCAGAAGCTGTAGAGGGATGACGCGCGCGACCCGGAAGTGACGTCGGGGCCGGTGCAGAGCATCGTGGGACCAAAGAAGGCGGAAGAAGACGCCGAAGGGGATCTCGCTGGCTTCAAGCTGCCCACATCTGAGATGGCAGCGCTGGACAAGACGTTTGCAAGGTAAGTATTTGTCCTAACAGGTAAGTGCAACCCGGGACAGATCAGAGGCTAGCCATTGTGGAATGCACTAGCCCTGACTGTCCCGGGGGTATTAAAAAAAAAAAAAAAAAATCCAGGGTGGAACTCCGCTTTAAGATTAGTTTATTTCCTGTAATAGAATAAGCGTTTATGGAGCAGTTTTAACGTGCCTTAACACTCAAATGCTTCAAAACTGCCCATAGAGCGTTTGGGGAGCATTTTTAACCAGTCATTTACGCTTGTAAAACGCAAGTCTAATGCCCATACTAAAGCCCAAACTAAAGCTCACTGAGGCCAGTCTAATGCCCATACTAAAGTTCAATAACGCAAATCTAATGCCATACTAACGCTATAGGAGCGTTTGTTAAGCGTTAGTCAAGTGTGAACAAGTATGAATAAATATATAAAATTACCATAACTTAATAACTAATAAAGTGCAAAAAATCATGTGGTACCCCCACTCAGGGGTTACATAAATAATCCAATGAGTGAAAAATACAATAAATATATGAATAGTGCCAGTCCACTGGCACTATTCATATATTTATTGTATTTTTCACTCATTGGATTATTTATGTAACCCCTGAGTGGGGGTACCACGTTATTTTTTGCACATGTATTGCACGTTGCACTTTATTAGTTATTAATTTATGGTAATTTTATATATTTATTCATATTTATTCATTATTTAATACCTTGTTGCACTGTAATTTGGCACTGCACTTTGAGAAAATTTGGTTACTACCATATTTTTTGAACAGCTGCATTTAGGTATAGCACGTTGTATATATCCATAGCGCGGTACACCTTTACTTTCAAGTGTGAACAAGCACTTACATATTTAAACAGCTCTGATTTTAGGTAAAAAGTTAGAGCATTTTTCAGCATCTGAAAATAATGCCAAGCGCATGTGTGAACAATCTTACCTGTACCACAGTTGGGTTGTCTCCTGATCCTATAAGATAACGTGGATTGCTCCAAATTAAATCTGAGAATGTGGCTGAATCTCCTTTTTCCACAGCTTTCCTCAATTTTGCTGTCAAATCCTGAGTCCTTGGACTCTTGTAGCTGTTTGCCTTTTCCTTGCTGAGACAGTCTGTTTCTGGGGTGGAGGATGCATCTAGAGATTGCAGAAGATATAACAGTTTTTGTATGCAAAGTAAAATCTTTTTCTTGAAGTCCACAGGAGGGACACAGGACGTCATTTTCAGTTATACTGTCACCTACAGGAGGAGAACTGGACACCTGCAAATAAAACTGTAGACCAGGATAATCACTCCCTTCTACCAGCATGCCTCAAGTTTTGAAGCAAGCAGTACAAACATGATCATAAAATACAAAGAGGAAGTATTTAGGTCCTTCAATGGACAGGACATAGGTTTTTAAAAATTTTAAACATGGGTTATATGCAACTACCTTAAGGTGATTGGACACTGACAAAACAAAAGCTGCACGCATAGCCCCTATATAGCACCCTTCCACTCCCAGTAAGCCTCAGCTTTGCAGTAAGCAAAACAGAGATCATAAAGAACAGAGGGGAGAGACCTATGTTCTGTACACCAAAAATGGATTTTACTCTAAGTCAAAAGAGGACTTTTGAGTTACCTGTAAATTTTAAAATCCTTGAGTACAGTACAGGACACAGGCAACTCAGTCATACGCCATAGGACACCCCCAAGCAATGCATAAGAGTGGGCAACAAATAGGCAAACTAAACCAAAAAAGTGTAAACTGAAGACCAGGTGGCAGCCTTACAGAGTTGGGAACAGAGGCTTGGTGTCTAAAGGCCCAGTATACTCCAACAGATCTGGTGGACTGGGTGCATAGCAGTGCAGGAGGAGGCACATGTTTTTGAACATAAGCTCTAAGTAATCAAATGCCTTAATCCCTGTGCAATGGTGGATTTTGAAGCAGGGTGCCCTTTGCAAGGTACCAAGAAAAGCACAAACAGAGAATCACTTTGTCTGTCTAATGGAAGCAATAGCTTTTAGGTACACTAATGGCTTTGATTGCCTTCAGGCAATGTAGAGAGACTTGCTTTGGATGTTTAGGTGTAGGGCACAAGGTTGACAGAAAAATGTCCTCATCAGATGGAACACTGAAACCCCCCTTAGAAGAAAAGTTGGTCTTGGGTGTAATGCAACATTCTTCTTGTGAGTATGGGGAAGGATCTTGCAGCGACCATAAATGCTACTTTACCTTGTTTTTTTTTTTTATCTCTCTGCCCGTGTTTCCTGAATGGTCAAGGATTAGACTCCTCCCCAGCCTGACAGACTTTCATCTGTTAAGATTTTTCTAACTGTAGAGAATAAAAAATATTTTCCCCACTGTGACCCTATGTTCACACCTATACGCTTATCTGTGCGATTTCCATAGAAACGCACTACAGTCCATTCAACATGGTTTCCTATGGTACACATTTACATCTATGAGATTTTCAGCTAGTACATTTTTGGAAAGGGTTGGACTTTTTTTTCCCCCACAGCAGATTGCGTTTTTCAATAAAGTCACAACAGAAATACAAGTGTTGGGCTTGTGATACATCTCCCCCCCCCCCCCAATATTTTAATATAAAGCTGGTTGCTATGGAGCGGGGTGGGGCAGGGCAGGAAGCCCCCCCCCCCCTCCTGAACCATACCAGCTCGCATGCCCTTGGGGACAAGGGCCTCTTCCCCACAACCATGGGCAGTGATTGTGGGGGTCTGCAGGTGGAGGGCTTGTCGGAATCTGGGAGCCCCCTGTAACAAGAAGGTCCCCAGATCCTGCCCCCCCCCCCCCAATGTGAATGAGTATGGGGTAAATTCACGGAAAAATTGTCACGTAGAAGAAAAAAAAAAAAAATGAAATGTCCCTCAATGTAGAGCCAACGTCAAACACGTTGCACCCGGGAAAAAAAGCTCTGCACTCGTTGAAGGCTAATTGGTGACTGCCCACTCCTCCCCCTCGAATAGGAATTGGGCGGGACCACCTGGTGGCCCCACGCTCTTGTTACGTCACCGACTTAGCATGCACCGATTGTTGATGTCACAAGGGGGCATTCAATCAAGTGCCCCTTGCCCATTTAGGACTGGTCAGACAGAGGAGCGGGAAGTCGGCAGTTAGCCTTTGACGAGTGCGGAGCTTTCCCCCCCCCTTCACTCTCGGTTCGGTGGGCGACGTAGTTGACATTGGATGTACATCAGGAACCCCCACGGCTCATTGGTTAGGCTGCCTTCCCTTAGCAACCAGCTAAATGCAGTGTATTTTGTGCGTGTCCCCCTTTAAAAACAAATGCAAAAATGTATGAAACATGCATGCAAAAACCCAGGTCTGAAAATGCACCGCAAAACATACCTGTAAAACGCAACAACCGCATAGATATGAACCTAGTCTTAGAGCTGAAGTGGTGATCCACCATGACAAGGACTTTCTTTCTTGGGTGGATTGGACTTTGGGTAGATCCAGGGAAAGAGCCTGCTTTTTTCATGCGGACAATGTTTAGTTGGAGAGTTTTTGAATGGATTTGGGTTAGGGATGCACCGATCCGATATCGCCCCCGATACGGGCAAAATAGCTGGATCGGTAAAATTAAAAGATCCACGGGCCGATCTGGTTCTGCTCTTTACATAGCATGTGAGGGAGCAGAGAACAGCTGTCAAAGGAAAAAAAAAAGAGCCTCCTGCAAATGCCTTTCAACTCTCCCAGTTAAGTAAACACAATGATTACAATGTATCTTTTCATTCAGTCTGCCCGAGGAGGGAAGTTTAGAGCCGGTGTTCCGTGAGAATTACCTACCCGTGAGAAAAACCTACCCTCGTCACTTCCGGTGCACCCTCATTGTCTGTAACGCGGCGGTGACATTAAAACAGCTGCCCGACAATATGAATCATCTCCGCTCCTTCCCCTGACACTTCACTTATGTCGGCTAGCAAATATAAAAGCGCCGCCGGGTGTATGAGAAGATACATAACGGACCCGCCAGCCGCTTTTATATTTACTCGCCGACATCAGTGAAGTGACAGGGGAAGGAGCGGAGTTGATTCATATTGTAGGGCAGCTGTTTTAATGTCACCGCCGCGTGGGTAGCTTTTTTTCACGGACACCCTAATACTGTCATACTACTGCGCATGCCCAGTAGTCAGCTCCTTATCTTTTTCATTCGGTTTCCGGGGCTCTGAGTATGCGCAGTGCTGCGCTGCTCAGCTGTTCCTGCCCGGAAGTGACGAAGGTAGGTTTTTCTCACGGGGTAGGTAAATCTCACGTTACACCGGTTCACATACAGGCGACCCGACTTGCCGGGGCGACCTGTGAAGTCGCGGTGCACATCGCGCACCGCGACCTCGGAGAGACATGCACGGACTTCATATCATTGAAGTCAAAGCAGGTCGCCCCAAAGTAGTACAGGACCCTTTTTCTAAGTCGGAGCGACTTGTGTCGCTCCTATTAGAACGGGTCCTGTGCTAATCTATGGCAGACGACCTACGGCGACTTGTCAGGCGACCAAGTCACCTGACAAGTCGCCCCAGTGTGAACTGGCTCTAAACCTCTTAAAGACTAAACATGACATTTTAGATTTTGAATGCAAAATGGTTTTAAAAAAGGTATCTGGCGATACCGATCCGGAAGTATTTTTTGTTATAAGCTCACACAACAGTACTTTCGGGATCGGACTCTGCAATTTCACAAAGCAAAAGATCGGGATCGGGACCAAAAAAGTCGGATCGGTGCATCCCTGGGTAAGAGGTACTGCCTCAAAAAGGATCCCACCACAAGACTACTTAGACCTAAGTATTATATGTGCAGGGAGAGCAGCACTTTTGAAGTGGATCACCTAGCCAAAAGCCTGAAGCATCGAAATCATCTTTGGGACATTTTCTGAGAGTTGTAAGGGAGATTAATCTTTAAGCAGAAGGTCCTCTAGATAGCCTGTCCCCTAGATGTCCTCAGTTCTGATAACGGTAAGCAAAAGGTGCAAAAAACTGAATTTTTGTAAAATCTTACCGTAAAATTCCTTTCTCTGAGTCCTCCGACAGTTGCCGCCCCTTCATAATCTTCACCAATGGGTAATTGACCTTTGCTCCGTAGGAGTAGCTAGGCAACAAGATTTGTTAATATCAAAGCTTTTAGCATATCACACCCCTAGGGGGCGGTCCCCTCAGTCAATACCTCCCTGCTTCCAGCATTCTCAACTCAGTTTGGTAGCATAGCAGTAGAGTACATAAACCCCAAAAGAGGGGCGGGGGCGGCGACTGTCGGAGGACTCAGAGAAAGGAATTTTACGGTAAGATTTTGCAAAAATTCCGTTTTCTCTTATGTCCTCCGACAGTCGCCGCCCCTTCATAATCTTCACCAATGGGACGTCCCAGAGCAGTGTAGACATGAGGGGTGGGAAAAAAACGCAGCCACGCATAAAGCAATGCAGTACCCACATCAGAGAAAGGAACCTTACCAAAGTAAGAGAACCAACCTGGCAACAGGAAAACGTGCTCAACAGGAGCAACAACCCAGGAAGAACAAGTAACCCAGGGGTAAAAACACCCCAACAGCCAAGGGCCCAAACAAGGGACCCTAAGGCACTGCCGCACTAAGAACTTTACGGCCAAAGCAAGCATCTGCCGATGCCTGAACATCCACTTTGTAAAATTTGGAGAAGGTGTGAACGGACGACCAAGTCGCCGCCTTACACACCTGGGCCACAGAAGCCTGATGACGATAGGCCCAAGACGTACTCAGAGATCTGGTAGAGTGCGCCTTCACAGGGAAAGGAGGAACCTTCCCCCTCAAAGCATAGGCTTGCACAATCGTCTGTCTGATCCATTTGGCGATGGTAGCAGCCGACGCCGCCATGCCCTTCCGAGGTCCCTCTGGAAGGACGAATAGGGAATCCGACTTGCGAAAGGACTTAGTCGATGACAGGTAAAACCTGATCGCCCGAACATCCAAGGCATGCAAAGCCACCTCCTTCGGATGCTTAGGCTTTCGCGCAAAGCGAAGGCAAGACAATGTCCTCATTCAGGTGAAATTCCGAGATCCTCTTCGGAAGAAAGGAAGGGTTAGGTTTGCAAGACCATCTTATCCAAGTGAATCACCAAGTAGGGAGAGCTGCAGGACAAAGCCGCCAGCTCCGACACCCTACGAGCCGAAGTTATAGCCACCAAAAAGGCAACCTTTTTGGACAACAGAGACAACGAGATCTCCCTGATCTTTTCAAAAGGAGCATGTTGCAACACGGACAGAACAAGGTTCAAGTCCCATGGAGGCAAAGGCTCCCTCCTAGGAGGGGCCAAGTGTCGCACCCCCTGAACAAAAGTGCGAATCAACGAATTAGACGCCATTGGGCGCTGAAAAAGAACGGCCAGCGCAGAAATCTGACCCTTAATCGTGGCCAGTGCCAAACGCTGGTCCACTCCAGTTTGGAGGAAAGCCAACACTCTCGACACCGAGTATGAGCGCGGAGAAAACCCCCTGGACTCACACCAAGCGAAGTATGCTTTCCAAGTACGGTAGTATATCTTACCGGAAGAAGCTTTTCTAGCCTTAAAGTAGGGACGACCTCAGGGGAGAGACCCCTATCCCTCAGGACCTGGCTCTCAACAACCATGCCGTCAAAGCCAGCGACTGTAAAGCAGGATGGAATATCGGTCCCTGCGACAGAAGGTCTTCCCGAAGCGGCAGACGCCACGGAGCGTCGACTGCCAGATTTACGAGGTCTGCGTACCAAGACCGGCGAGGCCAGTCCGGTGCCACCAGAATCACCGTATGCGGTTCCGAGGTTAACCTGCGAAGGAACCTGGACAACAGTTGAATCGGAGGGAAGGCATACATCAGGCGATACTGATGCCAGGGCGCCACCAACGTGTCCGGGGCGTCCGCCCGCGGATCGCGCGTCCTTGCCACGAACCTTTCCACCTTGTTGTTCAGACGAGACGCGAACAGGTCCACATCCGGAAGACCCCACTTCGCGCACAACTTCTGGAAGACATCCGGGTGAAGGGACCACTCTCCCTGGTCCAGGGTCTGACGACTCAGATAGTCCGCCTGCCAGTTCTCCATCCCCGGAATGTGCACAGCCGTTATCACTGGGACGTGCGTCTCGGCCCACGACAGAATGACGTTTACTTCCCGAGCTGCACGGGCACTCCTGGTGCCCCCTTGATGGTTGATGTAGGCCACCGCTGTGGCATTGTCCGTCTGAACTCGAACCGGACGGCCCTGAAGCCGTTCCGACCAATGCAGAAGGCAAAGTTTTATCGCTCGCAATTCCAGAATGTTGATCGGAAGGGAGGATTCCTCCTCCGACCAAGTTCCCTGGGCGGACAGAACGCCCAGAACACCACCCCAGCCCGACAGGCTGGCATCCGTGGTGATCACCGTCCACGACAAAGGACTTGCCCCCCGACACCGCCGGGGACTGGAGCCACCACAAAAGACCACTTCGGGTGTGGCGGCTCAACGAGATCCGCAGATCCAGAGATTGCGGACGCCCGTCCCACTTGGCCAGGATCTCCGCCTGAAGACCCCGCGTGTGAAACTGGGCGAAGGGAATCGCCTCGAAAGCCGAGACCATCAATCCCAGACACCTCATACATGTCCGGAGGGACGAGCACTGAGTGTCCCTGAGGGACCTGACCTCGTCCTGAAGTGTCCGGAGCTTGTCTTCCGGCAGGAAGACCTTCGCTTGAACAGAGTCCAGGATCATTCCCAGGTAGGGAAGACGAACCGACGGACACAACGTTGATTTTGGAAAATTTATCGTCCAACCGAACTCCTGCAGAGTCTGCATCGTGGCGGACAGGTCGTTCACCAGGCCCTGACTGGTCGCAGACCGAAGCAAGATATCGTCCAGATACCCCAAGACAGAGATGCCCTGGGCTCTCAATAAAGCCAGGACCGGCGCAAGCACCTTGGTGAAAACCCGCGAAGCGAGACCGAAGGGTAACGCCACGAATTGGTAATGATCCTCCGCAATGGAGAATCGAAGGTACCTCTGGTGACCCTCGAAAATGGGGATGTGAAGGTACGCATCCTTCAAGTCGGTGGAGGCCATGAATTCCCCCAGAACCAGGGCAGCCACCACCGAGCGCAGGGATTCCATGCGGAACTTGCGAACCCGCACAAATCGGTTCAGAGCTTTCAAATCCAGAATCGGACGTACCTTGCCCTCCTTTCTGGGCACAGTTAACAGATTGGAGTAGAACCCCCGAAATCTGTCCCGATGAGGCACCGGAACCACCACTCCCTGGGCCCGCAGGTCCCGCACCGCCAGGTGCAGATCCTGCAAACGCTCCGGAGACAGCTGAAGATTTGAGGGGAAAAATCTGCTCGCCGGCCGAGAGAGAAACTCAATCTTGTATCCAGATCGAACGATTTCCTGAACCCACCTGTCCCGAATGCGGGCCAGCCAGGGTTGAAGAAAGCCGAGCAAACGTCCCCCCACCCCAGAACCGGGTGAGGGCGCCCCTTCAGGCCGAATTGGTATGGGCAGCGGACCCGGACTGGCCGGACTTCTGCTTACCTGCCCACGGCTTCTTCTGGGAGCCTTGGCCCTTGAAGGACTTGCCCTTGTATTGCGACCGGAAGGCATGAAAGGATCCCTGAGAGGGTCTAAACGAGGTATTCTTCTTACCGCGAACCGACTTATTCTTGTGAGTGTGGGGTAAGAGTGCTCTTACCCCCGGAAATTCCCTTTATCAGAGTATCCAAAGAGATCCCGCGTAGGGAAGATTAGCTAGAGTCTTGCGAGAGGATTGGTCAACCGACCAACATATCAGCCATATCAGGCGACGGTTCAACACCGCTACACTGGAGAGGCGTGCAACCAAAGGGACCAAATCCAAGTCCGCATCGCACAAATACATGACACCCTGATGAATTTGATCTACCATAGCCAATGTTGTCGGCGGAGCAGAGTCAGCCACCAGGGTGCGCCTGAGCACCTGCGTCCAATCCGCAATAGCTTGGGCTGCCATAATGGAAGCAAAAATAGGCTTCAGCATAGAACCAGCAACCGTATAAGCATGACGGGCCAGAGACTCCAATCTCCTGTCCGTAGGGTCCCGGAACACCGGGGTATCCTCAGCAGGAATCGCAGTAGATTTATTCAAAACTGCCACCGCGTGATCCACCTGAGGCGGCACACACCAACGCTCATCAGTGGTGGGTGCAAATGGATAACGCAGCTTGAACTTACTTGGCACAGTAAAGGGCTTCTTTAAATTGCGCCATTGCTCATCAACAGCGCGCTGAAATTCCACAGGGTAGGGAAAAGCCTGCGCTGTTTTGCGTTTCCTTTGCGTCCCATAAGAGGACATCAAAGCAGGAGGACTTGGTTCATCCTGCAGACGCAGTGTTTCCTTGATAGAAGTAATCAACTCATCCATGAGTGCAAGCTCTTCAGGCGAGCCAGGGGGAGAAGTATCAACTCCTTCTACCTCAGCCTCCCCCTCAGACCCCACAAGGTCCAGAGATGAACGAGACCCTGAGAAGGGCACTCCAGCCATGGCAGCCCCATCGCCCTCCGAATCAGAGGAAAGATAACCTGGGCCGTTTTGCGGATCGATCAGCCATTAGCATCTGCACCTGAGAAGCCAAGTTCGCTAGAACAGCAGCCAGATCAGCCCCCTCGGGGGATGCAGCAGCCCCTTGGCCCCCCACCAGGGTGGGAGGAAACTTGCAATCCTGAGAATCCATGCCCCAGTATCAACTGAAATAAAGGACTGCCCCTTTAAGACCGCGGCGAGCGCAGCCCACCGCACACTACTGGATGTACCGACCCCCGCAGGGATAAGGAGCACTGAGCAAGGAAATACAGGATAAGGAAGGTAAAAACCTGGAGAGACCACACAGCTGCTGCCACCGATCGCTGTTCCAGTGAAAAAGGAAGTGATGCAATGACTGACCGCCCTATATAGCCTTTGAAGGCTTCACAAACATGGCCGCTCGGCTGAGGGAATTTAGGCAATAAGAAAATGGCGCCGACATGTGCTTGTATGAGCGATCGCCGCAAAAATGGCGGCGTTTGGCGCCAAAACACCGCGCTGTACCACACAGGGCCGGTCACCACAGTTTGCCAAACAAAATGGCGGGCCGCATCAGCGGTCGCCGCACAGCATGTCTGAGCCCAGTCTGCCCCATACATCTCACACAGCAGAGCGGGAGAGCCCCCCCCCCCCCCGCAGCCCACAGAAAGGCAGCTATCACAGGAATCTGACAGGGAGCTCAGCACTTACACAGACATGCGGGTCACACAGTCACAGACTGACACCCAAACAGACAGGTCCCCACATAGAAAAACACTTACCATTCCGGATGGCGTGGGGAGCCTTCTCTAGCGACCAAACCGCTGTACTGAGGACAGGGAGTGTCGCAGCCAGGACGCAGTGGACTGCGGTGCGAAACCGCAAATGGCGTCCGGTGAGGTAGCCACCTCACAGGCAGCATCCCTGCAGCGAACAGGGATGGGTCGTTCAATATGCCAGGGAAACCTGAGCCGAACGCTCGATGGCAGGCTGGGGAAACCCCTGGCTCTCAGCCCTGGGATCCAGGGTGGCCAGTCCAAGACCCAGCTCCGCATGATCATCTTCATCCGAAGAAAACTAAACTAATGCTGAGAAAAAAACAGCTAAGTAAAAGAAAGAGAAAAATACTGGAAATAAAATCAAAAAGAGGATAGAAGGCTGAGACTGAAAGCCCCAGCACAGGAACAGTCAGCTACTCCTAAGCTAGGCAATTGAAAACTGAGTTGAGAATGCTGGAAGCAGGGAGGTATTGACTGAGGGGACCGCCCCCTAGGGGTGTGATATGCTAAAAGCTTTGATATTAACAAATCTTGTTGCCTAGCTACTCCTACGGAGCAAAGGTCAATTACCCATTGGTGAAGATTATGAAGGGGCGGCGACTGTCGGAGGACGTAAGAGAAATTTTTTTTTGTATACACCCTGGGAGCAGAGTACAGGCCAAAAAGCAACACAAAACACAAACTGGAAGTGGCAGTCTGCCACTTTGAAGTGTAAAAATCACTGAGGGAGGTGGGTAGATGGGAACATGCAAATGGCATCTGTTAACATCCAAGATGTCTATGTGTTCCCCTTGTCTCAGAAAGACATTTAGGCCCCTTTCACACTTGTGCAACTTGTCCTTCGACTTGGGACTGCAAAGTCACATGACGCATCATATCCCAAAGAGTACCATTCATATCTGTGCGACTTCAAAGTAGTCTCTGCGCTACTTTGGTGCGACTTGAGGTCTATAGACCTCAAGATTACACAGGCATTGCTTTAAGTTGCATCAAAGTCACGCAACTTTAATGTTGCACAAGTATGAAAGGGGCCTTACTGATCTTGCAGATTCCATATAAAATTTTTGCATTGTGAAGGAGTTTGTTTAGGATTTTCAATCCAAAATAGGTTGGGCTTTTGGCACCAAAATAAGGTTCAAGTAGAATCTCTTGAGCCTGTCCCCTGCCAGTATCGATACAATAAAAAGTGGTTCGGGGCCTTTTGCACATTTGACAGTTTTTGGTTGCGCTGAAAGAAGAAAGCGGTGAGGTGGTAGAGTTGTGAACTCTTATCGTGTATACTTTTGAAATCACCAATTGAACCCATAGGTCTGAGGTGTCTGACCAAGAAATATGCAACCTGCAATAGACATTCCCCCACATTTCGGAGTGAGGGAGCTCAATCATTGTGAAGAGAGCTTTGAGGAGGGATTGGTAGCCTTCTTGGACCAAGCCTAGTGTCGAAAAAGGGCTGAACTTGCATTTAAGCTAAACCTTGGATAGTTTCCCTCCTACAAATTTTCCCTCCTATGACAGCTTATGAATTGGTCAAGTGCCTCACCAGACGTCTTCCTTGAAAGGGCATGTGTGTGTGTGTGAGGTGCCTTTAACAGGAAGCTTCAGCTGTCCAAGCCTGAGAATTCTGCATGTATTAATGAATTGTGTCATCCTGGATATTTGCCTCATGACATGTTACAGGCCATCTACATTGAAAAGAAGAGTAGATGGCAGCTGCAACTGTTGTGCAACCCCGCAATCCTGCAAGACAGGGTCATGTTGGTTATTTAATCGTCCAGTTAGTCAGGATTTGACCACAGAAACCGTAGCAAGAGCTGGTTGCAGAGCTGGGATTGCCAAGTTAAAAAGTGTGCTTTTAAGAAAGTTTACATTTTTCTGGCAGTGGAAGCTTTAAAAAGTAAAAATATAGTGAGATGTTTGTTTAGCATAGATGGCAGGGTATAACACAGGAATAGCCCACATTTTGCAAACTGTTTGCACTAGATTGAGCACGGAAAAAGCTTCTGGAGGAGTTAAAATCCTTTTCCTGAGTTAGGAAAGGTTTTGGAAGTTTGTTCAGGTCTCTGTGTCCAGGAGGGTGTGGCGAGAATGAGAAGATTCAGTCTGCACACTATGCCAAGGCCTTTGCACACAGAAGCAATAAGTTCTGCAATGTTGGCAAACATGTAGCGGGGAAACTCATGTGATGTAACAATGAAGTAGAAAAGTCTTCTGCAGCTTCCTCCAACACTGCCTCCACATCTACTTTATTCCCGACTAATTGCACCCTCTGGGACCAAAAACATTCTGTGTGCACCAGTTTTAGTAAATCTCTGTCATGTAGGACTAAAAAAAGACTCAGTCAAGCGGGTTGGCCACACCTGAATAAGCCAAGCAAGACTCTGGAGATGGGATAGACGGTTAAATCAGAGGGCTGCAAAATTCAAACTGCACCAGAGCGGGTGTGCGAGCTGGGGACACCAGGTATAGCAGGACTGTTCAACCCCCCAGATATGTTGCAACTACATAGCATTTAAAGTAGCATTTAAAGTAGAGGAAAAACCTAAGTAATAAACCAATATTTAATTTTTCGCTTCCCTCTTACCATGACCCTGCAAGCATTTTAATAAACCGCAAAATTCCCTTTCTTTAGTGTTTCTATGCAGTTATGTGGCCACAAAGTTCTGAAAGTAGGAAGAATTATATAGTTAGTGACATCACCCACTGGTATCTATTGCTCCAAGCTGTTGTCAGCAGGGAGAGTGTCTTCTCCCTCCAGCCACACCAGAAGGAGTTAATGCTGGAGTTTTGCAGCGAAGTCACTGGAGTTCAGTCTTTGTTTCATCAGACCAGAGGTCTGTCATAAATGACAGAAAAAAACGTTTTCGGACCTCTAGGTATGTTCTAACAGCATATTAGTGACCATCATCTTTTAAACACTGGCAAAAATTAAACAGGTACTTCCTGTATAAGAGGGGTTATATAGGGGAGGACTTCCGGTTTAATCTGCCAATGTCCATTCACCTATAGGTGGTGCATAACCCACATACCACATAGTTATGGCTATAACCTGCTCGGTGTCTCGTGATGTACGATAAAGTTTTTTTTTGTTTTTTTAATAGGGTCAAAAAATTGCAAGACCTGGCCACATCCTGGAGTTGTGAGACTTGGTATCACAGTCAAACATTGAGACAGTTAACCCTCTAGAGTTCCCTCTAGTATTGAAAAGTCAAGTTTTATTCTAGTACTATGCTTTTTCCATATAGAAAAATTCTAAATATGTTGTCTATGTACTTGAAATTTTGGGAGATCCATACAGGGACATTATGTAAGATTACACCACCTCCGACCGCTCACAGTAAATATATTGCAAGTGGGCAGTAGGATCAGGCTCAGCAATGCACATGTCCCATGAGGCATTGCTCCTCACACATTCACAAAGTCCGACACTTACTGACACGTATGGACAGTGCACTGAGCTGTAGGTGTGCTGAACTTGATTTCCTGATATGTGAACCAATAATGCATTCTGTATGGAGACCAACTAATCGATTATGAAAACCATTAGCATATACTTTTATAATCAAATATTATCATCAATTCGTTGTTTCAGCCCTATATCCATTTACAAGGCAGAAAATAAAAGCAAAACAACTTCAATCCAGTCGTCTGATTTATGGACATTAGTCATATAGGTAAACACTTACCTCTAAGAAGGGGAGAAGAAATCTTTACAGGGGAAACAGGCAGTGAAGATTTGCTGGGAGAATAGTAATCACATATTCCTCTAGCAAATTTTTCAGCGTCATCTCTGGAATGGAAGGCCTTAAAACGTGACCCCTTCATCATTTTCACAACCTGAAGTACTTCCTTCTTGTTTGTATAAATGTGCACATTTTCTTTTTTAAAAAAAAAAAAAATAAAAAAAAAAAAAAGAAGAAAGGTTACATTTTTTTTAATGTTTCATGGTATTTGCACAGCAATTTTTCAAACGCAATTTTTTTTTTTTTTTTTTTTTTTTTTTAGGAAAAAACACATACATTTTAATGCACGAACACATAATAGATAGCCCAATTTTTTGGTACAATATAAAAGATGTTATGCCGAGTAAGTCGATACCAAACGTCATACTTTAAAATTGTGCACACTTGTGGAATGGCGCCAAATATGATACTTCAAAATCTCCATAGGTGACCCTTTAAATTTTTACAGGTTACCAGTTTAGAGTTAGAGGAGGAGGTCAAGAAATATTTCTCTTGCTCTAACAATCGCAGTGATACCTGTGTGGTTTGAATGCCCTTTACATATGAGAGCACGACCTACATATGCGTCCGCTTCTGCTTGCAAACACGAGGGGATGGGAGCGCTTTAAAAATCTGTTTAATTTTTTATTTTATTTTTACACTTTCATTTTTTTTTAGCACTTTTATTCCTATTACAAGGAATTTAAACATCAATTGCAATAGAAATAGGGTATGAGAGGTCCTCTTTACAGAGAGATCTGGGGTCTAGAAGTCCCCACATCTCTCCTCTTTGCTGCAAAACCTGAGGGGGGGTAAAAAAAAAAAAAAAAAAAAAAAAACACCTCATGCTTGGCGCCTTCGCAAAAGGTTCAGGCACCGTGGTGACAATCGCACTGAAGCGGTGTATGCAGAGGATTGTATTGTGAAATGCTTGTTTTTTTTACTTCTGACATGGGAGTGCATTTTCATATGGAAATAAATACTGTATCTATCGGCGGATAACACACACCTCAATTTTAGGAGCGAAATTTCAGGAAAAAAAGTTTAAATTTGAAACAGCTTTGAACAGAACTTTTTTTTTTTTTTTTAAATCAAGGACAGCCTCACCAGTGCCCATAAATGCAGCTTTAAAAGCGCAGTGTCAGTTATTGCAGCCTCGCCAGCGCCATTACACAGAGCAGGGGCGGATTGGGCCGAGGAGAAGGGAGGGCGAGCGGCCGCTGCCATCTGAAGTCCCGCCACCTATGATAGCCATCACACGTACCAGCCACAGAGGCGGGACTTCCAATGACAGCGACCGCTCATCCTTCCTTCTCAGCCCAGCCCGGCCCGCCCGCCGGGCTTTTTTTTTTTTTTTTTTTAAGATATTGGCGTTTAACACGCACTGCAGCTTTTCCCTCCATTTTTAAGAGGAAAAGGTGTGTGTTATACGCCGATAAATATGGTACTTATTAGCGATTTTTGCACTATAGTTCTTTCCTCTTGCCTCCTATATGATTAACACCATGCTTTCCTCCTATATGATTGACACTGAGAGCCACTGACTTGAGTGTACAGCCAGTGGGAATGGTGCCACTTAAAACACTGCAAAGTGCATATAGATCTACTTCACTAGTGAGGTCCATTTAAGCAGGTGAGAAGACACTCACAAGTGGGTGTATGGCACAAGCCCTCCTCGGCACTGAAAAGCATTTAAAACACCAAGTTTGGCTGTTTTGAATACTGTCAGTCTTTTTAATTTGGCGCCGAGTCCCCTCCTTGTAATGACAGCCAAGCAGCTTCTCAGCCGCATCGGTTGTCATTACAAGTCAGCCGACCGTCGGCTATGGACACCGGTACTGGAGTAATGCCTCTAGCTGCAGGCATCACCCCAGACATGCAGTTTCCCTAAATATCGGTTACCTTAGGAGCCTATATATATATATATATATATATATATATATATATATATATATATATATATATATATATATATATATATATATATATATATATATATATATATACACATATACATATACATACACATACATACACACATTTTCTACATGGTTTTCTGATATTTATTAATGCACTATAATTTGAATGCACTTTATTGAAGGAGAGTGCTGCACTTTGTGACTATAGTATATAAAGTATTTATAGACCCTGGGTTATAGGCTCATAGTTTAAAAGGTGACTGGATACCAACAAAGCTTGCAAGGACACGCTTCAAGTCCTTAGTTTTGTAGCAAGCAATGCAGAGTAACCAAGGAATGAAAGGAGAGTGGCCTGTCATTTACTATACTCCAAGACAGGGGTCAGCAACCTTTTTCCACTTAAGGACCAGATTCAATGTATGTGAATGCATGGAGGGCCACATTCACCTGCTTATAAATGAAGATGACATTACACAGCCCCGACACCTCTGGCCCCCTTTACATTACATTACACAGTCCCTCCTGCACATTACGCAGCCCCCCTCCCTACACACACCCCCGCATATTACACAGCCCCTCCCCCCCCCCCCAGCTACTTAAGTCACTGTGTTATGTTCCACAACTAGGGATAGACCAACAGTTTTTTCAGGGCAGATACCGACTTTCCGGCCACCCTTCAGGCCGATATTCTGCACATTTATAGTTTTTTTTTTTTTTACACGGTCCTTCAAATAAATAAAAAAATGTTTTAGCACTTTTATTGCTGTCACAAGGAATGTAAACACTCCATAACACTTTATAGGGGCCTGAAGGCATCATATCCCCCTTAACTCCGGCTATGTGGGCGGTGGTGAGGGTGTGGACTCTCAGGATAGTCGCATCCAATCGGAGATTGGCTCGCTGGTCTACGTATACCCCACTGTGATTTAACCCACACTTGGCGGAGTTCCTGTCTGTTTCCGGATCCCGCCTTGTGGGCTAATAGGGGCATTAAGACCTTGGCAGACAAGTGATGTCAGCACCCGGACAACATTTGAAAACCTTAAGGCTAAGTTTCAGCTCCCCATGCCTTTTTCAGGTTCCTCCAACTCCGCCATGCCTACCATGCGCAGTTCGTCACTCCCATAACCGGCCTGGAGCGTAATGACCTTGAGTCTCCTATGGGACGCTGACCTGCACAAACCTTTATCCACGATTTATAAGGCTCTGATGCCCTCCCTTCACGCTGGAATGGATGGGCTGTAGGCGGTGTGGTGTGCGGAGGAGGAGGGGCTGGATAGAGAGGACTGGGAGGATATGTGGGACCTCCCGTTTAAGCCCCTCATAGCAACTAGGGATGTGTCATATTGGACAGAATTTATTATATTCCAGAGGGGCTGCATCGTATTTATCCTAGTGTCTCGGCTTCCTGTTGGAGATGCACTTGCGACTCTCCGTTTTTCTCCCACATTTTTTGGGAGTGCCCTCTGATCGCTTCTTACTGGCGGGAGGAGTCTCGGTTCATTTCGAGCTTGACCTCCGTTTCGATCCCTTTAACAGTGGGAATTTGTCTCCTTTGACTAGTGGATCAGTTGGCAACGGCCAAGGCGACACGTACCCCGATTTGTAACCTATTATTCTGTGCAAAGAAAGCGATAGTCCTGAGGGGGAGGTCAGACCTCCACTCGACCCTTGGTTTCTGGAAGGGACCAGTTAAAACTGTGGTGCCATTGTACAAGGCAACATACATTTCCAGGGGTTGCCCCAAAAAATGTGAAAAGGTCTGGCAGGTATGGATAGCGTCTGCACTAGCGGTGGACGACCAAAACTCTGTAGCTGGAACATCATGTGTGTGCAGGTGTCTGCATGGTGGACAGCCCTCTTGTGAATGCATGGCGATGGTGAATGGAGCCTGAGTTTGAAATTCTCCTGGCAGTGACCCAGGATGTTGGGCCTGGTGGGGTTGCACAGCGGGAAACTGAGGGGGAGGAAAAGTAGTCTCCTGACAATGTATTAGGTGTGCTTTCTTATTTCCATTATCCAATTGTTGGGCACTGAGCAGTATGCTTTTGGGAGGTTACAGTTAGGACCTCCAACTTGTTTTTGTAGTGTTAGTGGTTAGGGATTGTGTTTGTTTAAGCCGGGGGATGCCCCACAGGCTTTGTTTTGTACCAATTTTATTTATTTTTTTCAATAAAAAGAATTTAAAAAAACAAAAAAAAGGAATGTAAACATCCCTTGTGACAGTAATAGGTGGTGACAGGTACTCTTTATGGAGAAATCTGGGGTCTGCAAGACCCCAAAACCCTAGTCTGCACTTAAAAGCATTCAAAACGCTGGCTGTTTAGAATATGGTCATATTTTTAAAATCTGGCGCCTTTAAGGCTCTAGTAACCGGAAATTATGTCATTACATTGCTTCCTGATTACTACATTGAAGACCCAATAAAAGCCGATTCCGGCTTTGTTGGGGTCTTCAGCCAGCCGCCGTACATGCCAGCTGGTCACTCGGGCCTCCCACTGGGACGGAAGATCCAGATCTCCCGGCGGCAGAAAGGGTGGTGACAACACACATGTCCCCTCCCACCGCTTGTAATAACAGCTGGGCGGCTGCTTAGCCGCATCGGTTGTTATTACAAGAAGGCAGACCATCCGCTCTAAAAAAAAAAAAAAAAAACAATACTGGAGTGATGTTTGTAGCTGCAGGCATCACTCCAGTACAACCACTTGAAGCAATAGCGGCAAGTTTGTAGCGGATAAAAAAAAAAAAAAAAAAAAGAAGGTTAATATCGGCCTCCGATAATCAACCCCATCGATAATCGGCCAGTCCCTAGTCACAAACATCCCCGTTTGCTAATGACAAGTTTCCCAGTGCCTGTGCTTTATTTATTCGAAACATTCAAAACAGCAATGTGCGCCAAACTATATGTAGCAGGTGGAGTCAAAAAGGGATTAAAAAAGATCACCTCCAGACGGAGAAACCATTCTCCTTGATCCAAAGTCTTGTCGGCTGAGGAAATCCGCCTGCCAATTTTCTACGCCCTGAATGTGAACAGCGGAGAAAGCTGGAACAAAGCGCTCTGCCAATCGGAGGATGGTGGCCACTTCCAAGGCCACAAGGGCACTTTTGGTGCCCCTTGGTGATTGACATAAGCCACGGCCGTGGCATTGTTCGATTGAATGCCCACTGGACAACCCCGAAGATGCTCGGTCCAGTGAACCAGGCAAAGCCTGATCACTCTCAGTTCCAGTATATTTAATCGGCAACCTGGAATCTTCCAGGGACCAGACTCATTGAGCAGAAAACCTGCCGAGAACCCCTCCCCACCCAGATAGAGACTGGCATCCGTGGTGACAATCATCCAATAGATCGGAAGAAAGGATTTTCCTTGAATGAGCATCGGAGACCGAAGCCACCATATCAGGGACTCCCTGGTCCGCTCACTCAGCTGGATCCGATTGTCCAGGGAATTGGGATTCTTGTTCCATTTGAGAAGGATCTCCTTCTGGAGGGTCCTCGTATGAAATTGAGCGAAAGGTACCGCCTCGCAGGACGCCACCATCAGTCTCAGAACTCTCATACAAGTCCAAAGGGACGACCATTTGCTGGACAGCAACAGCTGAGTCACTGTCTGGAGCTTGTGGAGTTTTTCCAGAAGGAAGAAACACCTTGGCTAAGGACGAATCCAAAGTCAGGCCCAGATAGTCCAGTCTCCTGGAGGAAACCAGGGACGACTTCTGTAGGTTCAGAATCCACCCGAACTGTGCCAGAGATTTCATGGTGATCTCCAAATTTTTAATCAGAGCCTGTGGAGACTACGCACGGAGAAGGAAGTCGTCCAGGTAGACCAGGACTGAGATCCCCCATCGTTGCAACAGCGCCAGAACCGGAGCCAAATCCTTTGTGAAGACCCGGGGAGCAGAGGCAAGACCAAAGGGCAACGCCACAAACTGAAAATGGTCCTCTCCCAATGCAAAGCGCAGAAAACGTTGGGTGTTCTGCGTAAATGGGAATGTGAAGGTAGGCATCTTTGAGGTCTATGGATGCCAGAAATTCCACGATGCAGGGAGGCCACCACCATGCAAATAAATTCCATCTTGAATTTTTGCACCCGTATGAAGCAATTCAGCACCTTTAAGTGCAGGATTGGACGCACCTTTCCCTCCTTCCTGGGTACTGTGAACAGATTTGAATAAAATGACCCAAAAACGTTCGGTACACGAAACTATTACTCCCTGTTGTACCAATTCCTGTACTGCCCCCTGAACCTGTAAGCGACCCGGGGACAGTCACACATTGGAAGGGAAGAACCTTACCGGTGGAACTGATCGAAGCTCGATCTTGTACCCCGACCGTATGACCTCGTGAACCCATTTGTCTTGAATCCGGGAGAGCCACAGGTCCGGGAACCGGCAAAGATGTCCCCCCCACACCCTTGATATGGTTGGGGGGCGCACCTTCAGGCCTTGTCCTCAGGTCTTGAGGAACCTGATTTTTGTTTTCCAGACCAGGGTTGCTTGGAACCCCCCCGAGGGGGGCCTTGAAGGGCTTTGCCTTATCGACTGATCCAGAGGGACGAAAACACTTCTTGTGTGCCGAAAAGGAGGGTTCCCGTCTGCGACTGGGGTCCTTACCCTTGGTAGCCTGTGGGAGAAAAGTGCTCTTACCCCCAAGTAAGACCTTTGATAATGTCATCCAAGGTAGCTCAAAACAGGCAATTCCCCCTAAAAAGGGAGATCAGTTAAGGCTTCCTTTGAAGCCTGATCTGCAGCCACAGCATGAGCCGGAGGACCACAGCCGAAAACGACAAACGCCCAAGTATTTGAGCAGTATTCAGCGCGGCATCGCAAACAAATTGCAGCCCTTCCATTTGGTCCAGCAGTTCTGAAAACAGCAGGGGGAAGGTGTCTCCCCTCCAGGTCACGGCGCAGTTACATAGTTACATAGTAGGTGAGGTTGAATAAAGACAATAGTCCATCCAGTTCAACCTGTGTAGGTGTGTGTGGCTGTAATCATCTCACATACCCCTGAATGCTCTGATCCTTGAGATGCAAGTCTAAGAGTCTTTTGAAAGCCACCACACTACCCGCAGAAACCACCTCTTGTGGTAGAGAATTCCACAATCTTGTAGCCCTAACAGTAAAGAACCCCCCACGTTGCCTGAGGTTAAAACGCTTCTCCTCTAATCGCATTGTATGCCCTCGAGTCCTCATGCAATCCCTTCGAATGAACAGCTTTTTTTCTAAGCTGGAATCCCCATTAAGATATTTATAAATTGCTATCATGTCCCCCCTCAGACGTCTCTTCTCCAGGGAGAATAAATCGAGCGATTGTAGACACTCTTCATAGGCAAGGTCCTCCAATCCCCTAATTAGTTTAGTTGCCCTTCTCTGGACTCTCTCCAGCTCCAACACATCCCTCCTGAGGACTGGCGACCAGAACTGGACAGAATACTCCAGATGCGGTCGGACCAGAGAGTTTTATAAAGTGGAAGGATTATAGTCTTATCTCTGGAATACATCCCTTTCTTTATGCATGCTAATATTCTGCTGGCTTTGGCAGCTGCCGCTTGACATTGCATGCTGTTGCCTAATCTATCATCAACTAAGACTCCCAGATCCTTCTCCATTTTTGATTCCCCCAAGGGTTCCCCTCCTAACGTGTATTGTGTGTTTATGTTTTTAGTCCCCAAGTGCAAAACCTTACACTTCTCCACGTTAAACCTCATTTGCCATGTCGTTGCCCACTCTGTAATTTTGTCCAGGTCATTCTGTAGGATATCTGCTTAATGCTGTGCAGTTATTCCCCTGGCCAATTTTGTGTCATCTGCAAAAACTGATATAGAACTACTGATCCCGTCCTCAATGCTGTTTATGAATAAATTGAACAAGGTTGGTCCCAGGACTGAGCCCTGGGGCACCCCGCTTACAACCTCAGACCAGTCTGAGTATGCACTGTTTATTACCACCCTTTGGACACGCCCTTTAAGCCAATTCCATATCCAAGAGCAAACCCTGCTGTCGATACCTGCAGACCTTATTTTATAAATTAAGCGCTTGTGGGGAACTGTATCAAACGCCTTAGCGAAATCCAAGTACACCACATCCACTGGTCTCCCCCTATCTAGCTCACAGCTCACCTCCTCGTAGAAAGTTAAGAGATTGGTTTGACAAGAACGCCCATTTGTAAACCCGTGCTGATTACTGCTGATGATGTTGTTTTTAGCAAACTCTACGATATAGTCCCTTATCATCCCCTCCAGAAGTTTACATACTATTGATGTCAAACCGACAGCCCTATAATTTCCCGGGATATGCCTCTGGCCCTTTTTGAATATTGGAATCATGTTAGCTTTCTTCCAATCCCCTGGTACATCTCCTGTCCTAATACTGTCAGCAAAGATCAGGAACAGTGGTCTCGATATAACTTTACTGAGTTCCTTGAGTACTCTCGGATGTACGCCATCTGGGCCTGGTGATTTGTTTGTGTTAAGTTTATCCAGCCTTTCCCTGATTTCACCCTCTGTTAGCCATAGTGGCAAGTCCTGTGTATTACTACTAACCATACATTCATGGTCAGTAACTTAGCCCATTCAGTTAATGTCTGCAAAACCAGGACAATGCTAAACATCGGTCTTAAAGCAGGCTCCCCCAAGGGGGAGAACATAGTGCGGGACACAGACTCCGCCCTACAATCCACCGGATCCCTAAAGGACGGGAAATCCTCCACCGGGATCACAGTAGCTTTATTCAGTCTGGAGACTGGCAGATCCACCGTAGGCGGCACCGTACACTTTTTAATGAGGGACTCAAGGGTAGTGCCTAGCAATCCGCTTAGGCATCCCAGGGAAGCGTTTTGGACGGTCCCATTCTTTCTTAATTATATCATGAAAGCATGCGGGAAAATGAAAAAAACTTTTGCGAAAAAGCAGTGCCAAATGCAACCTGCGCATCAGTCGCAGCTGCGTCCTCCATTTTTAGGGTATCACGTACAGACACAGTGCGTCCACCAGCGCCTTGGGCGGCAGCAAGGTCATCCTCACTATCGGAGGAGACGGGGCGCAAGGCAGTAGACCCGGAAGGGAGACCCGTGTCAGCAGTGACTGATTCAGACTCAGATTCTGAGGCATCAGGCGAGGCAGGGGTAGGCGGAGGGCGTTTTCTAGCACCTCGCCCCTTAAAGACCACCTCCACCCGGGACACAAATGAGTCCAGGACCGCCAAAAAATGCATCTATAGTCAGCTGGGAACCTGAGGGCCCTGCGGCCACCTTGAGGGGGATCAGGTGGGGGACACATGTTCAGCAGGGTCCATGTTACACCAGGGGAACCCTTTAACAAAATTTAAAAAAACTGAATTTTTGTAAAATCTTACCTGTAAAATTCCTTTCTCTGAGTCCTCCGACAGTCGCCGCCATCTCCATATTCGTCACAATGGGGTATTAGACTTTGCGCCGAAGGAGTAGCTAGGCAACAGAATATGTTAATATAAAAGCTTTAACACATCCCACCCCCAGGGGGTGGTCCCCTCAGTCAATACCCTCCTACTTCCTGTATCCATACCTCAGTTTCAGTGGAATAGCAGTAGAGTATACAACCAACCCCAAAAGAGGGGCGGGGGCGGTGACTGTCGGAGGACTCAGAGAAAGGAATTTTACAGGTAAGATTTTACAAAAATTCTGTTTTCTCTTACGTCCTCCGACAGCCGCCGCCATCTCCATATTCGTCACAATGGGGACGTCCCAAAGCAGTGCAAACATGAGGGGTGGGAAATGCAGCCGCGCCCAAGGCAACGCCGTCTCCACAGCAGAGAAAGGAACCTTACCAAAGGAAGGAAACCATCTGGGCAACAGAAGAAAAAAACTTGCTCAACAGAAGCAAAAACTCAGGAAAACAAATAACCCAGGGATAACAACATGTATCCCAAACAGCCAAGGAGCCCATACAAGAGGCTCTAAGGAACTGCCGCACTAAGAACCTTGTGGCCAAAGGAAGCATCCGCCGATGCCTGAACATCCACTCTGTAAAATTTTGTGAAGGTGTGAACAGAACGACCAAGTCGCCGCCTTACACACCTGGGCCACAGAAGCCCCATGACGACAGGCCCAAGACGTACTCAGAGATCTTGTAGAGTGCGCCTTCACAGGCATAGGGGGAACTTTCCCCTTCAAAGCATAGGCCTGTTCCACAGTCTGTCTGATCCATTTGGCAATGGTAGAGGCCGACGCAGCCAAGCCCTTCCGAGGTTCCTCAGGAAGGACAAACAAGGAATCCGACTTGCGGAAAGATTCAGTAGATTTCAGGTAAACCCTAATCGCCCGAACATCATCCAAGGAGTGCAGTTCCACCTCCTTCGGATGTTTTTTGCTTCGCGCAGAGCGAAGGTAGGACAATATCCTCATTGATGTGAAAATCCGAAACTCTCTTCGGAAGAAAAGAAGGGTTAGGTCGCAAGACCACCTTATCTAAATGAAGGACCAGATACGGAGACTTGCAGGACAAAGCTGCCAGCTCCGAAACCCTTCGAGCCGAAGTGATCGCCACCAAAAAAGCGACTTTTTTGGACAACATGGACAACGGGATTTTCCTGATCTGTTCAAAGGGAGCATGTTGCAGCACGGACAGAACAAGATTCAAGTCCCAAGGAGGTAAAGGTTCCCTCCTAGGAGGGACCAGATGTCGCACCCCTTGAACAAAAAATACTAACCAAAGAGTTAGACGCCACAGGACGTTGAAAAAGAACGGCCAGCGCAGACACCTGACCCTTGACCGTAGCCAGCGCCAAACGCTGGTCGACACCCGTCTGAAGGAAGGACAACACCCTAGACACCGAGTAAGTGCGCGGTGAAAACCCCCTGGACTCACACCAGGCAAAATAGGCCTTCCAAGTACGGTGATAGACCTTCCCCGAGGAAGACTTCCTCGCGTTAATCAAAGTGTGAATGACCCCCGGAGAGAGACCCCTATCCTTCAGGACCTCGGTTTCAACAGCCAGGCCGTCAAAGCCAGCGACCGTAAAGCAGGATGGAATATCGGCCCTTGAGACAGGAGATCTTCTCGAAGAGGTAGACGCCAAGGAGCGTCGACCGCCAGATTCACGAGGTCCGCGTACCAGGACCGGCGAGGCCAGTCCGGTGCCACAAGAATCACCATGTGTGGTTCCGAGATCAACCTGCGAAGGAACCTGGACAGCAATTGAATCGGCGGAAACGCATATAACAGCCGATACTGATGCCACGGGGCTACCAACGCGTATGCCCGAGAATCGCGCGTCCTTGCCACGAACCTTGTTCAGACGAGACGCGAACAGGTCCACCTCCGGAAGACCCCACTTCGCGCACAACATCTGGAAGACATCCGGATGGAGAGACCATTCCCCCTGATCCAGGGTCTGGCGGCTCAGATAATCCGCCTGCCAGTTCTCCACCCCCGGAATGTGTACCGCCGATATCGCCGGGACATGAGTCTCGGCCCAGGAAAGAATGTCGGGCACTTCCCGAGCCGCACAGGCACTCCTGGTGCCCCCTTGGTGATTGACGTAAGCCATCGCCGTGGCATTGTCCGTCTGAACCCGGACAGCCGCGCAGTCTGTCCGTCCAAACTTGAAGGCAGAGATTTATCGCACGCAACTCCAGAATATTGATCGGAAGGGAGGATTCCTCCTCCGACCAAGTTCCCTGGGCGGACAGAACGCCCAGAACACCACCCCAGCCCGACAGGCTGGTATCCGTGGTGATCACCGTCCATGAAAGAGGGCGAAAAGACTTAACCCCCCCCCGACACCGCCGGGGACTGGAGCCACCACAGAAGGTCCCTTCTGGTGCGATGGCTCAACGAAATCTGGATATCCAGAGATTGCGGACGCCCGTCCCACCTGGACAGGATCTCCGCCTGGAGACCCCTCGTGTGAAACTGGGCAAAGGGAATCGCCTCGAAGGCCGAGACCATCAGTCCCAGACACCGCATGCACTTCCGCAGGGATGAGCATGGAACGTCCCTGAGGGACTGGACTTCTCCCCGAAGAGTCTTGAGTTTGTCGTCCGGTAGGAAGACCTTCGCCTGGACCGAGTCCAGGATCATCCCCAAATAGGGAAGACGAACCGACGGACACAGCGTCGACTTTGGATAATTTATCGTCCAACCAAACTCCCGTAGAGTCTGCACTGTGACGGACAGATCCGACTCCAGACCCTGGCTGGTCGCAGACCAAACCAGAATATCGTCCAGGTACCCCAGGACAGAGATGCCCTGGGCCCTTAACAAGGCCAGCAGCGGTGCAAGCACCTTGGTGAAAACCCGCGGAGCCGAAGCGAGGCCAAAAGGTAACGCCACGAATTGGTAGTGATCCTCCGCAATGGCGAATCGAAGGTACCTCTGGTGACCCTCGAAAATGGGGATGTGCGCAAAATGCGCATCCTTCAAGTCGATGGAGGCCATGAATTCCCCTGGAACCAGGGCAGCCACCACCGACCGCAGAGATTCCATGTGGAACTTGCGGACCCGCACAAAGCGGTTCAGAGCTTTTAAGTCCAGAATCGGACGTACCTTGCCCTCCTTCCTGGGCACGGTGAACAGATTGGAATAGAACCCCCGAAATCTGTCCCGATGAGGCACCGGAACCACCACTCCCTGAGCCCTCAGGTCCCGCACCGCTAGGTGCAGATCCCGCAAACGCTCCGGAGACAGTTGAAGATTTGAGGGGAAAAATCTGCTCTCTGGCCGAGAGAGAAACTCGATCTTGTAACCAGATCGAACGATTTCCTGAACCCACCTGTCCCGAACCCGGGACAGCCATGGTTGTGGAAAACCGAGCAAGCGTCCCCCCACCCCAGAACCGGGTGAGGGCGCCCCTTCAGGCCGCACTGTTGTGGGCAGCGGATCCGGACTGGCCGGACTTCTGCTTACCTGTCCACGGCTTCTTCTGGGAGCCCTGACCTTTGAACGGCTTGCCCTTGTAGTGCGACCGAAAGGCACGAAAGGACCCCTGAGAGGGCCGAAA
Source organism: Pelophylax lessonae (assembly GCF_965119305.1). Lineage (NCBI taxonomy): Eukaryota > Metazoa > Chordata > Amphibia > Anura > Ranidae > Pelophylax > Pelophylax lessonae. The sequence goes on along the minus strand of NC_138768.1, from coordinate 258,579,613 downwards.
GGAAGCATGCTTCTTACCGGGAGTCGCCTTAGCCTTGTGGGATTGGGGCAAGAGCGTGCTCTTACACCCCGTGATCCCCTTTATCAGTGTATCCAAGGATTCGCCAAAAAGGCGAGAACCGTCATAGGGCAGATTGGCTAAGGTCTTGCGCGAAGATTGGTCCACCGACCAACACTTCAACCAAACCAAGTGGCGGGACAACACCGCCACACCGTGTACACGTGCGGCCAACGGGACCATATCCAAGTCCGCATCGCACAAATACATGACACCCTGATGGATTTGATCCACCATATCCAATGTCGCCGATGGGGCAGAATCAGCCACCAAAACGCGCCTAAGCACCTGCGTCCAGCTCGCGACTGCCTGGGCCGCCATAAGGGAGGCAAACAGAGCTTTCAGCATAGAACCCATAATAGAATAGGTATGACGGGCAAGAGACTCCAGCCTCTTGTCCGTGGCATCCCGGAACACCGGGGTATCCTCAGCAGGAATCGCAGTAGACTTATTCAAAACCGCTATCGCGTGATCCACCGGAGGCGGCACGCACCAGCGCTCATCAGTAGCGGGCGTGAAAGGATAACGCAGTTTGAACCTACTGGGTACCGCAAAAGGCTTGCGGATATTTACGCCATTGTTCCTTAACAGCGCTCTGGAAATCATCCGTGCAGGGAAAAACCTGCGATGTTTTGCGTCTTCTCTTTGTCCCATAAGCCGCCAAGGCAGTAGGAGGACATGGCTCATCCTGCAAGCGCAGCGTCTGCTTAATAAAAGCAACCAATTCATCCATGAGTGCAAGCTCTTCAGACGAGCCAGGGGGAGAATTATCCACCCCTTCAACCTCAGCCTCCACCTCGGACCCCACGAGATCCAGGGAGGAACGGGACCCCGATAGGGAGACCCCAGCCACAGCAGCCCCGTCACCATCACCCTCTGAATCAGAGGAAATTGAAACTCTGGGCCTTTTTGAGGATTGAGCAGCCACCAGCATTTGCACCTGAGCCGCAAGGCTAGCCACAATCGTAGCCAAATCCCCCCTGGGGGGGGAAACAGCAGTCCCCTGGCTTCCCACCAATGTGGCAGGAAATTTGCTTTCCTGAGAATCCATGCCCCAAAGTATGTGGAAGAATAAAGGGTTAACTGCCCATTTAAAAAGCGCAGCGAGCGCAGTACAATGAGACCCCCACAGGGATAAAGTACAACTTGGGCAAGGATACAGGGATAGGGAGGTAAAAACCTGGGGAGACCGCTGCTGCTTCTGCCTCGATCGGTGGCTCAGGAGAAAAGGAAATGCTGACATGCAGAGCGCTCTATGAAAGCCTATGGAAGGCTACAAGAAAATGGCCAAATGGCCCCCATCAGTGTAAACATGCGGCCGGAGCGAGTGCAGCCAAAATGGCGCCGTTTGGCGCCGAAAACCGCCGCTCCTCCACCTCAGTGAGGTGATTAAAAAAACACCATAATGTCATAAAAACATGGCGGACCGCCGCAGCGGTCACTGTAATGTGCCCCAAACACGATATGATCATGCCCCACAGCACACAGCTGTCACACACACACAGGCTGACACAGGCAGTGCAGCACAGCCCCCCCCCTCCTTGCAGCCCACAGCATGCAGGCAGAGAGATAGGGAATTTAACAGTGTGAACACAGGCAGGGTTACACAGTCCCAGACTGACACCCCCCAAACAGACAGGTCCCCACATAAATACACTTACCTCCTAGATGGCGTGGGGAACCCGCACAGGCGAACAAGCCGCTGCACATGAGGCAGGGAGAGTCGCATCCAGGACGCACAAAATCGGGGTTAAGAAACCGCACAGCGCCCAGTGAGGTAGCCACCTCACCAATCATCCCTGCACCGAACAGGGATGGGTCGTTCACTGTGCCAGGAGCGTTACCTGGCTGAACGCTCGATGGCAGGCCGGGAAGCCACTGACCCACAACCTGCGACCAGGGGGATCAGCTCGAGACCCGGCCCGCACGAATCCTCTTCATCAGAAGAATTAACTAACGCTGACAAAAACAACAGCTAAGTAAAGAGAGAGAAAAAACTCAAACAAAAATCCAAAAAGAGAAAAGGCTGAGACTAAAAGCCCCAGCATAGAAACATCCAGCCACTCCTGACAAGCTAGACATTGAAACTGAGGTATGGATACAGGAAGTAGGAGGGTATTGACTGAGGGGACCACCCCCTGGGGGTGGGATGTGTTAAAGCTTTTATATTAACATATTCTGTTGCCTAGCTACTCCTTCGGAGCAAAGTCTAATACCCCATTGTGACGAATATGGAGATGGCGGCGACTGTCGGAGGACGCAAGAGAAATTTAATTTTTTTATTAAAAAAAAAAAAAAATGTCCCGCCACGCTACAGCGCCCTCAAGTGGTCAGGCAGCGCGCCTAGTGACCCCCCGCAGAGAGAGAGAGACCTCCCAAAGGCTCACCAACCCACAGCAAGCTGCACCAGAAGGCCCAGAGTGTCTCAGTAATACGTGTCAGCAGCGATCTTCCTCCAAAAGAATGCCTGTAGATCAGTGTGCCCGGGTCTAGGGAGGGACTCCACCCACATACACGCCTCCAGGACTCCCACACAGCGAATCTATGCACTGAAATACGAGCCGGGTGTACCAAGATGGCCGCCACCATGCAGAGCACATGTGGGCTACAAAAAAATGGCGCCCCCCCCCCCCCCAGGATTACAGACGAAGCGATCAGCAGATGGGCCCTGGGAAGACAGGTAGGAACCCCCCGCCCCCAATTGCGGCCTGTACCCCAGATACAGCCCCCTGTAGACATTTTACATCCCAACATCCCCAGTAGTGAGGGGGAAGGCACAGAGGGGAACCCGGGAAAGTGAAGGTCTGACCGTCCCAGGGAAGGGCCCGCGTCCACCCCAAAATAGGGAGGAAAGGGAGGGGGGGGGGAACATTTACTCACCATACCGGAACAGGCGGGAGCCAACTCCTGACAGAACCCCTCGCCGCCGAAGTGGGGGGGCTGTCGGCCAAATAGGAACGGTGCAACTGGGCCTCAGACCGGCCGTATGCGACCTGGTGAGACGTTCCAACTCATGGGGCCAGTCCCCGTTCAGTGGGACTATGACGCGGCCGACTCAGCGGAGCTAGGGCCTGCATGCGCTCGTTGGCCGGCTGGGGTGACCACTTGATCTCAACATCCAGCCCGTCGCCCAGATCCGGCATAATTGCTTGTAAATCTCACAGGAACAATCTGGAGAAAAAAATAGCTAAAAAAAAAAAAAAAAAAAAAAAAAACTAAATTATCTAAAAAGCTTGCCAGGGCCAGAGATCCCAGCAAGGAACTTAGGTCCTTACTCCTGATTAGGCAGATTAAAACTGACATCCTATAGCAGGAAGAGAGAGGGTATACCCCCTGGGACTGCCCATAGATGTAGCCAAAACTTTTTTCTGCCAAGTGTCCTACTTCTGTATGGGGCAGCATTACCCTACTGTTCTCAAGATAGGAGAACTGCGTCTGTCAATGAGCGACAGAAAGCCAATTTTTTTAGCTGGCTCCTAGATTTAAAGCAAATTTGTCAAGCCTTGTAATAAATGTTATACTTAAGGAATTTGTATGATCTCTTTGCACATATCACACAACTCCAAAAACGTGATAAAACACCCGATTAGGTTGGATAAATGGGAATACGCAGACAGGGATGTGGAATGTCCACAGGTGTTAGGCATTCCTCCTTTCTCTGGGAGGCAGCTATTGACTTTGCAGATTCCATATAAAAATGTAAAGTCTGAAGGTATTTATTGAGGGATCTTTAAAGTGGTTGTAAAGGCTAAAAAAACTGGATTTTTTTCTTACCGTAAAATCCTTTTCTCTGAAGTTCAATGACAGACGCAGCTCCATATAAATCTTGACCATTGCTGCCTCATACAGGAGTAGAACACTAGGCAGGAAAAAGCTTTTTTACCACACCTATGGGGCCGTCCCTGCAGGCATACACCCACACTCTGCTATAGGCTTCAGTTTCGTTGCAAAACAGTGTTTAGAGGAAAAACCCCATCCCACTCAAGATAGAGGGGCAGGTGCTGCATCCGTAAATGAACTTCAGAGAAAAGGATTTTACGGTAAGACAAAAAATCCAGTTTTCTCTATTGTTCATTGACAGACGCAGCTCCATATAATTGACTATTAGGACGTCCCAAAGCAGTATTTGCACGAGGGGTGGGAAAACGCAAGAAAAAGAACGTAATTTGCTGGTAGTGCTCTCAGGAACAAAACAAACTAAAGTAAAGTCTTACAAAAAGGTTCCCAAAAAAACAAACGGCTAAGACCGAACTCCCAGCAGGGCACTGGGTCCTACTCCTAAACTAGGCAGAAAAACTGAAGCCTATAGCAGAGTGTGTGGGTGTATGCCTGCAGGGACAGCCCCATAGGCATGGTAAAGCTTTTTCCTGCCTAGTGTTCTACTCCTGTAGGGGGCAGCATAACCCAATGGTCAAGATTTATATGGAGCTGCGTCTGTCAATGAACGATAGAGAATTTTTTTTTTTTACCTTAATGCATTCTCTCCATTAGGGGAAAAAAGAACGGCAGAAAAAAAAAAAACATTTACAGAACAGGTCCTAGGTGAAAATTGTGGTAAAGTATGACTAGCGGTGGGTGTTATGTAACATCTGGTCATCCACATGAAACTAAGCTCTAAGTGGTTACATTTTTTAGCACCAAGCTAAAAAATGTTTGCACCTATTAAATACATTCCAAACATAGCCACTGTTTTTACAGTAACTGAAACACGTGGCTGCCTTACCTCTCCATGATGCTGGAATGTACATGAAGTGCAGGTTTCACCCATCATGGCGAGCACAATCCCAAAGTGGCCATCAGGGTATGAGTTCCAAAGCAAAAAGGACCACTGCCCTGGACCTATATAGCACTCTGGCTGACTAGAGCGCTTTGTACTTAATGGCAAGGTGAGGAGCGCCCGTGCAGATTCCAGTGCCCGAAGCAGCATTACAGGCCAGAATGCACTGCTTCTGTTTTGATATATGAAGAAGATGGAAGAATTAAAAAAAAGGAAAAAGTATCGACTTAGGATTCAAGCAAAAGAACTAAGGACTCAGAGTGGAGTAGGGTTATAGAGCATGTCCCAAATGCTTTGCCAGTAACCTATCATCTATAAAGCTACGAGTCTCTAACCCAGGGTCTATAAATACTTTTTGCCTGGGTCCTGTACTGTAGGATTAAAGAAACATTTTTTAAAACCCAAATACATATGTAACCACAAGCGTCAGGTTTAGCTACATACAACAATTGTGCTATGCATGTTACATAAATTGCCATACATGACAGAATAAGAGCAATAATGCTAGGGTCATCTTTCAGCAATAACTCTAAACTGATGAACCTGTTAAGCGTTTAAAACACAAGTTGACAATTTAGGGTACTGAAGGTTGTTGCCATTTTAGATCGCTTTAACACAGGCAGACTCTGCAAGCGTTTCAGCCTATTCAGCGGGGAAGCTGTCCGCTGATCAGGTGGATGACAGATCCGTGTCTGCTCCACTTATGCAGAGCATACATAGCCCGGTTTCCTCTATGGGCGGTCGTGTGTAAACGGACAACTTGCCCATTTATATCCGACCCGATCTGGCAGACGGATGGGGGATCCATCTGTTTTTAGTAGATAGGATCGGCTGTTGGCACATGTAAAACTGTCCTTGTACATCCGCTGCTCCAGAGAGGGCAATAGATGGTCCAATTGGGACAAAAAAAAAAAAAAACTGACATGCAGACAAGATCAGTCCACCCATGTGAAAGGGGCCTTACAAGTGCATGACATTTTAGGGCCTGACATGTCTGGTATTTACCCGGCACAAACTTTATTTTTGATTATAAAAAAAAAAAAAAATTAAAAAAAAATAAATTTGATATTACACTATATTGCGCTGGTATGCCCTAAAATTAGCTTGAGCATAGTTACTAAAAATAGGTTTGACAAAACTGTTGCACTAATATCTTTTGAGATACAAATTTCAACCATCACTTTATTGGCCAATGTCCCCGCTTTTAGAAAATATAAAACGTTTAGGCTCTTCACTGATATCAGGTCTAAAATGTGTATTTTAACAAGGGGGGGGGGGGGGGAGACGTTCTGTTAGGGAAAGGATTAGGGTAAATTTGAAAAGAATGTAATAGGAAATGATAGATTATACAGAAAAAAAAAAAAAAAAAAAAGAGACTTACCATTTTTGATCAGACTGTCTTCATGCAATGGACAAACAGCATAAAACACAGGGGGGTCATTAGAATGGGTTTGGTTGGTGACACATGCTTCATCCACTAGGTTCACAGGAGCTGCAGAATGATGTAGTGATGTAGTGTCTTCAACAGGGGGGTTCAGGCCAACATTATACCCAAATTCCCGCTCTTCAGAGCAATTGCTCACATGGAAACTCCGTGTATTTTGGGTACAGTCAGCTGTGTGCACAGCCTCATTTGAATTTACAGTCTCTAAATTAACACCTTGCTGTTCCAGTAATGTTCGAGCTAGCTTCCGCTCAAATGTTGATCGAGTGGTTGAAGTAATAGGCCCACATTTCAAGCCAGCTTTAAGTATCTCCTCCCTCAGTTCATCCGGGTCCAACAACTTCAGATTGGTCAGAATCTCTTCCATACTCTGCCTGCCTATAAAAAAGGAAAGAACAGTGTTCTAGTCAGCAACTGTGCCGTTTAAACCGATACAGAAAACGAAACGCATGTGAAATGGTTGATTAGCTTATTTTCTTCCCATACAGTTTATATGCCTCTCATACAAAATATTTACATCTAACTGGCTAACTTCCGTTCTAAAATGCATATGAACTCAAAAGTGCAGATTTCAGATGTTATAGGAAACACTGAAATGTTCATTGTGCATAAGCAGTACAGTAAACCCCCCTCCATTGCGGGGGTTATGTTCCGGACCCAGCCGCGAAAAGTGAAATTCCGTGAAATAGAAAAACCCTATTAAAATGCATTGTAGGCATGTTTATTTTACTGTCACTGTACGTGTAGAAGCATTTTAAGGTCTTTAAAACACACACTTTTAAAACAATAGAAACTCATTTAAACACATAAAAGATACTAAGAGACAGAGCAAGAGCTATGAAAAACACAAAAATTTCATTTTTAAATGATTTATATAGTAAAATAACATTCCAAAAAAAAAAAAAAACGCAAATTACCGAGACCGCAAAAATTGAACCGCGATGGAGCGGGGGATTACTGTATCCAGAGTTGGGGGGGGCAATGTAATTCTCTCTGAATGGAGCTGCGACTTGGCTGGAATATGTTAATGTGCCTAGGCAATCCCGCTAGGATGACAGCTTCATAGCTGTATCTTTGAATCTAAGGGTGTACTTGCATGAGGGGGTATTATACCCCCCCCCCCCCCAGGGCTGCACTCAAAACATGTTTGAAATGAAGAATTCCTGAGTACACTTATTTCTCTGCCAGCCAGACCACAGTGATCCCTGCTTCCAGGCTCATTAATTTATGGGAACAGACCAGGTTTTCACTCATGCTGAAGTGAACTGTACTGGACTACAAGTGAACCATGCCCCAGAATATCTCTTCCAAGCGGTCCTGAACATGGTTCAAAGCACTCATGCAACACAAATGAAACAGACTAAGGGAGAAATTCATGCCCAGGTATGGTAAAACCTTTCAGCAGGAGTGCACCCTCAACTTACTTATCAACCAGCGACCTACCAGTGCATGGCTGGATTGGAAGGGTGATATACTGGTTATTACTTCAGCAATGTGAGAGATACACAGTGAGGAATGAATGTTGTTCCTCCCACTAAGTGGCCTCAGAAACTCGAAGACTAGTAGGAATTTGTAATTTCTGGTTTCGGTCTCATGTAAACAAGCCGACACCAGCTTGAACAAGCATCTGATCAAACCGATCTTGAATTAAACTGACCAGAATAAAAAAAAAAAAAAAAAAAAAAAAAAATTCAAAGTGCTCCTCCTCTCTCCACGCTTGCACGCAAAGGTAAATGCATATGTAAACTGTTCGTACCACATTTGTGATGTGTATCGCTGAAAACATAGTGAAACCAACTATTCTAGCACCAGATCCCCTATGTAACTCTAAAATGGTAACCTGTAAAGGCTAATAAACAGTCGCCTATGGAGAATTTTAAAAGTACCTAGAGTGTGATAACTATTCAGTTCAGTAAAACAAGCAAAGAATCTGGGCATGGAAAGAAGGCTGGGAGAAGTTGGCAGCACTGACCCCACAGTGCTAGTGGGGAAATTGTTTGCCTGGTAAGTCTGCCATAACGTGCCGATATGCAGTGATAACTAGCACATTATGGCATAAAAGCGCCTAGAGCATTTTTTTTTTTAATCAGAGGTTTCATTCTGCTTTTGAGCTCTTAAAAAGGTTTCTTCTTGCTGGAGGCTGTCAATTTGTTGAAGGCCAGAGCCCCTGAACAGCAGTAAATCATAAAGCAGAACTAAACCAACCAATTTAACGTTTTCAAAAGCAGACATCGCCTGCTAACTCACTTTTCAGGAATCTTCCAGGACAGCACACAGAGAGGCTCCTCCCACCTAACACAGGAAACACATGATCCACATTATAAAGGCTGCTCCAGAGATAGTACCTCGGTATTTAACAAATAACCGAAAGCTGTTATATTGAAACACTATTACTCTAATGGTAATCCATCAACTTTAAGACATGTTATGGGGGTATAACCATGACTAGACACGTCAATCATAATAGGGGGAATTGGGCCATCCTGGAAGATTCCTGAAAAGTGAGTTAACAGGTAATAACCACCTTGTGGAGCTCAGAGGAACTGCAGCCTTGAGAAATGTCTCATAGTGGGAACACGGCCTTGTGCTGTGTGTGTACTGTATATCCTTCCCCTTTATCTCCTCCCTGAGTGTATGAAGAGTCGGAGCGCCTGCCAGAACAGCAGACAGAGGAGAAAGCCGAGTCTAGGAGAGAGACTGACAAACTGCAGCAGACTTGCAGGAGTGAGCGAGGAGGATCCAGTTCCTCTGCCATTGGAGTCTCCTTTCTTTTATGGACCACTTTAAGGGAGCTCCTGCTAATGAAAGAACATAGGTCGGAACCTCTGAGTGGCAATCTAAGGGTGACCAAAATAACAGGAAGCAGAGGATTTAAAGCTCTCTGGAGGTTTATGATGGAGTTGGAGGCTGACACCCAAATTATATGTTCAATTAAAGGCGCAGTGTATTGGCTTTCTGGTGAGTGTCCATTACCTTAACCACTTACCCACTGGGCACTTAAACCCCCTTCCTAACCAGACCAATTTTCAGCTTTCAGTGCTCTCACATTTTGAATGACAACACTGTCCCCATATGAAATTTTCATCCTTTTTTTTTTTTTTTTTTTTTTACACAAACAGATTTCTTTTGGTGGTATTTAATCATAATTGGGTTTTTTATTTTTTGCGCTATAAATGAAAAAAAGAGCGAAAATTTTGTAAAAAAATGAATTTTTCTTCGTTTTGGTTTTAAATTTTGCAAATTTAGTCATTTTTCTTCATAAATTTTGACTAAAATTTATACCGCTACATATCTTTAGTAAAAATAACCCAAATAAGTATACATTATTTGGTCTTTGTGAAGGTTATAGAGTCTACTAGCTAAGGTGCCAATCATTGAAAATTGATCACACCTAAAGTACTGACGGCCTATCATTTCTTGAGACCCTAACAGGTCAGGACAGTACAAATACCCCCGAAATGACCCCTTTTTGGAAAGTAGACATCCAAGGTATTTAGTAAGAGGCATGGTGAGTTTTTTGAAGTTGTAATTTTTTCCCACAATTCTTTGCAAAATGAAGATTTAAAAAAAAAAAAATATTTTTCACAAAATGGTCATATTACGAAGTTATTTCTTACACACTGTATAGGCATACTTGCAACTACACCCCAAAATACATTCTGCTACTCCTCCTGAGTATGGCGATACCACATGTGTGACACTTTTCCACAGCCTGACCACATACAGAGGCCCAACATCCAAGGAGCACCGTCAGGCGTTCTAGAAGCAAAAATTACACATATAATTTTCTGACGACCTATCACACTTTTGAAAGTCCTGGCGCACCTGCACAATGGAATTACCCACAAAATGACCCATTTTGGAAAGAAAAAACACCCCAACACATGATCTAGGAGGCATAATGCGTCTTTTGAACATGTCATTTTTTTCCACAAGTTTTTGGAAAATGTGGAAAGAAAACCAAAACGCATTTTTTTTTTTTTTTTACACAAAGTTGTCCATTTATTAGACATTTCTAACACATAGCATGTACATATCAAAAATGACACCCCAAAATACATTCTGCCACTCCTCCTGAGTATGGCGATACCACATGTGACACTTTTCCACAGCCTGGCCACATACAGAGGCCCAACATGCAGGGAGCACCGTCATTTTCTGACTTTGCATTACAATTTTGTGAGACACTGTAGGGCACTGATAAGCATTGTAGTGGCACTGTTGTGGCCCGGATGAGCACTGACATGGCATGGATGTGGTACTGATGAGGCATGGATGCGGCACTGACGTGGCATGGATGCGGCACTGATGAGCACTGACGTGGCATGGATGTGGCACGGATGAGCACTGACGTGGCATTGATGTGGCACGGATGACCACTGACGTGGCACGGATGACCACTGAAGTGGCATGGGTGTGGCACGGATGAGCACTGATGTGGCATGGGTGAGCACTGAAGTGGCATGGATGTGGCACGGATAAGCACTGACGTGGCACGGATGAGCACTGACATGGCATGGATGTGGCATGGATGAGCACTCACGTGGCTTTGATATGGCACGGGTGAGCACTGACGTGGCACGGATGAGCACTGAAGTGGCATGGATGTGGCACAGATGAGCACTGAGGTGGCACGGATGAACACTGACGTGGCATGGATGAGCACTGACGTGGCATTGATGTGGCACGGATGACCACTGACGTGGCACGGATAAGCAATGAAGTGGCATGGATGAGCACAGATGTGGCATGGATGAGCACTGAGGTGGCATGGGCGGGCACAGATGTGGGATGAATTGAGCATGGATGAGCACTGAGACAGCATGGGCAGGCACAGATGTCGCACAGATGAGGCACGGATGAGACATGGATGAGGCACGGATGGGGCACTAATTGGGCACAGTTGAGGCAGAGGAGGCGTGCAGCTGCAGTTTCTCTCCTCTCCTCGCACGCTGTACCGATTGCTGTGTACAGCGTCCGAGGAGAGGAGAGAAATGAACCGGACATGCGCCGGTTTGTTGTGACGTGATCGCTCCGTCATTGGATGGAGCGATCACGTGGTAAAGGACCGCTCTCATTGGCCCTTTACCACGATCCGTGATGCTTCGGGTCCTCGGGACCCGGCGAGCACGGACACTCCCGTGTGCGTGCCCCAGGTGGCGCGCGGGAGCGCAATTCTGGGAGGACGTTCAGGAACGCCCTCCCAGAACTATACAGCCACTTTGCAGCCGTATTTTTACAATGGCCGGTCGGAAAGTGGTTAAAGGGAATCACAAGAGGAGTGGTGAAGGTGCATGGTGTGAACATCCAAGTAATATGTACACCTGTTGGAGGAAAGGACATTATCGCACTGCCAATTTCCAATTCCCACTGAAAGCTTACTGTAAACAAGGATGTTTTAATATCGCTGCTAATGTTGGTCTTTTCCAATTGTAATGGTTTAACCACTTTAGGACCAGCCGCCGCAGATGTACTGTGGCAGGCTGGCTCGTACAGGCAAAGCGCCGTACATTTACGGCGCTCACTCCCAGGGCCGCGGGACGAACTCCCGAGCGCCCCCGGCCCCACCAATGGTCTGATTGGGTTCAGAACCGATCAGTCATCAGGTCCAGGCCAATGATTTTTGGCCTGGACCTGCTGATCGGTGCTGCCCAATCAGAAACTGACTTGTGCCTGTGTAATGTAAACACAGGCACAGAAATGACCCGCTCTCTCCTCCCAAAATCCTTTTTGGATTCATAGAGAGAAGATCAAAACTGAGTACTGCACACAGCACACACCTAGCTAGGCACACTTAACCCCCGATCATTCCCCCAGTTAACCCCTACACCCCCTGTCACATTGCACACTATAGACAGTATATAGTATTTGCCTATATTTCTGTATTAGTGTGACTTGGTTTAGCGCTTGCGACCTTTTATTTTAGGCTTAGGATACCCGCCAACCCCCCCATTAAAGATTTAACACCTTGATTGCCCTAGTTAACCCCTCCCCCCGTCACATTGCACACTATTTACAGGTAATATAGTGGTTTTCTGTATTTGTGATAGTGTGACTGTGACTTCAGTTAGCGCTAGCGAGTTAGTTTCTGTCCCAAGTAGGTTACCACATAAATAGTTAACCCCCTGATCACCCCCAGTTAACCCCTACACCCCCATCACATTGCACACTATAGACAGTATATAGCATTAGGCTTATGATAGCCGCCACCCCCCCCCAATAAAGATTTAACCCCCTGATCCCCCCCTTCATTGCCCTGTCACAGTGTCCCTTTTATATTGTAGGTTTTTTCTGATCACTATTATTAGTGTAACAGGTGACATTAGTTAGCATTCGCGTCAGTCTAGGACAGCGCAGATCCCCGGCGAATAGTTAGAAATATTAGTTCCCACAACTTGGTTTTTGCACGATCAGCATTGATTCTTGCCAGCCCCTCCACCCAACCCAGCCCACCCCACCTAGGCAAGTGCAGTAATCAATAGATTACTGTCACTTCCAAAAAAGCAACACACACAAAACCTCTGTGTTAGCAGAGCCAGGCCTGATCCCTGCTAGCATTAGCAGTTTTTTGGTAGCGGTTGAAATAGTTCTTGACAACCAGGTGCTTTTTATCCTGCGAGTCAAGAAACTGTACCTGTAATTTTTTTTTGCTAAAATGTCCAAATGGTGGTACGGTAGTGGAGAGGCCTACAGTATACTGACCATGTCAGATGAGAATGATTGGGGAAGCCTCACTGGCAGAATCAGGGTCAGTATATGAACCTTTAGAGAACAGTGGCTCCCTGACAGATAGCTCCGACAACAGATGGGTCCCTGTCAAGATCAGGTGTACCCGACCCCATTCTGGAGTTGCTGAGGTGCAGGAATTGAAGGGTGCTAGTATGGAGCAGCGAGGCAGTACTGGTGAACTGGCAAGCACCAGTGGCCTAATACACCCTGGACCTAGAACAACCAGCACTGCAGTATCGATTGGTGACGTGGTGGGTCCCATAAGTGCAGTTGAAGCTGGTGCGTTGGCTAGTACAAGTGGCCCGCAGCCACCGCAAATTCGAAGACAGGCCCGTAGAGCCCATAGTGCCCTCCCCGATGCGCTGGCATATCCTAATTGGCAACCCACTGATACAGCGCCCGTACTCCCAACCCCCCCCCCCCCATTCACTCCCCAACCTGAAATTCATGTGGTAACAGACAATTTTACTCCCCTGAATTTTTGAGCGTTTTTTCACTGAAGATCTTTTCAGATCCATTGTGGACCAAAGCAATTTATACGCTGGTCAATACATCGCCGCCAACCCAAATTCATCCCTTGCCAGACAATTCGGCTGGAAACCTATAACGGTTTCCGGGTTTAAAACCTTTCTGGGCCTTTCCCTTAACATGGGCATAACCAAAAGGAGTGAGTTGTGGTTATACAGTATTGGTCCACTAACCAAAATCACCATATGCACGTGTACTCCGCTTTCATGTCAAGGGCGAGATACGAGCGAATTCTGCGGTTTATGCACTTCAACGACAATGAAATCTGTCGTCCTCGGGGAGACCCTGAATATGACCTTCTCCACAATATTCAGCCCCTCGCAAACCACTTCAATCAGCGGTTTGCAGCCTTGTTTACCCCCAAAAAGTTGTCTGCATTGATGAGTCCCTGATTAAGTTTACTGGCCGCCTTGCTATGAAGCAGTATCACCCCAGCAAGCGTACCAGAAACGGGGTCAAACTGTATAAAGCTGTGTGGCAGGGCCATAGGCTATACAGTTAGTTTCTGGGTTTACGAAGGAAAAGATAGCACTGTGGAGCCCCCTCAACTGCCCAGACTACATAGGGAGCAGCGTTGGGACTTGGTGTCACCCTTATTCGGAAAGGGGTACCATTTGTACGTGGACAATTTTTATACAAGCGTGCCAATTTTTAGTTACTTGCTTGAACTACAAATTAGCACATGTGGCACCGTGCGACCTTCTCACCGGGGCTTCCCCCAACAGCTTGTAAATTCCCGTCTTAGTCGGGGGGGGGGTTCAAATTCCTACGGCAACGGGCGTTTTGGGGAAACCCCTGTGTGTCCACGAATATAACCTTAATATGGGAGGGGTGGACCTCAACGACAAGCTTTTGGCGCCGTTCTTAGTCGCCCGTAAAGCCAGACGATGGTACAAAAAGTTTCCATTTATTCCAATTGGCTATGCTGAACGCCTTTGTGCTATACAAAGCGTCAGGACGAACTGGATCCTTCCTAGAATTCCAGGAAGAGACCATCTGAGCGTACCTGTATCCAGGAGGTGCTCCGGCCCAACTTCCCCTACCAGATGCAGTGAGCCGGCTGCATGAGAGGCACTTTCCACAAGTCCTCCCGCGTACCCCTACCAAAAGAAACCCCCAAAGAAGATGCTGTGTCTGTAGCAGGCGCAGATTTAGGCGCGACACCCGTTATTGTCCCGACTGTCCTGACCAACCTGGTCTCTGCATTGAGACAATGCAAAAAAGGTTGGGACTTTGAATGAGAGACATGACTGAGTAAAAAATGTTATATCATATTTATTGATACATAAAAAAGGGAGTAATAATAATGTATTGCACGTATAGGCTAGCATGGTATAATAACAGTGAAGTGATAGAGTACATATGTACACCCCGACAATGACAATCTCAAAAGAACCAACATGGCAATGAAACAGTAGTACAGAGTATTAGCATGACATCATAACATCCATTGACTGACGCGTTTCGTGGACTAACGCCACTTCTTCAGAGTCAGTGTATGATCATATCTATAAGTAAATGAGTATAAGCGTATAAGTACATTGCATTAGATGGTAGTCTGGAAATTGGGGGAGAAGGGGAGAAAAAGGGGGGGGTGGGAAACAAGGTCCCCATAGCCCCAACACTTACACAGTGGTTCCAACAGTGACTGGTTCTGGGGGTGAGGGGAGCAACCCCCTGATGTCTCCCCCGGGAGCTGAGGGCACGAGGGGTCCGCGGGTAAGGCGAAGGTGTCACATATAGAGTAAATTTGTAGAAATGTTGCTGGGTAAGCGGAGTATATCTGAATAGAGTAAATGGCCATAATTAATGGTGATTAATTGTATTAGGTATACAACTTGATGTTACTGAACTGATGTGTGTGGTGAAGGAAAATAAAAATGGTGTGAGGATGGAAAATGAAGTGAGGTGAAATGGGGGGATGTGATGAGGGACTGAGATAATAAAAAGATTGTAAAATGGTCATGGTTATGATAAATGTATAACAGTAGCCAAAGTATATCTATATGAAATGAGTATAAATATTAACTGTAATAGATAAGTATGTACTATATAGGGGATATAAGGCTACTTAGTTGGTATGTATAGTAATAGAATACCTACATGGCTATGTACTTTGTGAAGAGCATAATGCTAGTAAATGGTATATGTAGTAAGGGAGTTGTGGTAAGGGAATGTCAAAACATATTAGCTTGGAAATTATATTGAGTGAATGGGTGTGGGGGTGATATGTGGTGAAGTGAACAAGTAAGGCAGCAAAAAAAAAAAAAAAAAAAAAGGGGGGGGGGGGGAGTCTTGGGATGGTGGTAAAATTGTGAACGAAGTGATAAATGTGAATAAAGACGGAAGAAGCCCGACTGATAGCTGTGCCTGAGTAAGGAAGCGTGTAATAGTAACTGAATGAAGAGCGGGGTGAGAAGGGAAGGGAATTAGTGTGAGAGTAGTAGAAGTAGAAAGATTATATAAAATGACCTGTAACAAGAGTAAATCCAGCCAGAAAGGAGAGTGTGCATTGGGGACTGTTTCCATCGCTACCACACACTAGTGGAGTATTAGCGTAGCGTACAGCATGACACAGTGTAGGCCACACTAACACAGGGTCTCAAAAGATGCTCCATGGCTATCGACATTTTGAGAGACCCTAACCTGGAAAGTTCAAGTTGAAAAAAAAAAAAAAAAAAAAAAAAAAAAAAATGTAAATTCCAAAAAATATATAAAATACAAAAGCCAAAAATAATTGTCATTTGAGTTATTTTTCTGTTCTTCTACTCTTCCTACTGTACTTTATTGTTTTTCATTCTATTGTTAGTTTGCCTTGCAAACAGCGTTTGCGCTCAGCATATATGGAAATCTATGATGGCAGCGCTGTAGGAGGTGATCTTACAACTGCAGTTAAAAAACCATTAGGTATACATGGAATTTTGTCATGTATACCCATCTTTAGAAGTGGGTTTGGATGTTTTGGGCGGCTAATGGTGGAAATACTACACAATTTTCTTGTGGTGATTTCTGTTAGGTTCCCTTTTTTCGTTCAGCCCACAGGCTGCATGGAAAAAAAAAAAAAACCTACACTGTGTCAAACAAGGACCAGCAATGTACTGGTACATTGCTGGACTTTGAGTGATTATACCAGGATGCCTGCAGATTTAGGCCTCATCTTGGTATAGTTTTTTACAGCAATTCTAGCGGATAATTGGCTGCTAGACTGCTTTTACAAACAGTGGGAGGGGACTTCCCCCCGCCCCCCCCTCTCCCGCTGCCTTCCGTGGTTTTTCTCGGGCTCTCCTGTCCCACCGGTTAACCCGAGAGTGCAGCCGGTGGTTCAATTATCTAACCATAGATGAACACTTTTCGAAAAGTAGACACCCCAGGGTATTTGCCAAGATGTATGGTGAGTATTTTGCAGCTCATTTATTTTGGAATATATTCTGCAAATAGCTTAGGGTGTCTACTTTCTGAAAAGGGGTCCTTTTGGGGGGGTTTGTGCTGTCTTGGCATTTCATTGCCTCCGAAACTGTGATGGGTAGTGAGGAGTGAAATCAACAATTTACGCCCTTTGAAAGCCTGAAGGTGGCGATTGGTTTTCGGGGTCCTGTACGCGGCTAGACTGCAAAAAAGTTTCACATGAGGTATGCCCATACTCAGGAGAAGCAGCAAAATGTATTTTGTGGTGTAATCTCACATATACCCATGGCATGTGTAGGCAATATATCATTTAGTGACAACTTTGTGTTAAAATATATATATTTTTTTAGTCATACCACCAAAAGAAAGCGGTTTGTGGGGGGGGGGGGGGGGGAGGGACATAAATTTTGTTTGAGTACAGCATTGAATGACCGCGAAATTGTCAGTTAAAGTCACGCAGTGCCAAGTTGAAAAAAAAAAAAAAAAAGGGGCCTGGTCTTTGAGCAGCCAAATCCTCCGCTCTGAAAGTGGTTAAGATGGTTTATTAATGCAAATATGGTGAGGTAACATACAGAGTTTTATAAGATTTTTTTTATTTTTATAGCAGCAACTCTATCAAAATATGACAGAGGAATAGATTGAGATTCCTTTAGTTTGAGCGCTGGGTGAAGGGTTTGTTGTGTATTTACACATCACTTCATTTTAAACAGGTAATAACTGTTTTCCAAGTCATCTTCCAGGACGGCTCACAGAGAGGACAACAGAACCACAGGGTGCACTGATCCGATATTAGGATGGAATATCGGCCTCGACACTGCCAAAATAGCTGGATCGGGGAATCTGTAAAATTTACAGATCCACGGGCCAATCCAGTTTAGTCACAGCAGAACCTATCGCGGTGTCTGCTGAGTACCAGCTCAGCCGTCACTTGCACGGAGCCGCTACTTCCTTCATAGGTCCGGCTCACAGGTGGAATGATATAAGATGCACTCAGCCTGTGAATGGAGGAGCCATACACAGTAAGCAGTGGCTTTGCTCTGTACTGCAGCCGCATGCTTCCCGGGCTCAGCCAGACAGAGTGCCTACAAGCAAATCCCTGCAAGTACCCTTATACTGTATACTGAGTATATATAACACATACACATTATATACATATACACACACTTTGCACTTTTTACATGTTTACAGTTTGATTGCTATTGTATGTTCAAGCAATAAACTTTTTTCTTGTGGCTGCATTTTATTCTTCTTTTTCATTTTGAGTTTGATTACATATTTTAGATTTTGAATGCACAATTGTTAGGTCAGGTATCGGGACTAGAAAAGTCGGATCGGTGCACCCCTACATTGAACTACCCGATTAGGGCAGGACCCCTGCTTGGAGTACTTTTTTCCCCCCCAAAGGCCTGGTCTTGGCTCGAGAGTAGGTCCAACCTGTAGTGCTTCACGAAGTTTGGAAGCTGGTCCAGGTTGCGGCTTTGCAGATTTGGAGTGGTGATGCTTTGGCCCTTTCTGCGCAAGTAGTGGCTACTGCTCTGGTAGAATGAGGTTTGATTGTCTAAGGTGGAGTCAGAGAAGATGCCAGATATGGCTCACAGAACGCTGCCTTTAACCATCTGCCAATGGTATTTTGCGAAGCCTTCTTACCTTTGTAGGGTCCACAGAAGAGAATGAGTGAACAAACCAGTGATAGATCTCCAGTCCTTTGTGCGTTCGATGTATGCAATCATGTACCCAGCATCCACGCTACTGAATTCTTCTTTAGCATTTTTGGATTTTGCACAGTAAGATGGGATTACAATTTCTTCTGTTCTATGAAAATTGCTTGCTACTTTTGGAAGAAAAGCAGGGTCCAAAGACAGGACGATTTTGTCCAGCGAACTATTACAATATGGTTCAGCGACAAGAGCACATGAATTTCAATGACCCTTCTAGCCGAAACCAAACACCACCAGGAGGGCTGTTTAAGCGGTAGGAGCCTAATGGAACAGGTCTCAAGAGGCTCGATGGGTTCACTGCAAAAAAACATTTAGGTACTAATGCAAGTGGGGTGCGTTTTTACCCAATGGCCGTTAATGTCTTGATTAAAAAGGTTCCTCAGCTATTCTAAAACTCAAATTTGAAAGGGCCGACACCTGGACTTTAAAGCCCCGTACACACGTACCAATTGTCGGCCGCAAATATTCGGCCGCCGACCGATCGGCCGATTGTAGGCTTGTTAGTATGATTCTTCCGGCAGTCGACAGCGCATTTTCGGCCGAACAGAATCTGTTGAGCAGACTTTAAAATATTTGTTGGCCGTCACCAGAACGGCCGATTGTTCGCCAGTCAGTACAGAATTCGGCCGACAATCAGCAGATTTGCAAGACTGGGCATGCTCCGAAAAGAAAAAAACACAGGGAAAGTTAACCATCACATGACATCACTTCTGCAGTCGGCTGTTATTGGCCGACAAAATTTGTGTGCAGTCTTTTGCAGTTTTCAACAGACACGACAGCCCTGGACAAAAGACGGCCGATCGTTTGGCCGACGATCAGTACGTGTGTACGGGGCTTAAGTGTACTGAGGACTAGCCCTCTTTCTGCTCCCTCTTGTAAGAAGTCCAGTATTGCCAAAATCATAGGACCTTCCTATCTTGATATTATTTATGCGCCAGCTGTAGCACTCCTTCCAGATCTTATTGTAGATTGAGTTGGTGGAAGACTTCCTGCTGGTAAGTATGGTGTAACTTTTCCTGACAGACCCTTCTGAGTTAGTAATGCTCTTTCAGAAGCCAGGCCATCAGAGAAAGTTGTCCCACAGTGGGATGATTTTCTGCTCCCTGGTAGATCAGATCTGGTGTGCAGGGCATATCCATGATTTTGCTATGCTGAGCTTTAGTAACCCCGTGAACCAAGCCCGCTTTGGCCAGTAGGGTGCTATTAAGAAGAAAACAAGACCAACTATGAAGTATCATGGGACTTTTAGGGTGCATTTCTTAGTTCATTGAGATAATAATGATCATCAGAACACAGATTATCGTTTAAAAGGGAAATTTTATTTTCCAAAAAAACTGTTTTTATTAAATAAATGTTAAAATGCATATGAAAAAAAAAAAAAAACACACATGGAACATACAAAATTCATGCCTTTCCAACAGGCAAAGTGTGAGGCATGATTTCTCGAAACGCTAAATTTGACCGGTTTCGCCAAAAAGCAGGATTCCTCAGAAAATTTTAGCGCAAAACAATTACTCTTTCTCCAATTATGGAGAAACAATGTAAGTGGGCCTCA
The DNA here is from genome assembly GCF_965119305.1 of Pelophylax lessonae. NCBI lineage: Eukaryota > Metazoa > Chordata > Amphibia > Anura > Ranidae > Pelophylax > Pelophylax lessonae. Next base: position 258,559,400 of record NC_138768.1, on the reverse strand, counting down.
GGATCTGAACCCATGAACGTCCAGCAGCAAAGCAGGTGTAGCCACTAATGGTCTCCCGCAGAGGGAAGTATTCCAAGAGGGAGAAAAAAAAGGCTAGCAAGCTCAGAAAGGGCAAGTGAAGGTAAAGAAGATGAATAGGCAAAATTATATGTTTTCATAAGGGTTTATACACAATCCCACGGTGATCACAGGGATCCCTCAATCTCCAAGACCATCAGGGGGAGTTCAACGGTTGCATATATTGTACTCAGATGTTGTATGCCATTAAAAATATTTAAAATAAGAATAGCTAAACATAGCCCCAAATGAATGCGGCCACCTCCCAAATGGGCAAGATAGTTGTCCAAAACACCCCCATCAGTAAGGGGATGGAATAGTCAAAGTAGACAAAGTCCACCTGTTATTCATACAGAGGTAAAGGTAGAGCATGTCTTATCCAGACCGCAAGTTAAGGGCAAGAAGGCTTTTGCTGATGAGGAGTGAGAATTTTTGATTATCTTTGGGATTGGCGCGAACAGTGGAAAAGCATACACCAGTCCCGTTTTCCAAGGTTGAGATAGGGCATCCAGTCCAGAAAAGGAATGCATCTCCGCAAATTTTTTTTTCCCCCACTTTCCTGTTCCTTCTTGTGGCAATTCGGTCTATTTGGGGACTCCCCCATATTGCTGTGATCGGTTCAAATATGGTCCAGTTCAGCCACGATTACATTTTGTGCAAGATTTCTCTGCTTAGAAAATCTGCTAGGGAGTTTTGTTCTATCCTTCAGGTAAACTGCCGATAAGGATGCTAGACTTTTCTCTGCCCAAATCAAGATCTCTTCTGCAATTCTCACGAGACTTGCTGCCCTTGTCCCACCTTGTTGATGTAGCTCAGTGTTTCTCAACCTTTCAGTCAAGGCACCCTTTACAATGACACACAATCTCGAGGCACCCCATTCTAAAATGTAAAAACTAAATTACTAGTGTTACATAATGCAGCATCACCCATATGCGTAGGACACCCAACATTAGCAGTGATTTATTCTTCCAAAGCAAAACACCTTTCCACACTGGTACCAACTAGTATTCCAATATTTCTCTTATCCCTCAGTTTATCTCCCTCACTCAGCTAATGTGACCCCAGTGCTGATGGAGAGGGGCAGGGGCAAACAAGGGCAAAACGTCCTCCTTATCAACTGATGAGGTCATTGTTTGTGAGAACACTGGCAGTTGGAAAAGAGCTTGAAAAGTTTGCTCTGAATCTAGGCGCCAGCTAAAAAAAAAAAAAGTTAGGAGCCAGTTTTTTTTTTTTTTTTTTTAAACCAACAAAATAATTTTTTCAACAACAAAACCCCTTCAGTTATGTAGCCCCGATGTGTACATTTTACAAATGCACAACACAGAATACTCCCCCCTGCCAACAAGAGCACACCCTCTCGGATTTAAATACCATGATTCTATTCTCAAGTTTCCATGGTGCCCAGCTCAATGCCATGACAATAGGGTAGATAGCGCACTGCATACCTGACCCCCTATATAATACAGCCCCCCATCCTATATAGACATTCTACCCCCCCACTCCACATACTACTGTCCCCCCTTCTGCAGTCTTACAACCCCCTCTTTAGCACATCTCCGCCATGCTGCCCCCCCCCCCCAAATATCTTGTGTAGAAGTATGACCCCCCTCTACATACCATGGCCCCCATTCTCAATAGACTACTTTTGTCCCCCCTATATAGTACAGCTCCCATCCTGCAGTGAAAAATAGGTCCACATATGGGCTATGCCATGGATGGAGGGGATGTGAAGGGGAGGTTCTGTGTAACCAGATTGATGAGGGTGATTCCAAGAACTGGCCATGCTGGGGTGACACATGGACTGATAGGACAATCTGGGGGTGTTGGGTATTTTAATGCCTGTAAAGTTTTCCTGCCAAAACGGTGAGCATAAAGGATCTGATGTGATGTGCTCCCCAGCAGTCAGAGCGGTGCTGGTGTGACACCACCAGCTGGGAGAGTTGCTTACCTGGGGGTTCTGGGCCGGATCTCCTTATCCACTGTGGCGGGCTTGCAGTTCATCAGCTGTCTGGTCCTTACGCTGCTCCGGTTGGTGGGTCTCCTTGCCAGGCCAGTGGCACAGGTGTACTTCTGGCCAGCCTTGCGCACGCGTGGGTGTTGCGGGCTGGGGATGGTGATCTCGGTCTTCTGGATGTGTGAAGGGGGCAATTGGGTCCTCCCTTTTGATGTTGGGGTACACCTTCCTCTTTGGCTTCTCAGTGCCAACACTGAATTTGGGGGTGGGTTTGGCTGGACTCTGGTCTTCTGCCCAGAACAGGTGCCTGGGAGCAGGAGCGCGATCGTCAGGGCTGATGGCTTTTTGGACTTATTGGTGGACAATGAAGATGCAAACATGGCAGCGTGAGCGGCTGCCTGAATGCTTGGACATGCAGCCCTGCCTATGGCCAGTCAGGTCCTGTGCGTGGCTGGGTACCCTCTGAATGGGCTGATAAACACAGGCGCCAGGATGAAATTTCTAGTCTCCATGGTGACCTGGCGCCTGAGATTTGTCGAGCCCTGGGTTAGAAGGTTGTAATGGTGCACAATGAAAACCTGTGGCTTTATGTACCAATTAGGCAGGCTTGAGCCACCTGCTGGCTTGTATACAAATTTTTGGGCAGTTTCTAGGCATTTTTTCAATGCACCCCTGAAGACACGTGAAGGCGACCGTAGGCAACCTGGTTGAAAAAGGCTGATGTAGCTGACCGCTGTGATGTTGTCCGAGAATATGTCCACATTCTTCACCTTATGGTTGGGCTGAAGGACCACATCGCTTGCATCACTGCTCCTTGGCATTGGATGAGTGGCTGGTCCACCGACTGTCCCAGGTGCCCTGGACCATCTGCTCAGTCATATGAGCTCCCAACCGCTTGCATCCGTCATGATCACGACCGGATTTTGCTGTGACCACAAGTGAGGTTTTCCCTGTCAACCACTACTTGGATTGACGACCTCAATTCGAAGGAATTTCCACAATCATTGGGAGGGATTCTTTCTGGCCATTCAAGACTCCTAGCATAAAAGCTTGTAAATGACTCGTGTAGCTGAGCCCACAGAACCCCTGGGATGGCTGCTGTCATTAGACCCTGTATCCTCAGATTTTTTATTGAGGTTTCTGAGGTTAAACACTTCCTTCGTTGACGTCTGAATTTTCTCTTCGGTTAGGAAGATTTTTGAGCGGGAGAAATCTACGACCTATTGCAAAGGAACAAGATTTAAATTTTTCTCGATTTATGAGCCAGCCCAAATTTTGAAGTTGCTCCATCACTTGCATCAGATTTTGCTCCACTTCCTCTACCGAGTCTCTGAATAGAAGTAAATAATCCAGGTAGGGGATTATTTGGATCCCTTTCGACCTGCAGGTCTTCCACTAGATTTTTGGTGAAAATCCGTGGAACGGAACCCAGTCCGGAAAGCAGTGCATTAAACTGAAAATAGAGAGAGTTTTTTCCCCGGTTTTTCACTGCAAACCGGAGATAAATCTGATTCTGGTCAAATTGAAATATATAAATAGGCATCCCTAAAGGGTAACCACTTTCTTAGGGGGAAAAAATAGCAAACAAAGAAAAAATAATATAGCGTATACGATTGCAATAAGTCATATTGTAATTGAATGTTATTAAAAATAAACTTTGCTTTTCAATCTGCAGCTGCTGTAAGTATCTGAAAATGCAATGCAATATGGCTACCTGGAGTTCTGTAAACAGAATGTGTACTGAATACACCCCAGAAACAATTTCCTGCTTGTGTGATTGGTTTACCAACTTTCCCAGAAGTCTGCCCAAGTATGTACACAAGTAAGATTTCAGGTATCCCCTTAAACAAAAGTCCATTTTGGGAAGATACTCCAAATAGGAACACATCTAAAGGGATGCAGGCCCAGCAGATTTCCTCAGTGCTCTGCAGCTGCACAGCTAATTGATAGTTATGAAACCACTCCCATTAGACCTACTCAGCTAAGTAGGAATCTGCAAAAAAGGTTGGTATAATCCTTGCAATGTACATAGACCACCCAGAGGGGAATGTTTTTTTCTTAACAAAAGTGGAGTAAGTCTAGGGATGCCATAAGTAAACTTGGTGTCAGAAGTTCTCTGGTGGAGTAAATGGATTCCATTTTGTATTTCACATGCGCATTGAAATTTTTCAGATTCAGGAAAGGTCGGTATTTGCCTGACAGCTTCTGCCTGAGAAAGATGAGTAGAACCCATTCTGTCTCTGGCTTTAAAGAGGTTTTTTTTTTTTTTTACCCTGAAAGAGAAACCCATAATGAGCTAGTATGCATCGCGATATACTAGCTCATTATGAAATACTTGCCTTAGGAGCCCCCACCGTGCCGCCTGCTTACCTTTATGACGGGCGACATGTTCAGTCACCCATCTTCCAGGATCGCGGCATCCGGCCATCTGATTGGCCGGAGGCGCGGTGACGTCACTCCCGCACACACGCGCGGGAGCCGACGGTCACGGCACGGGGCTCTGAAGGAACAGCACCAGCAGCAGTTTCTTCAGAGTGCATGCACCAGCGACGTCACTGGCTGCATGCAAGGTAAATATCTCCTAAACGGTACATGTTTAGGAGATATTTACAGTACCTATAGGTAAGCCTCATCATAGGCTTACCTATAGGTACAACTTGCAGAGGAGGGTTTATTTCCTCTTTAAGAGATGTAACTGATCGCTTTTTGATCCAGCATCTCCTAAAGAAGAGATGACATTGCCCTTGCCTTTTGTCTCTGAGCAGTTTGTTGCCATTAATTTTTTTGGGGGTCTGCCAATCACTTAAATTCATTCTGGATCTAGTAAGATCAGGATAGAGAATAGCGTTTTGGTGATGGTGTGCCATTGTGGGAAGAAGGACCCCAATCTTACCTCCACCCTGCCACCTGAGTCATTCAGGCTTTTGTTTTAATTGGGAGGGCTTGGAGAAAACACTCTTCCTTTCCCCCTCTTGTAGTTCCATACCCTTTTCTGGTCTTGTTCATCTGGGTCTGACTTTCCCCCATGCTGGTTTCTAGGGATTTGGAATCCCTTTGCCTTGTCAGCAGACCTTACCAGGACTGATTCAAGTTACTTACCAAAAAGCAATTCCCCTGAGAAGGGAACAGTCTGGATTTTGAAGCAGAATCTCCATTCCAGGACTTTAGCCAGACTGCTCTCCTAGCCTCATTTATAAAGGGCATCTGCAATGTATGCCACTGTTTTGTTTTAGGTAGGAAGAGCATCTAAAATGTCTTTTAGCAGTACCCCCTTCTAGGAGAGAGTAAAGTTATTTAGCCATATATCCAGTGTACGCGATGGCAGCTAAAGCAGATTAAAGTTTGCTGTGTAGGCTTCCAAAGCTTGTTTAAAAAAAAAAGGTACCCTTCTGGTTTTTTTTTATCCATTGGATCGGTATGGGATCCTGCATCTTCAAATACTAATTCTTTGATACTTTCAATAGTGAAGCGTCAATTTTGGGGCATTTTTCCCAAACTGCTGTACCTTCCTAAATGGAAAAATCGCTAACTTCAGGTTGCTGGGGAAGAAAACTCTTTCTGGCTCCTTCCATTCCTGAAAGATTGTGTATGTCAGGGAAGAGTGATTGGGGAAGGTCCCTGCTTGTTTTTTTTGTAACCCTACAAATAAATTAACCACTTAAGGACCGAGCCTATTTTTGACACATTTTGTTCACAAGTTAAAATCAGTATTTTTTCCTAGAAAACAACTTAGAACCCCCAAACATATATATTATTTTAGAAAAGACTCTGGAGAATAAAATGTCGGTCATTGCAATCATTTTTGTCACGCGGTATTTGCGCAGCGGTCTATAAAGCGCCATTTTTTTGGAAAAATTTTGAAAAATCACATTTCACTGCATTTAAAAAATACTAAACAGTAAAGTTAGCCCATTTTTTTTATATATTGTGAAAGAACATGTCACGCCGAGTAAATAGATACCCAACATGTTACGGTTTAAAATTGCGCCCCCCCGTGGGATGTCGACAAACTACGGTCAATAGAGATCTCAATCTGCGACGCTTTAAATTTATTTAACGGTTACCAGTTTAGAGGTAGAGTGTAGCTCTTTTTTTTAAATTATTGCTCACACTCTGGCGATCGCGGCGATACCTCACATGTGTGGTTTGAACAGCGATTTCATTTGCGGCTCGACTTGCGTATACGTTTTTTTTTGTGCGCGAGCTAACGGTGACGGGGGCGGCTAAATTTTTTTTTTTTTTTTTTTCCCATTTATTTTATTTATTTTTTTAACTTTATTACAGTTTTAAAAAAAAAAAAAAAATCTGATCACTTTTATTGCCGTCACAAGCAATGTAAACATCCCTTGTGACAGCAATATGTCGTGACAGGTACACTTTATGGAGGGATCGAGGGTCTAAAAGACCCTAGACCCCTCCACTACACTTCCCTGTATGCAAAATGCCAAAAACGGCGTTTTTGCATACAGCCGATTTTCAAATTTGCCGCCTTTTGCGGCACAGTAACCCGGAAGTGACGTCATGGACGCCGCCTCCGGGTTACGTCAACGGAGCACCGATCGATGCTGTTTCCGGCATTCATCGGGACTCCATCCAGCCGGCGGACGCGCCGGCTGGGTGCTCGGGGCTCCCGGTGGGACGGGAGCCCCGAGCAAAGCCACGGAAGGCGGCGGGAGGGGGGGGGGGGACGTCCCCTCCCGCCCCCCCGGGTACCGATCGAGCGGCTCCCGAGCCGCATCGGTCAGTACCGACGGAAAGCCAACCGTCGGCTTCAAACCACGGTACCGGAATGATGCCTCTAGCTAGAGGCATCATCCCGGTACACTACCGCAAAGTTTACTGACGTAGACCTACGTTAGTATGCGGTAAGTGGTTAATAACGTACCAAAAATTCTTTGCGCCTCTCACCCTCATCAAGCTCTTAAGGTATCGTAGATGGCTTTTAGAAGCTCCTCCTATTTTCTCTGATGGGAATAAAAACCTCTGACTTAAGTAGTTTTTTTCTTTTGAGTTCCCTATTTTCTGGTACGGAATCAGACTCCTCACTATTTAACACAGGGCTTGACAAATTTTCCTGAAATCTAGGAGCCAGCTAAAAAAGTTAGGAGCCAGTTTTTTTTTTTAAACTAACAACCAAGCTTTATTTAATAAAACGGATACTAAATTTACACATAAATACGACTAGAACCCCACTCTCCTCTAGCGCAATTGGATGAAAACAGACTGTCTGTCTCTTTCCATCCGATGCCATCTGATCCAATCCATGGGATGGATAGAAAATAGAACCACCATCCGTCTGCTTTTGGCGGACAGGATCAGATGGCGGCAGATTACTGCTCCATAGAGGAGAATGAAGGGTCCGATCAGGTCTGCCTGAAAAACTGACAGGCGGACCTGATCAGACAGCCTGTGTGAAAGGGGCCTTCGGCTGTGGCATGGCGATGAGGAAAAAAAAAAAAAAAGATATATATATATTTTTTTTTTTATAATAATAATAATAATAATAATAATAATAATAAGAAAAAATATATATATTTATTAATAATCAAAAAAAAAAAAAGAAAAAAATATTATTTAGTTTTTACATTAAAAATATAAATTTAAATTAATAATAAATAACCACACTCCCTGTCAAAGGTAACTAACTGGACAGGGAGATGGTAATGTATTGTGAACAAACCGTGGAAACAGTAATTACAACAGTCATTACTCCCGGCCACCACAAGAGGGCACCAGTTCCCCATTGGAAGCCTCATCTCAAGTAGGCCGAAAAGCCGGGGCCTCAATTTTTGTACGGCCCGGAAGTCCGTGCACTCCGTGCGCGGAAGTCCGTACAATAATGACAGGACACCCTCTGCAGGGCACCCCAGGCGCCAGGTCGCTAATTCTAGTCGCAAATGCGACCTGGCGCCCGGGTTTTGTCGAGGCCTGATCTAACATTTCCTCTAGAATTCCCAGATTGGATACATCCGCACTGGTCGCTGTGCTAGGACCAGCTTCGGAGGTACTGGATAGGGAACCCCCACCGCGAGTATCTTGGTGTTTAAAATCACTGCAGTGTCGGAGTCATCTTTTTCATGGAATCTAAAAACCAGGCACAGAAGGGGGAAGGAGGGAGCCCATCCAACAACAGCTCGTTCAGTATGGGAGGTACAGACTCTCTCAAAGGAAAAAAAAAGCAGGTATTGGTGGAGCAGGAAGCCTGGTCTCAGGACAGCACCTAAGAGCTCCTGACTCTCCACTAGGTGTTCCTCAGCAAGAGGAACCCAAAAACTGATGAGCTGTGGGAAGAAACCTAATTTTAAAGTTTGGTGGAGGTGGCGTTTCCTGTTGGCAAGTGGGAGGAGCCATCTCTGGTGCTGTCCTGAAAGACGTTAAAGGGAAGAAAGGTATTTAGCAAAAAAAAAAAAAAAAAAAAAACAAACACAGTAACCACTTTATGCAGCATGTCGCTTTCATGAGGTGTCAACACTTGTCAGTCAGCCGCTCCCACTCATTTCAATGGTAATACTCTATAGCCACACCTTAACGCCTATAGCATTTATGACATGTTGGTGAAGCATTTATAGAATGTTAACAGGTCATTGGGGGAGAAAGTGGCAGTTCTAGATTTCCAAGTGCATTCTGGGATACTGGAACAGGCACAGAGCAGCTCCAGCAACTTCCTTGTTGTACAAAACAGTCATGTAGTAACTCCATTCATTTGTGTTCAGGCAAAAGCATCAACCAGCCAGCAATACTAACAGTGCCTGGAAGGAGCACAGGCATTGACCATTATTGTCAGTAGGAAGCTTTATACCCAAGCTGGACCAAAGTGTCAGATCAAAGTATATGAATCCATCTTGCAAAAAAGTCACACTAAAACCCAACCACGCCTCAAAGTAGATTATTTCCTCTACAAACGGATATAAAAAGTCTACACACCCCTGTTAAAATAAAATGTCAGGTTTCTGTGATGTAAAAAAAAAAAAATTACATAGATAAATACATTTTAGAACTTTTTCCACCTTTAATGTGACCTATAAACTGTAAAAATCAGTTTAACAACAAACAAATGTTTTTAGAGGAGGGGTAAAAATAAAAAAATAAAACTAATGTGGTTGCATAAGCGTGCACACCCTCTTATAACAGGGGACGTAGCCGTGCTGAGAATTATGCAATAACATTTAAACCCATGTTAAATAGGAATCAGTACACACCTGACATAATTTAAAGTGCCTTTGATCAACCCCAAAGTTCCGTTGTTCTAGTAGGTCTTTTGATAACATTTTCTT